>NC_136475.1:3500000-3783909 GCF_902686455.1 Sciurus vulgaris
AACAACAAAAAGGACAAAAGAAAAAGAAAATAAAAGCACTGCACTGGTTTACCCTCAAAGACTCCTCCTTCTCAGGCACTCCATGGCCAATGCTGGCTCCTGCTCTATGCAGTGCTTTTCCTGGGTATTACTTAGAGTAGTGTTACCTATTCATTCTCTGATTGTCCCCAGTCTTACCTTCCCTCCCCTGGTGGAAATTTCTCATCTGCTTTTGACACGTGTCCATCAGTTCTCCTCATTCCTGATACTCTCCCAGGCACACTTCTCTGAGTCAACTAGTAAGGAGCAGAAGACTATCACCATGGAGGTTTTGAAACCAGAGTTTCTCAGCTTCTGCTGGCAGGATATGTCAGAAAGAGCTGCAGCCTCTGCAGCTGGGAAGTGTTGCTCCTCTTGAGGGGAGGACACACTCTCCAGTGTCCCAGCAGACCCCAGAAAATTATGCACAGAGCTTTGAACTAGATCACTCCTTTGTGTATATTAAGACAACGACCATATGCTCTCCTCAGATATCTGCTAACCTCAGTTCTACCCATTACTATGTCTACACACTGAAGGCAGTACACCTTCTTTGTGCCATTTTAGGAAAGTCTAGATTTTTTTCCTTTGGCATTAACATATGGGTAAAATCAATGAGGTCACAGGAGTGAAATGACTATAGATGTTCCAGGAGAGGAAGGTAGGGCTCTGGGGAACCTGGGATACAGTGTGTGTATTGTGTGGATCCTCTGAGTTTTCTCAAGTTCAATCCCAAAATAGCACTTCTGTCTTGACATCAGGCAATGCTGAGCTAGCTGGTGCTGCCCTTTGTTGAGTCCAACACTCAGTGTGTGTGATGCAACTCAGTCACTCAGCTACTCAGGGTCCAGTGGACATGGTGAGAGGGCTAACTGATGCCTGGGAACTGCTTTTTGAAGAACCAGAAGTTGCTTCTTTCTTTTGTTTTCTTGTTGATGGCCAGCTCTTCTCTAGCATTCTACTGGTCTAGAAAAACTGAAACATTCTCAGAGTTTCCAGATTCTAATCTCTTTTGTCTTCATTGCTGTTTTGATATCCTATTCAAGTTAATCCCTTTACCCCTGAACTGCTCCCTACTAGTTAAGTCAATGATAAAGAATTGTCATTAAGAAACACCAGAAAAGCATTCCCTGAATCATGAAGAGGACAATAAGTCACTACTTACAGGAGAGTGCAGTGATTTTGTCCTGTGTATTTCAGGTAAAAGCATATTCTTCTCTTTCACATCTGTGCTGCTCTTAAGTGACCTGGGATACCTGGACATTGGGGCTGTGCTGACAGAGTGGATACAGTCTTGCAGCTGTGCTCAGCCTGCCCAACCCTGCTGATTTGCATGTGCCCACAACACAGCCCACTGCTCTGAGGACTTCTCCAGAGGCTGCTCACACCCTGTTTAGGAGTCAGTCCCTTCAGGACACAGCATGGAAATGAGGGTCCAAGCTCAGCTCCTGGGTCTCCTGCTGCTCTGCCTCCAAGGTAAGGATTTTCTCTGCCCAAAGATTTCAGAGACCAGTCCTGCAGTATAACAGGGTGTAATTGTGTGAAAATTTGTGTCTTACTATTATTTTTAACATCAGGTGCCAGAGGTGACATCCAGATGACACAGTCACCATCTCTTCTCTCAGTGTCTCAAGGAGACACAGTCACAATCACCTACAGGGCCAGTCAGGGTATTAGCAATTATTTACATTGGTATCAACAGAAATTGGGGCAAGCTCCTAAGTTCCTCATCAAATATACAACCAGTTTACATATGGGATCCCATCAAAGTTCATTGGCAGTGGATCTGGGACAGATTTCAGTCTCACCATCAGCAGCCTGGAACCTGAAGATGTGGCCACTTATTACTGTCAACAAGGTTAAAATTCTCCCCCAGTGACACAGGCCATGACATAACCTCCCAGAGAAACAGAAGTGTGAGACTGGGCTGCCCCAGCTGCTCCTCCTGCTGCCTCCACCTACTGAGAGCACTTGTCACAGGCACTAGTGTCTGAGGGCACTGGGGGTTATCACAGAAGGGAAGAGGAAGGGTCCTCTGAACCAAAATCCTCTAGCTCCTTCACAAACACAGCATAGCAGGAATAACAATACTTGATGAAATCCAGGACAGATCTCTTTACTTCTGTGTTGTTCTGGAAAGATTCCATGGTGCATGTTTGTATAGTGGATCTTAATCTAATGGAGAGCCACCTGAAGCATCAGGAAAGCATGCTCTGGATGTGTCAGTGAGGCTGTTTCAGAGAAGATTGGTGTGATGTTCAGGGAACAGGGTGAGGACCCTCTGTGAATGTAGGTGGCTCTGGTCCATATTCTCAGGCTCAGATGAACATAGAGGAGTAACAGGAACACACATTCTTTGTCCTCATCAAGCTCCTCATCCTCAGAGAATGACCATCCTTGGTCATTGACTCTATGTTTTAGGTCTTTGAACCTGGACTCATACCCGCTGCCATCTCTGGGGCTCATGGGCCTGTAGAGGTGGGGACACATCCTGATCTCTCACCCTCTCATTTGGCCCTCTGGCTCCTGGAACTAAGGAGAATCTTATTTCCATGGCCTCTACCCTGCAGCCTCCCATCAAAGAGGAAATTTTCACAAGACTGTCAAGGTTGGTCTAAGAAGGAAGGATGGAAAACCTGTGAATCATTCTTACACTGATGTTTAGATGTTGGATAGTTAGGAGAAACACATTCGTCATATTTAGGTGTACACAATTTAAAATCTGAACATTTCAGTGCAGATTGAGAAAAAATAAGTAGAGTTTTAGGAGTCATGAGCAGGTTTGTGAAAGACAACCAGAGCCTAGGTGGCTGTGGATGAAGCCTGCTTGGGTGAAACTAAAGGGTGATTTCCATGGGTCTCTGCTAAATTCCTCTGATGATGATGAGACTTATCACATGGAGACCATAAGAGCAGAATCAGGAGCCCCACATGTTCTACTAGATGCTGCTGGAAGGCCTGTTCTTGCTTAGACCAAATTAAGAGCTACAGGAAGATGCTGGGGGTGTAACAGCTACACAGATGTGCACTGTGAGGCCAAGGGAGTTTGAAGTCTCCCTTGATGTCACAAAATCTGTCAGTGATAGAACTCCATCCCTACCTAGATGGCCTGACTCAGGGCCCAGCATGACATAGTTAGAACATCAGGTGGATACTGTGCAGCTGTGGTTAAGTTCTGCTGCTGAATAGATGGTGATTCCATGGGAATGGGGGAGTCCAATTGAGACCTAGGGAAAGGTCAGTAGAGTAAGAGCTTGAGTTTTCAAGGGAAGCAGCAGATTTATCTGGGTAGGACAGGGTTTCTAAGCTGTCAAGAGAGAAGGCCCTGAGTCTGGTTGATGGTGGCCTTGTGCAAGATGGAGTGGGCAGACTGTAGGATGAACCTAGGAAGAGCTCCATGGGGGCTGCTCAGCCCTCTCATCCCTTCAGGGGAAGGAGCAGCTCTCCTAGGGCTCAGGAAGCCCTGCTCATCCATGCATGTGTGATTGACCTGGCTCAGGCCCTACTAGGTCTCAGGGAGTCTTGATCTTTGCTAGTTTCTACAGAGATGTGGTGGCCTCAGGACCCTCAGGAGAGTAGGACAAGGATCAAGTGAGATGTGCACCTAGATGTCAAGTTCTGATGGACTCCTGATTCCAACCAGATGCTATCCACACTGGGGCAGAGCCCTGGCCACAAGTGGGGTAGAGAGTGACCTGGGGTGGCAGACTTCTCCTCTCCCTATGGGCTTGCTCCAAACTTCATGTCACTGGAACCAGATGACTGGTGAGGCAGGAGAAATTAGGAACTCCATGTCAACAGAAGCCAGCTGTAGACTCTGCTGCTTCCCGGGCTTCTCAGTGAGTGTCCCCTTTATACCTGTGAGAAGATGAGAGTCATTGGGAGAATGCTGCAGGCTTCTGTTCATACCTGCAAAAGCCACAAGCCTCCCTATAATGGCAGCAGTCAGAGAGCCATCAAATTGGGGACAGCAGTGCCATGTGAACATTGCATAGTCTCACATGTATGTCACCGTACACATCAATAATCTATTATTAATATGTGGAACACATTCAATATTAAACATGCTAATGCGTACTATTTCTAAAATGCATTAAAACTGTATATTAATATATAAGACGTTAATTTATCTATTATTAATATGTTACTAACACTCCTATATCCATGAGTATTAATGAACATGTTGGATACAAATCTGTTTCATATTTTTTGCTATATTTTTCCCTACTTTACTTCATTCTTTTATCTAGATTTTTTCATTAAAATTCGTAGTCATGAATTTCTAAATTATTTTCTTGTCCAGAAAGGAGATAAATGTTTTCTACTTATAAAATACCGCCCTAAGGAATTTTTTGACTTACTTGACACATGATAAAGTCCTTGGAGACAAAGCTTGAATGAGTCATTCTGGGGAAATCCCCTGAGGGACAGTGGCATTTTTCTATAATGTGACTTATAAGTATGAAGGAAATAGAGAAAAGACTAGACAGGCAGAATAAGGGCACTTTGAGAAGGAGAGACTGTGATTCCTGTGAGCCTATCCCAGGAGGAGCTTGGATAACAGAGGGTTGAAGGCACAAGGTAGACAGGGCCATTGGGCAGTACTGAGGGGCTGAGCAGGTGAGAGCACCAGGAGGAGAGAGCAGGTAAAGTCTGAGCAGGATAGTGGACAACAGGGCTGGGGCCTGATGAGCATGTGAGAACAAGCATTGGTTTTGGATTTAAGGCTGTTTCCATGGATCTCTGCAGAGTTATTCACTACTGTTAATAAGGAATATGCTAAGTC
The DNA here is from genome assembly GCF_902686455.1 of Sciurus vulgaris. NCBI lineage: Eukaryota > Metazoa > Chordata > Mammalia > Rodentia > Sciuridae > Sciurus > Sciurus vulgaris. Next base: position 3,504,805 of record NC_136475.1, read on the forward strand.
TAAACAGCATGATAGCAGTTGGGTGTTGGAGCTGTCCTAATCCTTAGTCATATTTGAACGTGTTAGACAGGAGGATATGGCAGATGATACTACATCTCAGTGTCACTGACATGAGAACTGAGCAAAGGCAGGTGAAGCACCTTCTCCTACCACAGGGTCTGTGGATATGGAGCCCCACCCAGCAGAGTGGACAACTTCAGCACCTATGCTGGTAATTTGTAGAATATTGGGGACGTGCTCTCTTGTGGAAGAAGCTCTAACTTCCTAATGAATGGAGAAGTATTGACATAATAAATCCCTGAGAACCAAAGAGCCTGAAGGAGCAAAAGCATTGAAGTTCCCTGGGGAAAACAGATGTACAGGACATGAGGTTTAGAAGTGGGAAATTAAGTCTCAGTCAGAACATGGAAGGCCCTGGACCAGGCCCTCACACCCCCATGTGCCTCACTTTCCACAAGGAACCCAGCTGAGTCCCCTGTAGATCAGGACCAGGAGCTGAGGTCCTCCATCTTGCCTTGGAGAGAAACTGGGATCTCGTTAGACACACAATAAGCAAGCTGGAGACTGGAGGTGTTAGAAGGTCACTGAAGAAAGATCTTCCCCCATGCTACGCAGCACTGCCCATCTCAGGGACCTGATATCTGGACTCAGAGGGGCCAGAACCAGGCCCTACCCACCTGGGCTCTGGTGGTTTCCTTGTACCCACACTTCAGGTCTAATGACTGCTGCTCATACCTACATCTTACCAATGTGAGTTTCTTGTGGGTCTGTGGGAAAGACCAGTAAGGAACAAAGAAAAGGTGTGACTGGATCAGCTCCTCCTATCAAGCATAGAAAACCCTGTACCCCTGGAAGGACCTGGCCTGAGGAAGAAGAGAGAAGTGAGACCAAGGGTTTCAGGGTGTTCCCTCTAGGATTTTTCCGATGTCTTCTGGCCAGTTTATGAGCCAGGTGAGACATGAGGATGCAGAGATGAAATTCTGTGAGCACAGGAGGGAGATCTTCCCTCAGGCTGAGCCCAGGCCTTTTCAGACTTGACCACCTGGGCATAGGTGCTCAGGTGCAGACAGGAGGAGGCAAAGTCTCTGCAGCTGGAGGCCCAGCAGAATTTTCCCAGTTGCCTGGAATGCCCCTCCCAGCCCAACCATCTCTCCAGAGCCATATCAGTGCCTGGTCAGGGCTCTGGGAAACTCTGCCTCAGGTGGGACCCAGAGGGATCCATGGTCGCCCCCATTCAACTCCTCTGCCTGCTGTTACTCTGGATCTCAGGTGAGGGATCATGGGATGGTTCTGCACACCTGTGAAAGCTCTTTCAGTGTGGTTGGTCCTGTGTCCTGACACCTCTGTTTAGCAAGGCCAGTGAGTGGAGTTTGTATGCCTACAGGATCCTGGCTCTACTGTGGTGTTCTACTGTCTGCAAGGCCACACAGATTGCCACAGGTGTTCAGTCCCCCACAATAACCTGGAAACCCTCTCTGCCTACCCTCTCCCCTGGGGCACCATAGCTTCCTCCAGAGGCACCAATTCAGACCTGTTGCATTTTTCTCTTTCCACAGCACCTAAAAAGTTTATGGGAGAGCAGAAACTGAGCTTGATTCAGGTCTGAAAGATTCATGGTGTACTGGGCCCTTTTTTGCTTCCTTGGAGAAAAAATGTGAGAGGTAAAGAGGATGGGAGCCCTTGTTTTATTTCTCTGTTTTACCAGGTGAGTATGGAGTATCCTGAAGAGTCATAATGTCCCCAACAGGCCGAGTTTAGGTGAATCACTAAGAGTAATGTTATTCCCCGATATTTATTTCCTGTTCATTTTGAACTCAACAACAAGTGGCTAAATCTGTGAATGCACAGACATTGTGAACAATGGTTCCACAAATTGCTCCCAGGTCCTGCTCACATTTAGTTCATTTCAAACCAGGGTAAGTTTGGGAAATGTCCTACATTCTGACCCTGGATTGTGGACTCAACCGCCTCTGTTTTGCTTTGTGTCCAGCACAAGGAGGATTTCTCGTCTATTCTTGCTTCTCCACACATAGGGGGCGCAGGGATCCAATGAGGGGATAATTTGTGGAAGATTATGCTTTCCCATGACCAGGTATCTCCCTCCATTCTGTGGAGTTAACTTCTGAGAGTCTGTCTCACATTTCTGTTTCTATCGCAATCTTGCATCCTGGTGTTTGACCCTGAATTATAAAGATTTTGAAGATAACTCTAGCTCAACACACCCAAATATACATTTCTTGATTTTTTCTTTCTTTTTTTTAATTACTTTTTTTATTTTTATAAATGCATTTTGATTCATTGTACACAAATGGGACTCATCGTTTTGTTTCTATGGTTGTGTATGATGTAGAGTCATACCATTCCTGAAACCACACATATACATAGTGTAATGATGACTGTCTCATTCCACCATTTTTCATATGCCTCCTCCTTCTCACTTCCCTCTATGTAATCTAAAGTTTCTCCATTCTTTTCTTCCCCCACTCCCACCCCTATTATATATCCTTTCCTACATGTCAGGGAAAACATTCAGCCTTTGGTTTTTGGGGTTGACTTATTTCACTTAGCATGATATTAATCCCTTAGGGAGTTGCTCAGGAAAAATGTCTAGGGCCCATTCAAGGGAACTTTGCAATGGGATTTTCATCAATGAAAATGCGAAGAAAATGCCAGTTGTCATGCCCAATGAACTTTCTAAGTCACAAGTTCCGTGTCTCACATGAAGACCATGATAAACCCTCCCAAAAGAAACATGTTCCTGGGAAGAGGCACCATGACCTTCTCCACCAGCATAAAGGACCTCGGACTCTCCTCCTTACCATCCAGTCAACAAGAAGCCTCCCCTCCCTTCCTGCAAAGCCCTCTGCTCCCAGAGCATGGGAGGTAGATGTGAGCTGACTCCTCCTGGCTTCTGTGCCAGCTGACCTCACAAGAAAACTTTCTTTTTGCAAAAATGGATGTCCTAGACAGACTTCTATGTGCAGAAGCAGTAAGAACTTGTGGGTGCCAAATGTTTGCATGGAAAGGTTTGGAATCCAGATGAGCTCATCTTTGGGGCTCAGGTTGGATATAAAGAGCGCATCCCAGCTGAATGCTTCTTCATGAATCTCTGTCCCTGTCTCCAGCACAAATTGTTACCAGGCAAGTGCAGTCATTGTGCATTCCCCTCTCATGCGTGGCTGATGGTCTCTTGTCCCTCCAGTGCCCTTCTCCTGTTTGGTGAAGGAAACCATGACACCTTAACACAGACCCTTTTGTTGTATTTAAACATTTGAAAAACAAGTCCAGGTGATTTACCATTCTACAAGGGACTCCTGGTCTTTGTCATTGCTCCTCTGACTTCTTGGTCTTTACACAAAATCAGCTGCCTATTTGATTTTGTCATATGGGAAGTGGAGGAAAAGTGTTTTACTTTTCTTCTGAGGAGTTAAGGAAGCCAGGTGATGGATGGAGACGTGAGAGCAGAGCAATGGCGAGGTGCTCCGAGTCAGGGTTCACGCTGGCTCTTCCCGGCACACATTTACTTGAGAGCCTGAATGCCCTTGTTGCACAATAGAGGGAAGAAGTTCATTTCACACTATCCTGTGCTGTGAATATTCCAGAACAACATTAAAGGAGGCTGTCAAAAGGTAATTATATCCTTGTTCACTTCTTTGTGCTTTGAAAGGCCTTACATTACTAAAATAGCAGAATGTCTGTAATTGGTAAGCAAATTCAAAGAAACTTGTGTCAAAATCCCAGCTGCCTTATTTATTTATTTACTTATTTATTTTTCATAATCATCATTCTGATCCTACAGTTTATATGGAGACAGATGCAAGGGACACAGAAGACTAAATAATATTGCAAAAGAGTAATGCAATGACAGGACTCAGTTTCTGATGTGGAAGTTTTTAATTTCATCTTGTTGGTTTCTTCGTGGTGCTGCAGATAGAAGCCAGTACTCCTCCATGCTGCTCAAGCTCCCACAGGAATCTGCAGCCAGACCCTCCCTTCTCTTCACCTCCATTGCTGGGGGAGTAAGACCTTTGATTCTGGCACAAGGACAGGTGTGTGGATTGTGGGAAGAGCTGAGGCCAGACTCACACACTAGAGGTACTTGATTTTGGGCAAGGGTGGCATGACAACACAATGGAGAAGGAGTGGTGTTGTAAATAATTAGACCTGGCACTCAAGATATCTGCATGCAGAAGGTTGGAGCTGGACCCTGCCACACAGCGAGTGTGAAAATAACACTGCATGTCACAAAGGCCTGAGCTAAACAGCAATGATAATACCATTTCATGAGGCAACACTGGTGTAAATCTGTGTGGTTTGACTCAGACAATGGTTTCTCAACTGTGCCACTAAAGGCAGCCACTAAAGGCAGCCACCAAAGTCAGAGCAGGCCACGAGACTGCAGAAAGTGTACCAGCTCTTCTCTAGCCCTCTACAGGTCTATGCTGTGACTATTGGGGACTTGTCCGAGGCACACACTGTTCTTATCTTATACCACATTTCTTCCCCTAGCAATGAGCTGGGCCACATGGCCACACAACAGGGCTCCTTGTGTCACAGCACAAGCCTGTTGCAGAGTGTCCTTCTTGGGTCACTCAACAGAGACAAGTTTTCCAGTCAGCTGGTCAGTGGGTTGGTGTAGCTCAGCCAGCATGGAGTGTGCTGACTCAGCACTGCAGAGAGCCTGGCCAGCACTGATCGCCACTCTCAGGGGTTTTAGCTATAAGAAGCAATCCCTTGTCCTTCCCCTGAAGGGGAGGATCCAGCAGGCCTCAGATATTGGGTCCCTGCATCCTGACATTGTGACAGGTCATCAGGTGCTGCAGATCTCAGCCCACCCTCTGGAGAGCATGGTTTTCACTAGACACCAGAGCCTTTGCCATTCCTGCTCATCATATGCAATCAACATGACATCAACCATGCAGAGTCATATGGGTTGTGCTGCATGGTGTCCACAGGGCCACAGTTTCTTCAGGTTGTACTGTGACCCAGAGCAGGAGAGTCATTGCTTGAGGTCAGGGCTGTGGGTTCAGTGGGTGGTTAACCAATACAGTGTCAGTGGGAGGTCTGAGGCAGTGGCCTCTTTGCTCTGCTGCTGGACACTGCACTGGTCCAGCTTGGGGCAGGACCCCCAGGAGCTCAAGGTGGTTCTTCTGCCAGGAGGAGAGCAGACACACTCGGAGAAGGGACAGGAAGAGGCCTCTATGGAAAGGAACATTACTGAGTACTTAAAGCAAAAGGAAATGGGGACATTCTACACAGCTTTCCTTGATATCTGATGTGGTACTGTCACTCAGACTCCCATAAGACAGTGTATCTGGGAGTCAAGCAGAGGAATATATGGAAGTTTCCAGCAGCAAGCAAGTGGCTCTGCAGGTCTCTGTGCCTCTAGCTTCAAGGAGGAAAATGTGTGTGGAAAGCTACAAGCTGGAATGCTTTCAAATCACTTTTTATCTCTAGTAATAGGACCTAATATATGGAGTTTTCAGCTTGTTGTTTTTTGAATTTGAATTTTAAACAAATACTGCACATTCTTGGTTCTTTTCTATGTAACATTTGGGTGATTTTCCTCAGCACATACTCAAGTTTTTTGGGTGTTTCTTGTTGGTTTTCTGGCTCAGTGGTGAGACTCTTGACCCAGCCTCCAGGTATGGTGACAGTGACTGCAGGACACAGAGCCACCACCACCACAGGACCAGTGAGTACACTGGCACCAGCAGACAGGAGAAGGTCCCCAAAGCTCCTCCTCAGGTGACCTTCCCAGTACCCATGGCATCCCATTGAGGAGCACAGGCTGTGGTCTGTGAGGCCTCACCCTCCCCATCAGCAGCTGCAGCCTGAGGGTGCTGCAGCTTATTGCTTCAGCTCAGCTGCTGCTCTCCTCACCTGCTGTGTGCAGGAAAGGCCTAGCTGAGTCTGGCAGAGCAGAGACACTGGAGACCTCATGCTCTACTTCTCAGCCTGGCAGGGGCAGCTGGGGCAATGACCTGGACAGAACCCTGAGACCTGCCCACCCCCAGCAGAGCCAAGCCAAGGGTCTTGCTTGACTCATTCTTCTGCACCAACCCTACAGAATGGCCTTGCATGAGACTCTTACCTTCCATGTACTGCTTTCCATACGCGGTTCATCACATTTTTTTTTTCCTTCAGGGCTGCAATTTCCCATTTTGTTTCAAAAGGATAAAGGATATTGAGAGAGGAAGAGTATGAGACACAGAGGGAGTGACTTGGAGCTGAGGTGACAGCCGAGCTCATGGATTCCTGTGTTGATTTCCATGGCTAAAGAGTGAAAAATGGATCTCCTGAATCCTGGGAATTTCCTTCAGATTCACAGGAAGTATCCTTTCTCCAGGTGAGCACTGGACCGAGACCTCAGGAGGCACTGAATATTTATGTGTTGTTATAGCAAAACTGACTCAAAGCCAGAAGTCTATACACCCAGTGAGAATCTCTGCAAAACAGAGACTCACAGGAGGAATATGGGCTGGAATGAGGGAGGGAATCAGAGTCCGTTCTGGCCAGTCTTGGGGCAGGACAGGGCTGCAGGCCTGTGGGACTGAAATGAAGGACCCTCCATCCTCAGCAAGTCTCCTGCCATCAAGTGTTGAGTGCACACAGACAAAGAGTAAGAGAATGTGACTTTGCTCACTCAAGGGAGGGTGGAGAAACTCCGGGGCTCTTCTTCTCATGTCTTCATGGACTCGAAGCCCACGAGGGTCCTCATCGCCCCACAAGGGCATCCCTGCTGATTTCCAGAGATGTCGAGGATTTTTTCTTCCATCATCTACACATTTGATGCCAGTTTGAAAATAAGCTCCCTTTCTCTCACCATTCTTGACTGTAAAGCAAACATCATATGTCCAACATTTTAATGTAAACCATCAGCACTGAGTTTACCTGATTGTGATTTCTGTCTACTTGTTCATTCCTTAAAGTTTCTTTCTGGTATAAAATTTCAGCTTTGAGAAAACAGATTTTATTTTAGCCCACTGACAATTTCTTAAGGATTTTCACTAATTTGATCACAAAATATGAGTGTTCAAAATGTATTTTCCAGAACCACACACAGTACCCTGCACCACTGATGTGACATTTCACCTGTGAAACCTGCAGTCACTCTGGTCACAGGAGCACATGCGGAGGACAGCTCTGGTGGGCACCAGCTCTAGTTCCAGCCAGCCTCTCCTATGGGTCTCTTCTGGAGGAGTGAGAATAGCCTCACAGCAAACCAGAGGAACAGCAGCAGAGACATAATGTACACCCAGAGACCTGGAGTCAGGGCAGCAGGCTGGTGCAGACCCCTGAGAGCAGAAAGGCCCCGGATGCTTCTACCCTCCTCTCCTTCCACCCTCCACCCATCAACAGCCATTTCCACTGCCACAACCCTCTGACTGTGACTGCCTGTCCTCCCTCCTCATGAGGACCCTTGTGATGTCACTGTCCTCGTGTTCACAATCCTCAGTGTCTCCAGATTGCAATGTCATTATCTTAATCACAACTTCCAAGTTCCTATTGCACTGTTATGTGGCACCTGTAGTTTCCAGATACTAGAACATGGTGTCTCTGGGGGAGCTTTATCCCAAAGCATAACACTGCATTAGAAAAAGCCATATTTGTTCCTTTTGGCTCCTGTGACCTTATCATTATAACAGCAATGAGTGTATTATTGACAAAACTGCCTCGTCATGTACTGGAATAAAGGACACAAGACAGATTATGAAGCAAGCAAACAAGAAGAGCTCTGAGGCTCAGCCTCCTCACTCTGTGGGGAGAGAGGGAGCAGGATTTCTATGTCATTAGGTCTCACTTGCATTCCATGGGGTGAAGCTATTTGTCAGAGGTTCCAGGAATTTGAGGATAAAGAGAAAAGAATCGTTGCTAAATCCATTCTAGACAACAATGATAAAGGAAAAGTCAATGCATATGGAACTGTTTTGATTTTCCTACTAATCAGTAAAAGAAGAGTGGCAGATTCACAGCAGAGATGCCAGCCATGCAGTAGGATTTGCTTCCAGCTCAGTTTGGGATCAGGACAGGGAATCCTGTGCAGTCAGCATACAGATGGGAAACAGGAAATGGTAGGGAAAGGTCAGGATAGAGTGGGAGAGTTGGGAACATAAACGCCCTTCACATGCTTCCTGCTGTGGATGGCTGCACTCAAGCCCCTGTGGAAAGGGAGAGGATGCCCCTCGGTTATTCGTAATGATATGAACAGCTGCAGTCACCCACTGGTGCTGTCCCAGAGACCCTCCTCCCAGGCCCTGTGTCTGCTGCACAGGCAGAACTGCCTCCCTGCCTCAGAGAGCCCAGTGAGGCACAGACATTGCTGAGGAGTCAGCAGAAGTACAGGGAGTGGAAGGCCTGGACTCTGGCAGTCTTAGGCACTGATTCCTAATCCAGCCAGGAAAAGCTGTGTTCTCATTTCAAGCCTAAGTGATGTGCCTGGACCTGTCTCTGCCTGGGCTGTTCATAGCAAGTTCCTTGAAGTTTGGGCTGCTGGAACAGCTGCAGGAGTTTCCTGTCCAGGTGCACCATGCGAATGGGCCAACTGCAGTCCTGAATCAGTACCAGCCCTCATCCCCAGGGTACAGGGTGTGGATGGGGAGGGCAAAGCTCACTCCACTTCCTGTGATGCTGACCTGGGCTGGATGCCCATGGCAAAGGCACAGAGGTGAGGTATGAGTTGTTCAAATCTTTGTCTGAGGTTTAACAAACCCAAGCTCTTTCTTTAGGAGCTTCTGGGCTGCACTGTCTGGAGGTGAAGACCATCTCCTAGAGAAGCCCACAGAGAGGCTGGAGTATTGGCAGGATAATGTCCCCACTCAATGCTAAAGGTCAAAACAAGTTGGAGGCATCACAGTGCAGGTTGGGGACGTGTGTTGAGTGGCAGTGGTCTTTGCTGTAGGGATGTGGTAGTGATGGGATTGGCTTCACTAACTGGCCCTTCATTCTGCTGAAATGCAGGAAAGAAGACCAAGTGGTACAGAAGGAACTTCATATGGGGGAATCTTAATAAAAACAAGGTGCATCGCACTTTGTCCCCTGGCATGAAAGACACTTTCAGCTGTGAGTGACAAGGACCTTGAGTGGCATTCGCTCAAGATCATAGTACCAACTTTCTGCCCTGCAGTATGTTGCTGGACCTCACAGTGGTCATCTCAATGCCTGAATTTATTGTAGAATACTATTGAATGCATTAAACATGATTCTGAAAAATTGGCTTTTACCTTTAAATAAATTCAAAAATTCAAACTCAAATATGTTATAAAAACAACAGAAAGTTTACCTAATCAGAGTCACTCTATAGTAAGTCAAAGCACCAACAGTCCATTCCCAAGAGGAACATAATTCCTGTGGTATTTCTGTGTTTCCCTGTTCTGACCTGGGGCACCAAGGATAACTGGGTTCTGCTAAGTGACTGAGAGGAGCCAGCCCGGCAGCTGGGCCCAGCTCCCCAGCCTTGGTCATGTGCATGTGCCCCAAGTACAGCCCACTGCCCTAGGACTTCTTTTTCAATTAGTTAAATTATTGGTTTATTTTATATTTTTTCTGAGGAATTCTTATCAATCTGCTCACACCCTGTGCAGGAGACAGGACAGCATGAACATGAGGGCCCCTGCTCAGCTCCTGGGCTCCTGCTGCTCTGCCTTCCAGGTATAGAGGCACAGCCCTTGGTGAATTACTCAGCACAGTGTGGTCAGCCTAGCTCTTCAGGGAAGTCCCTTTAGAACATGATAAATAGTGTGAATGTTTGTTTTTGTTTCCAGTGTCAGGTGCTAGATGAGACATCACAATGACCCAGTCTCCATCCTCTCTAATTCTCAAGAAGGAAGAGTCACCATCACTTGCTGGGCTAGTCCGAGCATTGGTGGTGCTGTAGCCTGGTATCTGCAGAAACCAGGGCAAGTCTTAAGCTCCTCACCTACTAGGCATCCAGTTTGCAATCTGGGGTCCCACTGAGGTTCAGTGGCGGTGGATCTTTGACAGATTTCACTCTCACCATCAGCAGCCTACAGCCTGAAGACATTGCCACTCATTACTGTCAACAGTGTAACAGCTTCCCTCCCACATGACATCAACCTCCAGGGAAGCAGAGGCGTGAGGCTGGGCTGCCTCAGCTGCTCCCCCTGCTGCCTCCACCTGCTGAGGGCATGGCTCAGAGGCAGCCAGACTCTGGGGACATTGGGATTCTTGGTAGGAAGGCCAGGGAGTCTCCTCTTTCTCCCTCCTTAAGCCCAAAGGGCCAAGATGATAATGAATAGTGAATGGTCAGCAGTCAGAAGTGATGGACCCAGTTGAGTTCTTGTTCAAAGGCAGAGACCACACCAGGAGGCCAACCTGTGGAAATCCTAATGGACACCAAGAAAGGTTAAGGGAAACGTGTTGGGAGAATCCATGGTGAGGACAGCAGTTACTAGCTGACCTCCCAGTGTGGTCACTGACTAAATAAGGTCACATACTGGCTTTATTTAGGCTCCCCCACCGATTCTTCACATGGACTGATATGGGCAATGTTTAGTGTGTGGCCATGGTTGTGAACTGGCTGTCATGTTACTGTGTATTGAAGGTCAGAGCCCTCTGATTCAGTGTGCACACTCTAGTTCACGAACAGTAACTGTGAGCGTGAGCCCCTGTGTAACCTGTTGTCAGGGGACTTCTTTGAACTGCACATTTAAAAAGCAGGTGGACATGGCTTTGGGATGGGGTCTGGCTAAAGGCTGTGGCCTCCTCCATACGAAGGTCGACCTGCATTTCCACCTGTCTCACATCTTCCTTCAAATGCAAGGCCCTTTGTCCCTGCTTCCTAGCCTGAGTCTCACTTTCAGCCAGACAGCCACTCTTTGTCAGCTTTGGAATTCTGTCAGGAAGGTCAGGGCATGCTAATTTTGTTTGTGCCTCTAAATGCCATCAACAAGTTGGAATTTTATTAAGAAAGCTTCATTAAGTCAGAGAATCCACAGTAAAGAAAATAATTTCAAGCAATAGAAGAATCCCTTTCAAAACCAATGAAAATCTTCCTTGACCAAATGAAGAACAAAACCTAGGGTACAAGTACTATTGTTTTCCATCCTATCCAAAACGGTAAGGCTGAACAGCTTCATCTGCTTCACTGAGAGCTACTTCAAGTGCAGAATTTCACCACCATCTAGACCTGCAGGATGAGAGTTTGCATTTTAGAATGTCAGATGGTTCATATACATGAGATCAGGCAGTCTACCTTTAAAACTCAATCATATCAGACAGATATTCTTAATTTCTAAAACATACCTTTAAGGAAATTGCCATTTAAAATCATATTATTAAAAATAAAAACACACATTACTCCATTATCTGTTGCTATAGTAACCAAGAGCAGTATAAGGAAATAGGCTGGTTTAACTCACATTTTTCAAGTCTTAAGGTCCATGTTGGGCAGTCCTACCTGTTGTCCTCCGGTGGGGCCACCTGGCCTGTGTCACCTGTGTCACCACATGGTGTATAAATGGAAAGGGAACTAGTTGCATGCTACAGCATCAAAGACTGAGGTGTGACCTCACTGTATGACAACCCACACTGGCTAGGACTCCCTCAGTTTGTGAGATCTGCAATGATCCTTCCAGGGACAGCAGCTCCACTGACCTGACCACTTCCTATCAGTCCCCAACTCTTAAATATTCCACCATTATTTATCATGACCACACTGGGGCCAAACCTCCAGTACCTGAACACTTAGGAAAAAAATTAGAGACACTATGCTTCCCTTATAATTAATATGTAATGAACTTGAAATATTTCAGGATTATTACCCTTTAGCAAAGCATAATGTGGACAGGCCTTCCCCAACGACTCAATCAACTACTCCCCTGTCCAGCTTGGTTTGGGAACTTGGTTGCTCTTGCAGTCTCCCATGATATTTCTGTGGATGTCATTCCTATCCACAATGAGTACCACATTTCCACATCATGTTGACACACACATCAAAATAAAAATGGGAGGGGATCAGGAGAGGAGAGCAGCTGGATCAGGGGCAGGGAGAGGAAAGGGATGGGAAAGGACAGGGCAGGAGACTGAACACAGTGTGTGCTGTGTCTGTCCACATCACATGACTCAATATTTTGTGTAGGCATAATGCACTGGCACAATTAAAAGAAAATTCCTCATTCTGTAAATGATAACAATATTTGAATATCTACCCATATAATTAAAATATTATTAAATTTAGTTCTAATAGGAAGAGTAATAAATTCAGGAAGATATGGAGAACAAAATGAAGTTAAATCAAATGTGGCTGTGCTCTAGCCATCTACAGTTAACCTAAGATGAATTTTACTTGACACTATGAATTCCATAAAAAATAAAAGTAATATGTTGATTTGATAATTATTTATCATGCACACAGACATACAAATAATACATTTAACATATGTTCCTAGTCTTTTTTGGAGGAGGGTACTGGGAATTAAACGCAGGAGCACTCAGCCACTGATCCATATCTCCAGCCCTATTTTGTGTTTTATTTAGACCTGGGGTCTCACTGAGTTGCTGAGCGTCCTGCTTTGGCTGAGGCTGTCTTTGAACTTGAGATCCTGCTGCCTCCTCCACCTTCTGAGCCAGTGGGATTACATGCATGAGCCACTGTGTCCGACTGCTGTACTTTATCTTTCCAAACTCAATGGATCGGCTGGGGCAAGACTCAGAGGTGAAGCTTTTGCTCACCTTCCTTGTGGTTCCACCACCCAGTTCAGAAATCACAGTGCTAAACTCAGCTGCCTTACTGAACCAGACCCCATGTGAGCTCCTGGTCTCTGACCTCACTCTGGCTGTGAGCTCTGGGTTCCCTTGGTTCCTAGGGCTGTGGAGGAACTTCCTTCCCTGGACCCCCTGACTGTCAGCTCATGCTCAGATTCTCTGCTTCCCCAGACCCTCAGCCCCACCACCCAGGAGAGCTGCTTCCTCACAGCCCAGGTCCAGAGCCCCCAGCCCTCAGGCAGTGACAGCATGAGCTCAGCCCTGGTTGAGCGAACTCCAGCCTCTCCAGCTGGTGCAGTGCCTGAAATTCTGCTCTGAGTGTCAACGCAGGGACTGTGTTCCCACAAATGTCAACCCAGGCTGTCACGAAACCAGGATCTGAAGTCTCTGTCATCCTCAGGGTCTGGTTTACTGAGCACCTGCTCTGTCCTGCTGTGCACGGTAAGGACAGCAGACTCTCTTCCAGTCCAGGATAGGAGCACAGAGTAGGGCACGTGCCACCAGCTCAGAAATGACACACAAAGAGGGAAGGGGATGGGCAGCTCTGGGCACAATTGTGTACTTGTGACAAGGGTGGAGATATTTGCCTTGTGTTCCTCCTGGAGAGGCTGGGAGACCCAGGCTGCTCAGAGACTCTGCAGGAGCAGTTGGCAGCGTGTGGCACACAGCAATCCTGGGTGGGCTCTTGTCTGCTTTCTTGGAGAGAATGGATCTAAGGGTCCTGGACTTCCCCAGGGCTCATTTTGTGCTACCACAGGCTTCTAGAGCTGAAGGAGCAGCAGGTGATTGTGAAGTATGAGGCCCGACACCACTAGTCTCCCTCATGCTGATGGGCCATGGGAAATACCATGAAGTGTCAGCCAAGGGGGAAGATATGGGGTCCCCAACCGGGACTGCTGAGTCCCTGGGTATGAAAGACCTCCAGGCCTTCACGACAGGGGGTCTCCAAGTAGAAACCACAGGGAGGAAATGGTATTATCTTTGTGCTTCTGCAATGCCTTTCCAGATATCATAAGTATAACACTGTTCAGAGCCACTCCGAATGCTTTTGAGTAACTCCAACATTCTTCCAATACATGTGATTTATTTTAAAACACTATTTCACATTCACATTATTTCAAATGACACACATGATATCCCCCTTATCAGATACATGTCAGAGAACAGTAATGGTCTGTTGGCCTCCCCTGTAACACTTAACTATGTATTCTGTACAAGAACATTCCCCTACATAATCCTAATATCAGGTGGGAATACATTGCTTAATCAAGAGCTTAAGTCTGCTTCAGGATTTGACACTTGTCCTGAAAATATCCTTCGTACCAAAATGTGGCCAGAGAGAAACAAAGTCTAAAAGACAAACCTGTGCTACTCTTGTCTGTCCTGGTATACCTGGGGACCATTGGTCAGTGCTTAGTGACTAAGAGGAGCCAGCCCTGCAGCTGTGCCCAACCTGCCCAGCCTTGCTGATTTGCATGTGCCCAGAGCACAGCCCACTGTCCCGAGGACTTCTTAATAGGCTGCTCACTCTCTGTTACAGAGTTCATTCCATCAGGACACAGTATGGACATGAGGGCCCTTGCTCAGTTCCTGGGGCTCCTGTTGCTCTGCCTCCCAGGTAAGGAGAGACAACACTTGGCATGTACTCTGCCTTCCAGAAAAGTGTCTTATGCCATTATTAAATGTGTGTATATTTGTGTTTTGTTTCCAATATCAGGTGTCAGATGTGACATCCAGATGACCCAGACTCCAGCCTCCCTGTCTGTATCTCCAGGAGACAGAGTCACCATCACCTGCAGGGCCAGTCAGAGCATTTACAGTAACTTACACTGGTATCAGAAGAAACCAGAGCAAGCTCCTAAGCTCCTCATCTATGCTGCAACCAATCTGCAATCTGGGGTCCCATCGAGGTTCAGTGGCAGTGGATATGGAACAGATTTCACTCTCACCATCAGCAGCCTGCAGCCTGAAGATGTGGCCACTTATTACTGTCAACAAGGTTACAGTTACCCTCCCACAGTGATACAGGCCATGACAGAAACCTCCCAGGGAAGCAGAAGTGTGAGGCTGGGCTGCCACAGCTGCTCCTCCTGCTGCCTCCACCTGCTGAGAGCACTGCTCACAGGCACCCACGCTTTGAAGGTCACTGGGAAGTTTTGGTAGAATGGACACAAGAGGCCACTCTGAGCCCTAAATTGTTTCCTCCTGCTTGACTCCAAAAATACAGACCTGATCATGCCCCTACTGATTTAGTAATGGATGGACCTCACCATGCAAGAACTGTAAGTTTTCTTTAACGTGAATAAACCTCACTATTCAACATGTGTACAGAGTACAGTAGCTTCCTCAGACCACTGAGAGCACCTAACAAGTGCAAAATGCAGCAGCTCCTGACACTTGCTAAGTGACAATCTGCATGTTTACCATGGGACAGTGAGGCAAAGATTTAAGAAGTATGTTTTAGTAGACATCTAATTAACCCACAAATATTTAGTTTTCCATTAAGGGTTATTAAGAGGAGTTTTCTTTTAAGGCTAATGTTTAAACACCAAAATTGTGTTTTCTAGTAAGTCAAAATTGTATTTGAATATATTTTAAAATAATAATTAGAAGACTAAAACTTTATGTCCAGGGAATGATCACATACTTTGATAATTGAATGCAGTGGACATTTTTTGGTAACATTAACAGTAATTAGAGTGAAAAGATGAGGAGACATACCATGCACCTGTGAGGGACTACTGGAGTTAAATATGTCATGCAGTTGGTGGGGGACAGTGTTCAGTCCTCACGTCTCCTTGAAAATGTGGTGCCCTGTGGTCACAGCCCTTCAGGCTTGTGCCCAGGACAGACACAGTGCATAGCTGGGTGCAAGCCTGGTGCCCTGCAGCAGAGCCAGCCTATTGAGTCCTGAAGGCACCAAACTATGGCTATGGTGACCAGACATGAACATGAACATAAAGGCTTCCTGTTATAAAGATCCAAGTTGTGAGAGGTTGTATACGCTCACTAATTTGCAAACCTGACCACACCATGCTTACAAATCCACCTTATATGTTTATATAGATTTTATTAAAATTGATGGAATAAATATAAATATTTAGCAATTAATTCCTGAAGATCGGAAGAAGTAAAAGAGAAAAATTGAAGTTATATATATGTTGAATAAAAGTAGTGAATTTAATGTAATTTATATGTGCATATATATATATATATATATGCAACATATATAGACACATATGTCTTAGACTGTTGGCTGCACCTACCTTCTAAGCATGAATACACTTGATAATAAGATCATTCAACAGCAGGTCTCTATACAATGCTTGCATATATTATGATTGAAATTATTATGTGTTTATAATGGTTAAGCAAATTAAAATTATTATATCAATTAATTGTTTTAAGGTTCTTTTGGTTATTCCCATCCTGAACAAAATGTGTCTAAGAACAGATGAGAGTACATTCTCTGGAAACAGCAAATTACTTTGAAACCCTTTTTTCCAAAAGATTCATCAACAGTTGTGCCATACTTCTGTATTTTTCTATCTCAGTAGAAGTGTTTTACAGTTTGGACATGAGGTGTCCCCCCAAAGCCCCTCTGTTAATGTAGGAATGTCAATAAGTTAAATGATTGGGTTGCAAGAGCTTTATCTAATCAGCGTATCCTAGTTTGTATGGACTAATTGGGAGTCACTGTAAGCATATGGGGCATGAGATGATCAGTGATTCTCCATGACTGCTTTCTACCATGATGCTCTGTCTCAAATTTGACTGAAACAATGGATTTGGATGAATATGTACTAAAGTCCTGAATAAGTTAGCTCCAAATACACTTCACCCATGAAGTTGTTGTGATCAGATATGTTGATCACAGTGAAAAAACTGACTAAAACAGAAATTGGTACTGGAAGCAGGTCTGTTGTGACTAACCTGCCCATGTGGTTCAGAAGCATGTAGAAGTGGTGTGCAGGAGACACATAAAACAAGTTTGGAGTTGCATCTTCTAGATTCCTTTGAACATTGTAAGCAGAGCTCAGTGGATGATACTGGTGGAATTTTAACGCTTTCATGTCAATAGGAATATGCACAGTAAAGACTAGGCTCATGAGGTTTTAGAGAGGAAAGTGATCTGCATTGATATTTGGAGTAGAGGGCATCCATTATACATTCTGGAAAAAAAAAATATGTATATTTTTTGTTTGTTTGTTTGTTTTTTTGCATTTTGCCCATGTTCTGAGACTTATGAGGCACTGAAATTAAAGGAGATGGACCTATAAATCTGATGGAAGAAATATCAAGGCAGCGCTGCATTCATTTTACAGCATGGATTTTACTGGCATCTTACAGCCAGTATCAGTGAGAGAACCAGGTGAATAAAGAAGACTGAAGAGCGTCAAAAACTTGCAGTTTCACTGAACAATTCTCCTTAAAACTGAGACCAAAGAAGATGTGATTATTGAAGAGACTACAGTCATACAAGAAATGCCATGTATTTTGCATAGAAATAATAAAAAGTGTGGCTTCAGGAAACCTCAGGAATCTGCAAGACCATACCCATTGCAGGATCATGGATTTAGAAGGGAAGACATTCTAGGGGCATCCTGCTCACAAACAGGGTCCTAGGAAGTATTTTCTCCATGTTCAGCTGCCTAGACACTCAACACTCGTGCACATCATCCACATGGTGGTGCTTCTAAAGAAATGCAGGATATTGGAGTTAAGGAGTCATGGAATCTCTTTCTAAAATTTCAAAAGAAGTTCTGGAAGGCCAGGTAAAGTGTTGCAGGGTCAGAATTCTTGCAGGATTCTCCTCTGACGTCAATGCATGAAGCTCTGATAGTGAAGCGAAAACTGGAATGGAGTCCCAAGAAATTATAAGGTAGGTTGCATGTCAGGGAAATATGATGTCTGGAGAGACCAAGGCTAGAAAGAGGCCATGAGGAGTCAACCAGAGTGACCATATGGTCTGCACTGGACTTCCCAAGCCCTTTGGAGAGGATAAGTTCACACCATGTGTCCTAGATATTGGATACAGAGTTATAGTGACTGTTGGTCCAACTAGGTTTGGTCTGGCTTTGGTCCCCCTCCTCTTTATGCCTACATTTCTCCTTCTTTATGGAGATGTTTATTCTCTGCCATTTTATACTGGATGTATATAACTTGCATTTAATGTTAATAGGCCCTCACAGCCAAGAGCTTGACTTAAATCTCAGATGAGTCTCTGAATTTGGACTTCAGGGCAATTCTGGAACTGTTTAGACTATGGGAGTCCAGGAGAGAAATTAAATTGAATTTGCATTGTGGAAAGGACATGAGTTTTTGAGGGGAAAGTGTGGGATGGTAGGACTGGTTATGAGATGTTCCTCAAAAGCCTGTAAATTAGTGCTGCTGGTCCTGGGTCTCTTGAACATGTGTGGAAGCCAGATATGGGTCTGATGGCCTCAGGTGCCTACAGCACTTCATACGTGATTCCACAGTCCTCACCCAGGTCACATGTCTCCTGCAGGTTATATATTTTAGCACTGTTACACTTTAGTAAAGCATAATGTGCATAGGAATTTCTCAATGACTCGACAACTGCTTCCCTGTCCAGCTTGGATTGGGCACTTGGCTCTCCTGCAATCTCCCATGAGAATTGTGGGACATGAGGACCCAGTGCACACCACCCATGGCCCCAGAAGAAGTGAAATCTGGAGACTAGCTCTGCAGCCTGCAGCTGAGCCCAGCCAGCCCTGCCTGCAAGAGCCTCACCATGGACTTGAACCCCATGAGCATGAACATGTGTGGATGTTGAGCATCATTCTTGTCCACAATGACCCACATTTACACGTCATGGTGATTCACACATTAAAATAACAACAGGAGGGGATCAGGAGAGCACAGCAGCTGGATCAGGGTGAGGGGATGATGGACGGAAAGGGCAGGGCAGGAGACTGAGCATGGTGTGTGCTGTGCTTGCTCACATTCAAGTGACTCACTGCCATGTGTAGGCAGAATGCACAGGCACAATTAAAAGTAAATTCCTCATAGTGTAAATGCTGGTTACAATATTTTCATATCTAACCATTTATTTAAAATAATATTAAATTTAGTTCAAATAAGAAGAGTAACAATTCAGGAAGATATTTAGAATAAATTAAAAGCTTGCGAGTTGTGTCCAGTGCGCAGGCTCATGGCCACTGGGTCTCTGTGCACAATGGGCCAAGTCTCCACACAGGCAAGTGCCTGGATATTTTCTATATAGCTCTGTGATCTCTCTTGACCACACTGTAACAGAGGGCCCTCCCCTTGATACCTGTCTTGGAAATCAGGATCAAGTCCTCAGGTCCCACCTCCCATGTAGAAGACTAAACACCAGGAAACACTGAGGGAAGAATAGAAAGTGAGGTTTATTCACGAGCCAGAAGAGAGAGAGCAGATTTCTCTGGAGAAGAGCCAGGACCCACAGTTGGTGATCCTGGGAGTAGGGATATCTTGCTTTTTTATAGAACCCCACCCTCTTCTTCTTTCCTGCATAAGATTCCTAAAGCAGGAAAGGAGCAGGCCAGTGGATAATGATGAGCAACTCTTTTTGCTGGGAATTGGGAATTTCCAGAGGATTTAGCAGCTGGTTGACTGGGGAAGTGCCATCCAATCCCATCCTGAGGGTAGCTGTTACAACACTTTCCCTTTTCTTTGGTAATAATCTGCTACCTGTCTTTTGCCTTGGTCTCACCTTGTGGGCTCATGCAGTGGACTCATAACTAAGGGTCAGCAGTGGTCAGGATATGCGAGACGACAGGGCCACTGCTCTGAAGATATTGCAGCCCTGTGTGCAGTGAGGGTGAGCTCGCCGCGTGACAGAGCATGAGGGGCAGAGCCTGCTGCAGGGTCCACTGTGAAGAGGAGTGGACACTGGAGTGTCACCTGGAGGAGGGTCCCTGGAAGGTGGGTCTTGTAAGAACACAGATCCACATCAGTGAGACTCGGGTTCCAGGAAAGGAGCATGAAGGGGATGTAAGACCTGCTCAGTTCACTCCTCCCTGTGGTTCTAATACAGATGTTATTTAGACCTGGGGTCTCACTGGTTGCTTAGCATCCTGCTTTTGGTGAGGCTGGCTTTGCACTTGTGATCCCACTTTGGCATGTGCCACTGTGCCCGGCCACATTTCCTTATCTTTCTAAAGAAATAGATCTGCTGGGACAAGACTCAGAGATGAAGATGTTGCTCACCTTCCTTGTGACTTTACCCCCAGGTCAGTGATCACAGTACTAAGCACAGTGCCCCACAGAACCATACTCCATGTTGAGCTTCTGGACTCTGACCTCACCCTGGCTGTGGGACTGGGTTCTCCTCTGTACCTAGGGCTGTAGAGGAATTTCCTTCCCTGGACCCCCTGACTGTCAGCTCCTGCTCAGATTCTCTGCTTCCCCAGACCCTCAGACCCACTGTCCAGGAGAGCTGCTTCCTCACAGCCCAGGTCCAGAGCCCCCAACCCTCAGGCAGTGCCAGCCTGAGCTCAGCCCTGGGTGAGCGAACCCAGCCTCTCCCGCTGGTGCAGTGCCAGAAAGTCTGCTCTGAGTGTCAATTCATGGACTGTGTTCCCACAACTGTCAATCCAGGTTGTCACGAAACCAGGATCTGAAGTCACTGTCATCCTCAGGGTCTGGTTTACTGAGCACCTGCTCTGTCCTGCCGTGCACGGTAAGGACAGCAGAGTATTTTTTCCATCCCAGGGCAGGAGCACAGAGTAGGGCACATGCCACCAGCTCAGAAATGACACACAGAGAGGGAAGAGGATGGGCAGCTCTGGGCCTAAATTTTGAGCTTGTGACAAGGCTGGAGATATTCGCCCTGTGTTCCTCCTAGAGAGGCTGGGAGACCCAGGCTGCTCAGAGCCTCTGCAGGAGCAGTTGGCAGGGTGAGGCCCACAGCAGTCCTAGGTGGGCTCCTACCTGCTTTCTTGGAGAGAATGGATCTCAGGGTCCTGGACTCCCCCAGGGCTCATGTTGTGCTAGCACAGGCTTTTAGAGCTGGAGGAGGAGCAGGTGATTGTGATGTCATCAGGCCTGACTCCACTAGTCTCCCTCATGCTGATGGGCCATGGGAAATACCATGAAGTGTCAGCCAAGGGGGCAGATATGGGGTCCCCAACCAGGACTGCTGAGTCCCTGGGTATGAAAGACCTCCAGGCTTGCACAATGGGAGATCTCTTTGCACACACAAGGAGGAAACGGTATTATCTTTGTGCTTCTGAATTGCCTTGACAGATATCATAAATATAACCCTGTTAAGAGCATTCCAAGTGCTTTTGAATGAATCTAACATTCTTCCAATTCATGTGTTTTATTTAAAACATTATTTCACATTCACATAATATCAAATGAAACACATGATATCCTCTTTTACCAGATACATGTGAGAGAACATTAATGGTCTGATGTCCTCCCAGTAACACTTAACTATGTATTCTGTACAAGAACGTTGCCCTACATAATCCTAATATCAGGTGTGAATACATTACTTAATCCAGACCTTGAGTCTGCTTCAGGATTTGACATTGTCCTGAATATATCCTTTGTACCAAAATGTAACCAGAGAGAAACAAACTCTAAAAGGCAAAACTATGTTACTCTGGTCTGACCTGGTATACCTGGGGACACTTGGACAGTGCTCAGTGACTAGGGGAGCCAGCCCTATAGCTGTGCACCCTGCCCAGCCCTGATGATTTGCATATGCCCAGAGCACAGCCCACTGCCCTGAGGACTTCTTAATAGGCTGCTCACACCCTGTGCAGGACTCAGTCCCAGTCAAGACACAGCATGGACATGAGGGACCCTGCTCAACTCCTGGGGCTCCTGCTGTTCTTCCTCCCAGGTAAGGTGGGACAACACTGGGCATTTACTCTTCCTTCCAGAAAAGTCTCTCATGTCATTATTAAAAGTGAGTATATTTGTGTTTGTGTTTCCAATATCAGGTGTCAGATGTGACATCCAGATGACCCAGACTCCAGCCTCCCTGTCTGTATCTCCAGGAGACAGAGTCACCATCACCTGCAGGGCCAGTGAGAATATTTACAATGCTTTAGCCTGGTATCAGCAGCAACCAGGTCAAGCTCCTAAGCTCCTCATCTATGCTGCAACCAGCTTACACACTGGGGTCCCATTGAGGTTCAGTGGCAGTGGATATGGAACAGACTTCACTCTCACCATCAGCAGCCTGGAGCCTGAAGACGTGGCCACTTATTACTGTCACAATTTAAAAGTTCCCCTCCCACAGTGATACAGACCATGACATAAACCTCCCAGGGAAGCAGAAGTGTGAGGCTGGGCTGCCCCAGCTGCTTCTCCTGCTGCCTCCACCTGCTGAGAGCACTGCTCAGAGGCAGCCAGGCTTTGAAATTCACTGGGAGGTTTTGTGGAATGCAAGGAAGAGGCCACTCTGAGCCCTAACTTGTTTCCTCCTGCTTGACTCCAAAAATACACACCTGATCATGCCCCTACTGATTTAGTAAAGAATGGACCTAACCATGCAAGAACTGTAAGTTTTCCTTAACATGAATGAACCTCAGTACTCAATATGTGTGCAGAATGCAGCAGCTTCCTCTGCATCACTGAGAGCACGTGAAATAGCAGCAGCTCCTGACACCTACTGGGTGACAATTGGCACTTTTACCATGGGAGAGAGATGCAAAGATTTAAGAAGTATGTTTTAGTAGACATCGAATTAACCCACAAATATTTTAGTTTTTCATTAAGGGTTTTTAAGAGAATATTTTTCTTTTAAGGCTAAAGTTGAAACACCAAAATTATACTTTCTTATAAGTGAGAATTATACTTGAATACATTTTAAAATAATCTTTTGAAGATTAAAACTTCGTCTCCATGGAATTTTCAAATACTTTGATAAATAGATCCCAATGATTCAGGCTTCACCCCACAGGATGGGGAATGCCATGTTTGAATCTATGAAAGGGAGGAAGTTTCTAGACGAAAAATATGCTTGTGTGTACTGAGACATGGAGAGAATTGTGTGGTCAGGCTGGAGACAGAAGTTACACATGGCAAAGAGCTCTCTTATATCACACTGGATATTATTGGATAGGAACTCAAACTACACACACATGAATTAACAAATGGTTTAGTTGAGAAAGGAAAAATGTGAAAGGTAGGGACTCAGTTCTACAACCACAGCTGATAATCTCACTACGCACACATCCAGTGTCATAGATGTCCCAAGCTGGTTCTGCTCTGTGTAGTTAGACCATGGATTTGGTTTATTTTACTTCTGATTCTACTAACAGAAGAAATTGTGGTTAAAGTAACTTATAGCACACAAATTAATATTTGGACAAAGTTCTATTATACTGAGTATGCTACAATTCTGTAGCTATAATTGTGGGCTGTCAGAGGTTGAATAGTGTAATAATACCTTTGGAATCTTCCTTTGAAGTTTAGTGTTTCATAATTCACTAATTTCAGAGTAATGATGTCAAATTAATTCTTCCTTTTCACAGCTGCATAAGTTTTCATTCTGCCAAAATATCACAATTTAGTCAGATGTTGCTCCTTGATAATCATTCAGATTGCTTGTTTAGAAAAAAATTGAATTTTTGTTTCTGTAGTTTATTTGTCAAGAAGCAAGGTTTAGTAACAAGTACATACATTTTACATTTCACCCTAGCAATTCTCAAAAGTTGTTTCACCAAAGCCAACAGCAATTCAGATTTGCACTCAGATTCCAACGTTATTGGAATCATCCTCATATTCCTACCAGTAGAGGGTGACATAAATCTTTGAACTTTTTGACAAATATTGAGAGATGGAAAATCATTCATTTAGGGTTTGGAAGATATAAGGCCATGACATTTTTTGTGATTATCTGTTTTCCAATAATTATAGATTCATGAGCACTTACAAAGAAATGCACAGGGAGGTCTCCTCATCCTCTGCCCACCCTTCCTGTGTCAGCACCACTTTGAACTAGAGTTCCCTGTCAGAACCCAGAGCTGGACACCAGAGCTCTCTCTGTGTCAGCACCGTCCAGAGCCCCGTTCCCTCACCTCACCAGCATTTGCTGTGACCTTGTGCATTTCAATGCACATTCTGGTGGGCGTGTGGGCTGCAGCCTGCCTTGTCTAGCATCTGATGATGGTGCACGTCTTTCTCTGTGCAGTGTGTCCCGTGGGCCCTATTCAGTGGCTTGCCTGTGCACACTTTCCCCAGCTCTAATTAGATTTCTTTGATGATGTTGTTCTTGGTTGTGGTCATGTGCGTTTGCTTTTTAATGGGGAAGTTTGAGCATTCCTTACACTTCCTGTGTAGAGTCCATCATTAGATTTGCGATTGGCAGGTCTTGTCTTTCATTGTATCCTTTGCCATTAAATCCATGAACCCGGGACTTTTGTAGACCTAAGTATTTTAATTTTGGTTTTGTTTAGCATCTTTTCATGTATGTGCTGGTGTCTGGAACAATTTTGGATATTGAGCACTACAGCTACAGAAAATAGGGATGTATCACTATTACAGAACCTTCTCTGCACTCATTCTCTCTGGACATTTTAGTAAGTTAATCATAACAACAGCCTTTCTCTTGGAAATTTCCTTTCCTTATCAGTTTGTTAGGTGTCCTTGATTATGAAAGAAGTTTTCCCTTATTTTTTATATATACATTTTTTTCCTCTGTGTCATTTTCACCTGATATTAATTCCAACTTCGACTTCCAACATGTATTTGAGTTGTTTTCCATTTCTTCATGTGGATATAGATAAAGGTATAGGCTGTTCGGGAATCCCTTGCTCTCCCATCTATGTTAAATAAGTTACTTGTTAAGTAGAGAAAGAGAAGGCACATATGTATTCCAATGAGGTGCTGTGCCTGGACCTTTGGGTAGGTGTTGTGCCCAAGCCCCAAACCACCACCAAGGAGACCACGAGGGAGACCTAGCCGTATGCAACTGCAGAAAGAACCAGTTTATTCAAGCAGCTGCTCAGGCACTCAACACAGACCAGCTTAGCAGTCAATGCCAAGTACACCAAGCACAAATTTTCAAGCTGTTTATACACTTCAAACAAAGGGACTCAGTTTCTTTTTTACAATTGGAGGATTTATGTCCTTGTTTGCATATCAGGATACGTTTTGCCTGCCAAGTTTTAGTCATCATAGTAACCATTGGTCAATAGGAGGTCAGCTTGACTGCAGTTAGGAGGATCCCCATTACCCCCAACAACAGCCTACATTAGCTGCCAAGGTCCTCCTGTTATCTAGCTAGGCTGACTTCAGCTCATCTGCTGCTTTTTATTTTTAACCCCTTTTTAGCATCAGTAGCTCTGATAACTTTTTAAGTTAACTCATTGGTGCCATACAGAGGAATCCCTTTCAACATATGGAAAGAGTCTAAAAAGAGAACTATCAAGTTTGGTGACTTACTTTCAATGACTGTTTTTAGCATGCTGGATGAACAGTTGGTAGATGTTTAGGGAATTTTCCTTGGTATTCGTAAGTTCATGTGGTGTGCATTGATCATGCTCTTGCAAATCCACCTTTCTACAATTGTCTCCCTTCATCACACCTCAGCTCTCTTCCCTCCCTGTAGAAATCAAAGTTCTACTTACAGGAAAAATCTTTTTTTAAGTTTCCACATATGACAGAAATCACAAGAAACTTCCTCTTAATGTCTGGCTTCTTGTGCTCATCAGGAAGTCCTCCACTTTCATTCATTTGGCTGAAAATGACAGGGCTTCATTCTTCTTTCTCGCTGGATATTACTCCATTGAGTTTGCAAATCATGTATTTGCTCAGCTGTTGAAGGGCACCTAGGAAGAGTGAATACCCTGGCCATCATGAATAGTGCCACAGTAAGTTGGGCAAGCAGGTGTCTCTCTGTAGGCTGACTTCAGGAGACAGTTGCAACATGAGGTTTTCTATTTTTAGAGGAATCTAGATACTGTTTTCCAGAGGGGCTGCACACATGTACACTCCAAGAAAGGTGAATGAGGGTTCCTTCTTCTCCACATCCTCACCAGCATTTGATATGTTTTGTTGTGTTTTTGCTTATTGTCCTATGATAGCCATAATAACTGGGATGAGATGACTCTTCCTCAGATGATGCTGGGAAACCAGGTCTTCCAAACTGGAGACTTCATTTCTCACTGTGTGCAAAAGTCAATGCAAATGATCAAAGACCTGAATGCAAAACCTAAAATTCTGGAAAATGCTCGAAGGAAACACAGGGGAAACTCTTCAGGATATCGGTATATGGAAACAATCATTTTTCTGGAAGGGATCAAAAATCACAGGAAAAAAAGACAAAAAATGATAAATGGAATTGCATCAAACCAAACAGCTTCTGCAGGGCAGAGAGTAATCAACAGAGGGAAGAGACACCCTGCAGAGTGGGAGGACACTGCCAGCTGTTCATCTGACAGAGTAAATCCAGACTATGGAGACAACTCAACAAACTCAACAAGGACAACAAAAATATAGGTTGCCCAGTTAGAAAGTGGACAAGTGATCTGAATAGACACTTCTCAAGAGAGGAAATCAAATGGTCAATAAACATATAAAAAGATGCCCAAGTGGTCCCACTGCTGTTCCTTCATCTCTTGAACTGTCCACACCACACAGACCTCTTGCCCACAGGCCCCTGCAGGCCAGCTCACAGTCCACACCCCACACTGTCTCCAGCAACAGCTCCTTGCTCACATCCATGTGGGACTTGACAAAATGCTGTTCACCCACACACAAGAGCAAAGAGCCCAGAAGAGGCCAAGAAAGTCCCAGAGTGAGGCTCAGAGCTTGGGTCTGGGCATTTCTGGGTCCAAAGAATGATGTTGAGGAAGGAACCTGTCTCTGCTCCAGCCCAATCTCTCTGTGGAGTGACAGGAGGGCCCTGTGGGTCCTGACCTCTAGGGCCCTGCCCAAGAGGCCCTGTGGTTGGGGTGGCAGTGTGGCTCTGTGGACATGCTACTGCTGAGACACTTGTTGTTCACCTCATAGGGGAGGAGAGGCCTTGGACCCAGACACTGTTGGTTTTCTCAGGGTCCCTTTATGATCCAGCAGGTCACTGAGGATGCACTGGGCTTGTTGCCTGCAGGAGGGCTGGTGTGGTCTCCATCTTCAGATGCCCTTCCTCCCTCTATTCTTTGAAACCTGAAGCAGTTTCCCAGGCAATTTGATGTTGGTCTTCAACTGCCTTCATGGAAAATTGATCTTCAGTATTTCTGGACAGTATTTCAGTATTTCTAGGATATTATGTCTGTGGGGTCTTCACTTCCCTAGTGTGAAGATGTAGCTAGAGGCCTGGGGATATAGCTCTGTTGGCAGAGTGTTTGTCTCACATGCACAAGGTCCTGGGTTCAGTCCTCAGCAACACACTCACACAAATACACACAAACACACACACACACACACACACACACACACACAAACACAAATTAGCCAGAAATGAGCAGTGACATGTATGCTGAAGTCACTAGTGTTCTTTAAATCACTTCTTTAGACAACTTTCATGGTGGATGGGAGGGCACATGTTGGCAGTTAATTTATAGGAATTAAACAGATGCAGAAGAGCTAATTGAGAAATATGTCAAGACAGTTGGATGAATGTGACTAGCTCTTGACAGGATCCATTCAAGTTGGAGTGAAGTCAGGAATCATGGTTCTATGTGTCCCCCTCTGTCTGGGAAGGAAGAATCCTTCAGTGGTGCAGAAGCACTGAGGTTACTTCTGACTGACTGTGATGTAAGGAGCTAGAAGAGATGGGTGATGTAAACACAGGGAGATTTCTGGGAGAGAGTAGATTCCAGTACAGAGTGGAGCCCTTGGTTGAGGGACCTCCTCAGCCTCTGGGTGGGAAGATGCAGGTCAAATAAGGATAAGAGATAGTCACTGCTGTTCAAGGGCCTGGGAAGCCAAATCATTGAAATGCCTAAAGGTAACAGAGCTAGAAAGGTAGCTGAGAGGCTTCTGCGGTGGAGAGAAACAGTCTCTGATATTGGCCTAGAAGGAGCAGAAACAGCATTTATAAAGAAACCGCACAGCTGCCTATCGGGTTAGCTGGGCAGATGCTCTCCAAGCATATGGACCTTTCCTTGCAGAACATGACACCACATTTCACAGGTGATATTCCCATATTGGCCTTTTTCATTTTCAAATATAGTCTATGTATCTATTCATCCAATGACTATCCGCTTACCTATCATTTATTTTACACCACACCACATCTCTGCATTGTAGTGTTATTGTAAGTGTGTCCAGTAGGGTTCAGGTCCTTGCTGTCCCCAAACAAGAATCAAGAAATGCACAGACAAGGATCAAGCAAAGGACAGACTGCTGAGGGTGAAGGTAGCACTCCACAAGGTGGAACAAGGAGGGTCGAGCAAGAGAGAGGCCCAAGGCCCCAGGTCTGGAGACTGGTGTTTCACATGCTGAGCTGCAGGGCCTTCACTTCCCTATGAAGACCTTACCCTTGGCTCCCATTGGTCACCTTAAGATCTGCTTAGAGTATACTCCAATTCCCCCATCGGTTTCTTTAAAACCTAAGTAGAGTGCTGTCCACTTTCCCCCATTGGTCCAACCTCTGGCAGGAGCTGTGCTGGTGATGCCTCCTCAGTGGTGGCAGCTGTAGGGGTCACGGCTCATCATAGGCAGGAACTTGACTGACCCCTTCTTGTCTCCAGCAGCATCTTTTCCATTCCCTACCTCAGGACTTGGCATCTCTGAATGCCTCCTGGGAGAAGTGCTAATGCTTAACACACCAAAGTTCCAGGTAAGCAGAACAGGAAGCATTACTGACCTCAGTCATGTCCCCAAGGTCCACAGGAAATGTACCCATTTGAGATGACAGACCACCTTAAGTGGAAAGCTTGCAAGAAAAGCATGTAATGAACCACATGAAAAAGCAGAGTCTCTCTGCAGGAGAGCAAACTGATTTTGTCCTCTGTCTTCCAAGGACAAATACCTTTATGAAGAAAAATATTCTCTTCCTTTGACCTGGGACAGGGGGACACTTGGCCAGTGATGAGTGACTAAGAGAAGTAGCCCTGCAGCTGTGCCCAGTCAGACCACCCTGCTGATTTGCATGTGCCCAGAGCCCATCACAGGGCCCTGAGGTCTTCTTATTAGGCTGCTCACACCCTGAGGAGGACTCAGTCCAAGGCAAGACACAGCATGGACATAAGTGTCCCCCTTCAGCTCCTGGGGCTTCTATTGCTTTCATTTCCAAGTAAGGACAGACAATACTGTGTAATTACTCAGCACATGGAGACCATGTCTGGCTTTTCATGGAGGTCCTAGAATAAAATGACTTGTACTGTAAATGCTTTTTTTTGTTTGTTTGTTTGTTTCCAATTTCAGTTTTGAGATGTGACATCCAGATGACCCAGTCTCCATCCTCCCTGTCTAAATCTCAAGGAGAAAGAGTCACCATCACTTGCCAAACAAGTGAGCACCTTAGTGATTATTTATACTGGTATCAGCAGAAACCAAGGCAAGCTCCTAAGCTCCTCATCTATCGTGGAACCGGTTTGCAACCTGGGGTCCTATTCAGGTTCAGTGGCAGTGGATCTGGGACAGATTTCATTCTCACCATCAGCAACCTGGAGCCTGAAGATGTGGCCACTTATTACTGTCTACAGTATTAAAATTACCCTCCCACAGTGATGCAGACCATGACAAAAACCTCCCAGGGAAGCAGAAGTGTGAGGCTGGGCTGCCCAGCTGCTCCTGCTGCTGCCTCCACCCACTGAGAGCACTGCTCAGGGGCTCCAGACTCTGAGGGCACAGAGGGTTTTCCTTGAAGGAACCAGGGGGGCTCCTCTGTGGTCTCACCCTCTATCCTCTTTTCAGGCAGAGCAGACAGACATGAAAATGCATCTTATTGTTTAATAAAGGACACACATCGTGCACTGAGTAGAGGGGTTTGGCATTGGATTTGGTTCAGACTGTACAGTGGAAGCCACTGTATGTATTGCACTCAGGAATTTTTTACATGAAAAGAATGTGAGGCAAACTGACAGTCTTCAGAATTTTTCTTGCCCTTTTTTTTGTCGTTGTTGTTGTTGTAAACAAATGGGAATAAAATATACCATGCACATGGACACAGGAAAAAACAATTTTTTTTGATGGGCCTAATCATTGTTTGCTTTGGTGGGTTGTTGGTGTTTGTGGGTTCAATTTGAAGTTTCTATAGCTATGTACATTGTGTGATTGTGAAATCATGTAACTAGCCAAATTCATCAACTTACACCATTTTTCATTTCTTTCTCTGAATCCTTAAAGCCTGTGCATTTGTCAATAAAAGTGCAGATACTAGACTTGGAGATGCTCTGGTCCTCCCCAGCCATCAGTGTGTGATGGCCACAGAAGGTAAACCCTCTGGCCATGAGGCCCTCAGCCTCTCTGGATCCCAGTGGTGGAGGTGGAGATGCCCTCAGAGCTGGAGCCTCCCAGGGCTTCTCTGTCCTCACCTGTGTGCACAGGTCTCAGCACAGGTGCTGGTGGATAGTGCAGGATCTGCTCCTTCTGACTTCTGAATCTCAGGGAGGCCCCTTATTGAGTAAATCTACAGCAAACTGGAGCAGGAAAAGAGTTAATGGCAAAATCCAGAGTGATGCTGATGATGGGAATTGACAGCTGATGTCCTTCTGTGATCACTATTTCCAGTATCTTAGAATTTTTGACAGCTGGGTGTTGGCCCTGGAATGCACTTGGAAGTGTTCTCTAATTGTATGACCAATTCTGGGGTCATAGCAAGACAGTTTCAATATCATATGATAAATAGTAAAATTAGAAACTCCTTTAAACATTTATCTAATCACTTGGCAAGCAAATCAAAATCTTTTCTGAACACACACATGCACATATAGTATTTTATTAATATAAAATGTTTACCAAAAGTTTGTCTAGAAGCCAAAAGCTTCCACTACATCATGGACAGGATATTACAAATGCAACCTAGCACACTTTCCTCAGAGAATCTGCACTTTACTGTGACAACAGGGATCCACAGTGAAGAAAACTGTGTGTTTTAAAAATGTTCATTTCAGCTAAGGAGATCTTTTCAGAAGATTTATTTAAAGTGGAAAAACACTCAACTTTATTATTTAGTGAAAAAGTTACATTTTATTTTTAATGGTAAATTTTAAAAAAACATATTACTTTTCATTGACATCATCTCTTCTCTTGAAAATAAAATGGAACGATGGTTTTTAGTAACTTCAAGAATTATCAAGACACAAAGTAAGTCACAATGGTTGGACTTGTGTTGAGAATGTTGGAGCTTAAATTTTGCTATGTAGCTTGACCTCAGGATGCTCTTCCTTTGCCCCACATCCTGTCTGCAACTTTGACCTCTGTACCAGATCAAGTCAAACCTACAGGCTGGAGACCAGCTCAGGGACCTGCATCAGAACCAGCCAGCAGAGCCCTGCCTGGGTCAGGGGAAACAATGTAATCTGTACCCATGAATTTAAATTGTTAGGGTTGTGAGTCACTGGATTTGAAGTGGTTTGTTACACACCATTTTTATCAAAAAACTGACAACTACAATAATGAATCTCCACACAACAGAGAGATATGGTTTATGACACTGATTTTTTTTTCTATTTATGCTTAAAAATCCATTTTAAAGAGTCTGGAAAGAAAGAAAATTCTGTCTGTAATATATATGAATGATTAGGATAAAGTTTAGCTCATTTATGGAGATACTTAAGAGGAATACTAAACTCTAGGATATTTAATTTAATTCATATTAAATCAATACTAAATACAGCAATATGAATAAGAATGTATCATGCAGACTTATCATATATAATCATTTCACATTAAAAACCATGTTCAAACATATAAGAGTGCATCTACATGTTTAAGAATAAATGTCCTAAGAATATGTAATATGTGGATGTTAATGTATTTATATTTTGCTGGTCACACAAACATAAACATATCTTCATGCCCAAGCTGCTCAATGTGTGTAAACACTCACTGACACTCACATAGAACACGTTCACTTCTAGAAGATGATCAGGAGACAGGCAAATGTGGTTCAGTCTTTGCAGACCCTGTCTTGCAGAAGGGCCTCTGGGTACAGATCCACAAACACTGCCTGAGTCAGAAAACCACTTTGTTACGTAATCATTCTGCACACACTTTCATGAAAACTTCATGAAGTCTGAACTGGTTTTATGGTTGCCCTCAATATTTATTTGTCCAATGAAGGAAGGTGTTGCTAAAGGGAAGGGATGTGTTGCTTATCTTCTAGGGAGAAGTGAGTTATGATTATTGGTAAAGGAACGTCCACACATTTCAGGGGCAATACATCATTCCTGAGAAGTACTGGGCTCAGAGAGTGATGTGGAACCCATGCCAGGTAATCTGGGCAGGAACTTTATAAATCAGGAAGAGAGGAGGCTGCAGTCCTTTAATGAGATTATGTGATTGTCAAAAATGTAGAAAAAATAAATCAAACAGATACTGGAAGTTATTGATACTCTGGTTAACCCCTCAAGCCTGAGTAATATGCTAATCACATCCCAAGCTATATATGTTTTGGTACAGTGAATTGAGAGTCTCAACTAAAATTTTTGGCAGCTCTGGAAATTTGATTATTTGTGAAGCTGGTGCTAGAAAAGGGAATATTCTTGTTGTTCCCCCAAGGTTGAGATGCAGCTTGAATCGAGTGAGAGGAGGAGATCTCCTGTGTGGGCATTTCCTCTTCCTCCAGACACACCCCAACAGTGCTGAGGATGCCAGAGAGATGCAAAATAAGCAGCACCTTTTCAAACAGAATACTTCATGCTGTGGTTTCTCTGAAATAAAAGAGACGAGTGATACTCAGGAAGGCACCAGAACCTGGGGCTGGCTCCTGCAGTCACCAGTTGGAAGGTTCATAGCAGCTGGAGATTTGCATCTTGAACATAAAGCCAAGGAAAGATTTTAATGAATGTTTTGGTGAAAAAAATTCATCTTTTCTATACTCAGTCCTTGCTGGCTGTAGCCATGAGGAACGAGATTACATAAAAGGAGAAACACTTTGGGATTAAAAGGCAGTACCAAGGAGCAGTGTTACTCATGGATCAGGTGTGGAGATCAGCCAAGGGAATCCATAGTAATCAAGATTCCGTAGCCCTGGAGTTTGGCCCCCTGATTTGTACACACAATCAGATACGTGGATCATCTTGCTTGCTTTGCCTGTAGCTCCCACCTGGTTACCTCTCCGACTCTCTCCTCCCTGCGTGATCCTGACCTTGTCATTAGGTCTCCACATCTCAGAATGATTGTTGTCTGATGCCTCACAGACAATGACTGGAAGTGGTCAATAAAGTTCAGTGAAGAGAGGATGAGCAGAATGGCTTGGACACCTGGAAGGATGACGCCATGGTTACTCAGGTGCTACAGAGCGTGTGCAGCAGCCAGATGTGGTGAGGCCCTCGAGTTCCAGACCTGGTAGTAGAATCCACACTCATGGCTGCACCATCTCCCTGGAAACTGTGCACGACTACCTGACAGAACCCCAGCCCTGGACAGGGCAGAAAATCGTGTATGGCTGTCGAATCTAAAGCAAGAAAATCACACTATTGTAGGGCCCTTCTCCTGGAAGGAGGCCCACCTGGCATTCTCTCAAGTGACAGACATGCCTTTCAGGCCACTCGGGACCAGGACTCATCCCTGTCCATTGGAGGAATCTTACATGGTGTGTGCCTTTTGACCACTCAGGGACTGGGGCCCCATCCTCTTCTCCTGTGTTCTGTGAACAGGATGTTCCTCTGTGGTCTGTAGGACAGGGCCTTGATGTCTGTGAAACTGTCATGTTCTGTGTTCACACGGTTGCTTTTACTTTCTGTTACCACCTATAGTCTGTCAAGTAGGCTAGGAACTGCTTATGTAACCTTGACCTGTGAGACATATGACTACCTTGACTGCAAGCACATGAAAGACAGTGTTATATGCAGGAAAGACAAAAGAAGCTTCCTCTGTGACAAGTGCTACATTTCTCCTGAATACATCTCCTCTCCACAGATCTTTGTGCAGACACTGAATCCTTTCCCCATGCTTTCTGGTACTGCTGACAGGGTTTGTCCAACACAAGGTGATCCTCCAGTGTTTCTGAAAGGGTTTGTCCAACACAGTGGGATGCACTCCAGCATTGCAGAGAACAATAATGCAACACACAATGTTTTTGAAATGTGAAAAAAAAAATACCACTCTATAAAGGTCACTAAAAGTAAAAACCTCAGGGTGTCTCTGCACACTGATGAGAAGAGGAGACACATGGAAGGTCACCTGTCCTGGAAATCATGTCCCTACTCTGTGAGGGGATCCATGAGCTGCCTAGCTGCTGAGCTCCTGCTGTCTTCTGCTGCCCTCTGCACACTCTGCAGGCCTGGAAGGGCTGTGGGCAGGGACACAGGTCA
Organism: Sciurus vulgaris; assembly: GCF_902686455.1. Lineage (NCBI taxonomy): Eukaryota > Metazoa > Chordata > Mammalia > Rodentia > Sciuridae > Sciurus > Sciurus vulgaris. The sequence continues at coordinate 3,538,926 of NC_136475.1, forward strand.
TTGTGACCCCAGTAGTCACACTTCCTTCAAGGAACATGAACCTCCTCCTCTCGCCACTAGGGGACAAACTTCCCTCCAGGTGCTGCTCCAGGGGCTGCTGAGAATCAGGGGACTTCCCAGGGGCCCAGTTGGGGCAGCTCTGAAATCTCACCCTCTCTCCACTTCTCATCCCTTCTCTCCTGTCCTGGGCTCCTCCAGTGTTTCTCCTCTGCATTCCTGCTTGGGTCTTTGCTGTCCTGCCCCCTCCTACTCTGAACCCACACCTGCCAATCCTTCCTCCACACATGGCTGTCCTCATATGGGTCACAACCCTGTCCTCGTGTACATCCTGACCCTTGACCTGCCCTCTGACTCCACTCCTTGGCTTCTCATGGGAGAGTCAGAGATGGTGAAGGGTGGTATGTAGAGACCAGAAATGAAAAGAGCAGATGTTCAGAACATGTATATATGGCCAACATCTTTCATTCTGAGCAGAGTCCCTCTAGCCATGTCTGCTGTGAAGCTGTCAGAGGCACCCATGTCTGACCATTCAGAGGGCTGGCCACCAGCAGCTGTGGCCATGCAGTCACTGAGCCAGCCATTCTGCCCTGCCTGGGGAAAGACAACAGGGAGGAGATGCTTATGCCCAGCTCCTAACACAGAATTTATGTCCCCTTGGGGCCTAGAACCTCTCCCCAACTCTGTGATAACTGCTTCTATTCATAACTGCAGCCCCTCAGGTCACTGAGTGTTCTGAGAAATGGGATGGTTACTGTTCAAGGTCGCAAGAGCTCAGGGGCAAGTCTTGAGCTTTAGACACTAAGTTCTCGGGGTGGAGGGGATGCTATGGGTGTGGGTCAGAGGTTGGAGGTCAATGTCCAAGCTCACTGTAGCAGACTTAAGGTCAGGTAGACCTGGTGGCACAGGACTGTAATCCCAGCTACTTAAGAGGCTGAGGGAGGAAGATCACAGGTCTCAGTCTAGTTTGAGCAAAGTATATACTGTCTCAAAATAAAATTTTCAAAAACTTGCAGAGTAGGTCCTAGATTGCCTAGGAAGCAAGCAGTCCTGATTGGATCACTTGAACTGAAAGAAACAAGAATCAAAACAAAAATCCCTAAAAGCCATCCATAAATTATAAATATATGCACCGTAAATATGAACATGTATACAAATATTTGTATTGTTGATGCATATGCATACAGATATATCAACACAATTTTTAGTGTATATAGTATACATATGGTATATAGTGCAATCCTTGTATTTCCAAGCATGTTTGAACTGTGAGTGGGACTAGGCTGTGGTTGGTGTTTGTTGACTGTACTCTTTGACATGCAAGGATCTTTGTCCCTGGACCAGTGAGCTCAGCACTGAGCACAACCACCCGTGAGCCAGGCTCAGTACTGACTCCTGTCTGCTCCTTGCCCTGGCTGTGGGCTCTCTGCTTGGCTCAGCAGCCATGGTGATGAACACCTTCCTTCCCAGGATCCCCTGCATGGCAGACTGAGGGCAGGGTCTCTGCTTCCCCAGGTCCTTAGCACCATTTCTCCAGAGACCAGCTGCTTCCTCAAAGCCCAGGTTAGAGCCTACAGCTCTTGGGCAGGTCCAGTCTGAGCTCAGTCCTGGTTGAGCCCTGGTCCACCCACTCTGATTTAGTCCAGGGCCTGAAGGGCTGTGCTGGATTGTAACACACAGACCTCATCTCCACAACTGTAAACCAAGTTGTCACCTGGAAATCAGAACTCAACTCTGTTTTTATCCTCAGGGCCTGGCTTGCTCCAACCCTCCAGACAAAGATTGCCTTGGAACCTCACTTTCCTGTTCAATTCCACTTAGAAGCACAGTGACATTCAGAGGGCCAAGCTCTCCACACCACACAGCTGCTGCCCCTTCTCCAGTTTCTTGAGCACAGCTCTGTGCTCTGTGCATGATGAGGACAGGTGAGCCTCCCCCAGCCCTGGGCAGTAGCAAGGATTTGGAGAGCAAGGGATCAGCTCAGAGTCCTATGAAAGAGGTGAGGGGTGAGTGTGGTTTCTGGGAGGATTTGATCCTCATGAACAGAATTTAGATGAAGCACTTGGCCATGAACAACTTCATGGAGCAGACAGGGAGGACATGACCTGGATTCCACACAGCCTTCCTTTGCCCCAGAGGCAGTAAGCCCATGTGTGAACATCCTATGTGGTGAAGACTGTGATGCAATTAGAGTGAACCTGTTCCTTCCTGCTTTCACTAAGCTGTTGCAAATCCCCACACTCCAACTTTTTTTGAGCTAATCTATTTCACAAACCTTCCCTAGAGTGATGAATGAAATTAAAACTTGCTTCTAAAATAATTCTATTTTCTTCAGAAAAGTACCTGGATGAAAAAGCTGTCTGAGCTTAAGGCCTGCTGCTCTGGACAGAGTGGCAGCATCCTTGTTTAAGTGCATTGGGGAAACTTAGGAGGAGGGCCAGGAGCCATGATGGAATTCCTCCTCCCCTGGCGTCTGAGTCAGGCTGAGCCACTGTCCAGTGAAACCCACAAATCCTCAAAAATTTTAAAATGCAACTGTCTTCCTGTCTTTATTGCTCTATTTATGCATTATACATGAAAAATTGACCTTTATTTTCCTTAATTGAACCATACTCTAAGACTGTTCAACAAAATTGTCATTAAGAAACATCAGATTTGAACATGGCGACAGATACCTGTCACCTCAGCAGCTCAGGAGGCTGAGTCTTGAGGATCACAATTCCAAAGCCAACCTCAGAAATTAAACAAGGTCTTAAGCAATGTAGTGGACTCCTTTCTCAGAAAAGAAAAAAAAAATATATATATATATATATAGAAAGAGAGATAAGGCTGAGGACATTGACCAGTGTTTATGTACCTCTGGGATCAGTAATCCCTGGTACCACCTGAAAGCACACACACATAAAAAACAATGATAAGGAATGTAGGAAGGAAGAAAGGAAAAAGAAACATCATAACACATTTTCAGAACAATGAAGAAAACAATAGGTCACAACCACAAGACAGTGGACCAAATCCACCTTATGGCCACTAGGGTAAACATGTTGTCTGTTGGCAAATCTAAGCTGTCCTAGATGGACCTGGGACATCTGGAGACATGAGGCCTGTGCTGAGTGACTGTTAGGAACCACCCTGCAGCTGTGCCATCCCTTCCCTGCTGATTTGCATGTGCCCAGAGCACAGCCCACTGCCTGAGGACTTCTTAATAGGCTGCTCACACCCTGTGCAGGACTCATTCCCAGTCAGGACACAGCATGGACATGAGGACCTCTGCTCAGCTCCTGGGTCTCCTGCTGCTCTGGTTTAAAGGTAAGGAGGAAAAACACTGGATATTTTCTTAGCCCAGTGTGGTCATTGCTGCCTGGCTCTTCAGCAAAGTCCACTAATAATGGATTATTCTCTGGCTATTTGCTTTTATTCCCCATGTCAGCTCTCAGATGTGACATCCAGATGACTCATCTCCAACCTCCTTGTCTGCATCTCCAGGAGACAGAGTCACCATCACCTGCAGGTCCAGTTAGGGCATTAGTGATTATTTAACTTGGTATCAGCAGAAACCAGGGCAAGCTCCTAAGCTCCTCATCTATTATGCAACCAATCTGCAATCTGGGGTCCCCTCAAGGTTCAGTGGCACTGGATCTGGGACAGGTTTCACTGTCACCATCAACAGCCTGGAGCCTGAAGATGTGGCCACTTATTACTGTCAACAGCATAACAGTTCCCCTCCCATGTGACACAGGCCATGAAAGAAACCTCCCAGGGAAGCAGAAGTGTGAGGCTGGGCTGCCCCAGCTGCTCCTCCTGCTGCCTCCACCTGCTGAGAGCACTTCTCAGTGGCAGCCAGACCATGAAGGTCACTGGGGTTTTTGTAGAAGGGACCAGGGAGGATCCTCTGCCTCCTCACTCTCTGTCTACCTCCTCAGGCCCAGCAGGCAGAGATGACAATTAATAGCCAATGGTCAACAGTGATGGGCCCCAGTGGTGTCTTGTTCAAGGAAGAGACCACACCAGGAGGCTTACCTGGAGATATCCTAAAGGGCACCATTAAGTTCTTTTTCAAGTTAAAAGCCCATGAGCCTCACCTGTGGGGACACTCCAGCCACCTCTTGTGTCCCAGAGAGGCTGGAAAATGGAAGGTGGCAGTGAGCTAGTTGGGAACCACAGGAAGGGTTACCTTCAGGCTGGAGGACACAACCATGGCCCTGGCAATTCCTCTACCCCTGATTAGCATAGATTTTGACCAATGCTCATTTCCTAAACCCACGTAAGTCCCAAGTTGGCACACCAAATGGTTTTCTCTGGCTTTTGTCCCCCTCCTGCATGGAGGGACTTACCTTTTTCCCTTAAATAACACCTACTGTGTTAAACTTCCCTTCCATGATCATCCATGCATTTTAATCCATGGAGGAAAGTGACAAAGCAGGAATCCTGCCTCATCTCAAAACTCTGGTTTCCCTGCTGTCCATTCTCATTTAATAATATCCAACATCATTGCAGCTGAGGAGTTTGGTTCATAGGCAGAGTGTGGATTTAAATAGAAAGCCGAAGTCACTGCGTGTACTCCAGTCAGAAAGTCCTCTAAAACACGGAAAGGGCATCTAAACTGCAGCCTTTCACAGTTCTGGGAGTGTGGCAATGAAGATGCAGCTACAGACCAGAGCAGAGGAGGCAGCTGTGACAGCGCAGGGATCCCCTGATCCCGTCAGATCCCACAGCACCTCTGCAAAGGCCTTCCAAGTAGGAATTGCTTGCTACAGATAAGCAGAGTCCAAGCATCAACTTTCAAAAGACCAGGGGACCCGAAATGAAGACAGATGCTGGAAATGGGAGATCCCCTGATGCTCCCCAGAAGCCGAGCTCACCTGCCAGTGCAGGCACAGGCTGCTGGCCCTCTGCTTCTTGGACCTGTGTGGGAGCCCAGGTGTGAGTCTGATGCCCTCAGCTGTCTGCTGCACCTCACAGGTGGTTCCCATCCTCACCCTGGTCCACCTGTCTGCTGGCAGGTGCAATGGATGGTGTGGAAGCTTCCTCTTCTGGTCCTCACTGTGAGAAGAGGCCCCACAGAAAGCATCTGCACAGGAGCCAGTGAGATAAAATAGTCCTGGGATATCTGCTTCCAGAAGCCCTGGTGAGGACAGCAGTTTCTAGCTGACCTCCCAGTGTGGTCACTGTGGGGCAGGCCCAATGAGGCCACAGTGAGGCTCCCTTTCCAAGGCTTGTGGTGGGCTGATACATTTTATGAATTCAGTGTGTGACAAGGCCATGAATTGGCTGTCCAGGTTACTGTGTGTTCAAGGTCATAAATCCCCTGACTCAGTGTACACACTCAAGGTTATAAACAGTGTCCTGTGGGCATGAGCCCCTATGTCTCCTGTGGGCCCTGTCCTTCTTTGTTTGAACCGCACGTTCAAAGGGCCTATCGTCATGGCTCAGGGGGCTCGTTAAATGGTATGGTGGCCTCTGGATAAAGGATGACCAACATTCCTACCTGCCTCACATCGTCTTTCAACTGCAAGATACCTGAGTCTCACACACACCAGAGAGTCACTATTTCTGAGGTCTTGGAATTCTGTCAGGAAGGACACAGCAAAGAGTAACTTTGTATGTACCTCTAAATTTCATCAGCAAGTTGGGATCATAATAAGAAAATTTCATTAAGACATGGGATCCACTGAAAAGGAAGATAGTAAGACCAATATGTAAGGATCATTTTCAAACACAATGAAAATCTTCCATGACAAAAAGAAAAGCAAAACCAGATGTGCATTTAGCATTATTTGCCTTCCTATTGAAAATATTCAGGTTAAACAGCATCATGTGCATCACCAAGAACTGTTCCCAGTGCAGAATTACAGAACCAACTAGAACTGCTGGGTGACAATTTGCATTTTAGAATGTCGTGTAGTTCAGACACATGAGACTTGAGAGTCTAAATTTAGGACACAATTATTTCAGATCCAGGCTGTCAATCTCCAATGTGAGCCATAAGAGGAAATTTCCATTTAAAGCCTCATTTGTAAAAAACACTAATTGTCCTTTTCCTGTTGCTAAAGCAAAGTACCTGAGCTCTGTAAGTGCTGGGTAAATAAAAAAGGTTGGATGAACTCACAGTTTTCAAGGCTGAGTGTCCAGGGTTGAGCAGTCCCACCTGTTGTCCTCAGGTGAGGTCCATGACCTGTGTCACAGCATGGCGTGTAAGTGGAAAGGAAACCAACTGGAAGCTGCAGTGGACGGGCCTGGGGTGTGGCCTCACCTGAAGGCATCCTGTTCTGCTGAGGATTCCTCAGTGTGTGAGACCAGCACTGGTCCTTCCAGGGGCAACAGCTCCACTGACCTGGCCCCTCCCACCAGGTCCCACCTCTTAATTCCACCATTTATTATCATGGACACAATGGGACCAAATGTCCAGTACATGAACACTTATGGCAAAACCAGTTAGGAACCTTAGAAACGCCCATCTTTACCTTTCCATTATTATATAATGAACTTGAAATATTTTAACATATTTACCCTTTAGCGAGGCATAATGTGGACAGTCATTACTCAACTACTTGATAAACTGCTGACCTGCCCAGCTTGGTCTGGGCACTTGGTTTCCTCAACCAATCACCCATGAGAATTCTGGGTCATGTGGACACACTGCACTTCATCGAAGAATGAAATCTGGAGTCTTGCTCTGCCCCCTGCAGCTGAGCCCAGCCAAGCCCTGCCTGCACCAGCCTCACCATGAGCTTGAAACCCATGAGCATGAGCATGTGTGCTGATGGCCTAAGACACTGGGTTTCAGTGGATGTTGGGCATCATTCTTGTCCACAGTGAATCCCACATTCCCACATCATGGTGACACTGACATTAAGTAACAACAGGAGGGATCAGGAGAGCAGAGCAGCTGGATCGGGGGAGGGGGAGGGAGGGATTGGAAAGGACAGGGCAGGAGACTGTTCACATCACATGACTCACTGCTGTGTGTAGGCATAAGGCACTGGCACAATTAAAGGAAAATTCCTCATTCTGGAAATTATGATTATAATATTTTCCTATCGACCCATTTAATTAAAATGTTATTAAATTTAGTCTTAATAGAAAGAGTAATCAATTCAGGAGGTATTTAGAAAAAATTGAAAGTAATTTCTAAGAGAATACAAGTAAAATATATAAAACTTCTGGATTTTACCCTGTATGTTTATAATATATATTTTGTTGCAATCAGTCTTAAGAATCCTGAAATCTGACAATGTAAACAGGCCAGTGTCTCACAGTGTTTGGGTCCCAGCTTTCCCTGGCTTCCTGCACCTGGAACACCTGGCATATCCATGAATCCATCCTCCAGTGAGTGACACAGGCTGTGACTTAGGAAGGTGGCCTGCTGCACTCAGGGGCCTCTGGGCTCAGGATCCACCCTGACATCTGGGTTTGGAGAGGCCCCTCCCTGGGAGGTTGGGGCTCTGGTCTCACCAAGGACCCACTCTGACCTCACATTGGAGAGACCTCCACTTGGGCCCAGGCCGGAGCACAGGGCTGTGTCTCTCATCCTGGCCCCACAGGTAGGGTGTGTGCTGCTGGGCTGCAGAGTCCTCAGAACAGAGTGTGGTGCTGGTGTGACAGTGCCAACTCCAAACTCAGCACTCTGCCCTGGTCACACTCACACAGATTCAGTGTCCAGCAGCCTCCCAGCTCCCAGGTGTCCCACATGCACTTGCAGCTTTAAGGACACAGAAACATAATGAAACCCACCTGTGTAAGCCCCCTTCAGGTGAGCCTGCTGCCCCTGGAGACAGACAGGCCCCTCCCCACCTGGGTACAGGGGATGTTAGTCTCACCCACCTTACAAAGACTGTTTATATGTGTCCAGAGGAGAGAGACCACCTGTGACCAGAGCTGGATTTGGTGTCCAAACAGCATGGTGTGCTCATCACAGGAGCCTGAGAGTCGGCCTTGGAGTTAGGAATGCCGTCATCTCTTTACCTTCTATGGGCAACGTTAGAAAATGTTGGTGATCAACAAAGAATTTCTGATATTCCATTGCGTCAACAATTTCTGAGATAAAATAACCAAATAGAATGGAGTCTTTTAAAGATTTTTGTTCATTTCAAATAATAATAACAGTGTTCTCTGACACTTTATTCTATTTTTTTAAATTCTTTTTTTTATTGTAAACAAATGGGATACATGTTCTTTCTCTGTTTGTACGTGGAGTCAAGGCATACCATTATGTAATCATAAATTTACATAGAGCAATGTTGTTTGATTCATTCTGTTATTTTTTCCCTTCCCCCCACCTCTCCCACCCCTCTTTTCCCTCTATACAGTCCTTCCTTCCTCCATTCTTACCACCCTCCTTATCCCTAACCCTAAACCTAACCCTAACACTAACCCCTCTACCCCCCATTATATGTCCTCATCCACTTATCAGCGAGATCATTCATCCTTTAGTTTGTTGAGATTGGCTTCTCTCACTTAGCAAGATATTCTCCAATTTCATCCATTTGCCTGCAAATGCCATAATTTTATCATTCTTCATGGCGGAGTAATATTCCATTGTATATATATGCCACAGTTTCTTTATCCATTCATCAACTGAAGAGCATCTAGGTTGGTTCCACAATCTGGCTATGGTGAATTGAGCAGCAATAAACATTGAGGTGGCTGTATCTCTGTAGTATGCTGATTTTAAGTCCTTTGGGTATAGGCCAAGGAGTGGGATAGCTGGGTCAAATGGTGGTTCCATTCCAAGCTTTCTGAGGAATCTCCATACTGCTTTCCAGAGTGGCTGCACTAATTTGCAACCCCAGAATACTTTGTCAAGGCAACTTTTCTAAACCTGATTTATTACAGATGGAATCCTACAGATTTCTTCCTGTTCCGAGTTTTCTCACAATTCAGGTTTCCACATTAGAGAATGGGCACAAGGGTTTCCCAGGGATGCTTAGCACCCTGTACACCTCGCCTGACTCAGAGGAGTTTATTTCCCAGCTCTGGAGGCTGGAAGTCTGAGGTCAAGGTGCACAAGGCCAAGCTCTCTCTGAGGTTGAAGATGGGCCCCTTCCCTGCCCCTTCCAGAGTCTTCTGGCCCAGGTCCTGCTTGCCTGAACTCCAGTGTGTGCCCAGGGGTCCTGTGCTCCCCTCCTCCCTGTGTCCTTCTGCCTGGGCCCTTTGTCCTCCTATTATGTCAACACTGGCCTTCAGGTGTCCCCCATGCCCCAGTGTGACCTTTCCTTAACTACACCTCCAACAGTCCATTGTCACATCAAGTCACATTCCCAGGTACTGAGTGCTAGAATGTCAGCATGTTAAGGGGAAATCACAATTAAACCATGAACCCGGGTAAAGCTTAATGTTCACTTGACATCCATTACACTAGTTCTTAAAACCAAGATGTAACATTGATAAGTTTGCACATTTTCTTTCTGTCTAAGTTCAGTATTTTCCCTCCAGGATGCAGCATGAATTGTTTGGATCTATGAAAGGGAGGAAGTTTTTAAAGAAAAAATCGATCCGTGAACTGGTGCAGACTGAGACAAAGAAAAAGGGGACTCATGTGTTCAACTTCTCCACAGGCATTTTTCATAGAAAAACCCTAATGTAATTTTGCATATTTTCAGATAGAAGCCCAGACCACGTACACATGCACACTCAAGTAATTAAGTTGTGAAAGGAACAAAAGAGAACTCTTGAATATGTTTCACAACATTATACATAAACTTTTATTTCTATCATGATTTCAGGGTCAAGTGGACATACCGTGATAACCCAGACTCCCCTCTCCCAGCCTGTTACAGCTGGACAGCCAGCCTCCATCTCCTGAATGTCCAGTCAGAGTCTCCTACCCAGTGATGGAAACACCTATTTGAGTAGGTTTCCACAGAAGCAAGGCCAGTCTCCATGGTGCCTGATCTATCATATTTCTTAACTGCCCTCTGGGGTCCCAGACAGGTTCACTGGCAAAGGGACAGGAACAGATTTCACATTGAAAATCAGAGTGGAGGCTGAAGATGCTGGAGTCTCTTACTGCAGGCAAAGTGCATGGCTTCCTCCCACAGTGATTCAGCCCTGAACAAACACCTCCCTGCTCCGGCGGCCCAGCTGCCACATGTGCTGCTGCTGGTCTAGGAGTCACTCAACAGATGTGTCTGTGAGAGGAAGAGGCTGCAGTTGAGGGCTCTGGACCTTGGGTGCCATGGCTGGGGCTCAGTCTCTACAAATCAAGGTCCCACCAGTGCAAAAGCCATTATGTGGCATGAGCAGAAGGGACATTTCTCGGGAAGAGAAGTGCTCCAAGTTTAAAGGAAATAGGCTGAAGAGTAACTAGAAGCCATGCAATAATACAGAGTTCTGCCACAAGCAACACAAGAATTTTTTTTTCAATCATCAGTGTAATTTTCATTATACCTCTAGTCTTTATTTTCCACAAAATTTATAAGAAATATGTATTAATGGTTATCATCACTTCATGTTGATGTATGTGCAGCAAAAAGTTGCAAATCATGACATTAGCAAGATCCAGGAGTGCTGAGGTGTAAGACTGGGTAGTGTTTTAATAAGATTGAAGTCAAATTATTACCAGCTTATGTTAAGGTGTTGTAAATGTACTGTATTTATATTTCAACACTAAATTAACCAAAACAAAGAATAAAAAAGTTACTATATACACAGAAAAAAAAAAGAAATTGGAAAGGAATCAAAATATTTTACCCCAAAAATCACCTAAAGAGAAAAATGATTTTAATGGAGGACATGAGGGAACACAAACACAGGAGGCAGAGAGAAAGCAAAGAAGAATGGCAGAAGGAAGATCTTCCCTCTCTGAAATCATGCTGAATGTGAATAGATGAAGCTCCCTTCAAAATATGTAGATTGGCAACAAGGGCTGACACTGTCTGTGTCCATGTTGTGTCCAATACTCTTGCCTTAGTTCTTAGATCAGGCAGAACTTGAAGGTCAGAACATCAGAAAGTTCACAGTAGACAGTGAGAACAGGGCAAGCAGTAGGCATGCTACTATCAGACATACATACTTTTGTCAAATTGCTTAAAGAGAGAAAGGAGGAAATTACATAATGACACTGGATAAGTTCACCAAGACAATAGAGCAGGTCCAAACACATGCTGCAAACAGCAATACTCCAAAATACATTCAAAAACAGGGACAGATGTGAAGGACAAACAGACCAGAATACAGAAACTGAGGGGACCTCACTATTGTACTCTGATTTGTCCATGGGACAACCAGTCATAGAACAAGTCAGGAAACAGAGAACTGTGGCAATGCCATCCCCCTAACAGACATGGAGAGAGGATTCCTCCCACCATGGCATGTGACATGATTGCTCAGATGCACATGCAATGTCTCCAACATCCTTCATATGTTAAGGCACAAAACAAATGTCAATAAATTTACAAAAATTCAGAACACAGAGCCTGCATATTATCTCCTCTGATGACAATGGTATGAAGTTACAAATTAAGAGCACAAATAGATTGGAAATTTCACAAATATAAGGAATGATAACACACTCATACATACGAATGGGTCAAAGTACATGTTTCAGTCAGAACTTCATCCCTGTGACCAGACATGCACAACCCAGAGAAGGAAAGTTTTGTTTTTGTCTCATGGTTTCAGAGGATCAGTCCACGGTCAGCTGGCTCCATAGCTCTGGGCCCAAGGGGAGGCAGAGCATCATGGGGAGGACATGACAGAGAGGAGCAGCTTAGGACATGACACCAGAAGAACCAAGGGAAAAAGAGAAGAAAAAAAACAGAAAGAGGTCACAGTGAGGACATGTCTTCCAGGATGCACCTCCAGTGACCCACCTCCTCCAGCAGAGCACCACCTGCCAGTTATGACTGCATCAGTCCATTCAAACAAAGATGGACTGGACGTGTTACAGCTCTTGTAATCTGAGTTTTCTGCTCTGAATATTTGTGGATTAGCCGAAGGTTTGAGGAGGGACAACTCACATCCAAACCACATCCTTCTACTCGAGACCTCCAACAGCTCATAGCACAATGCAGAATGCATCTAGTCCATCTTCAAGAGTCCCATAGTTTTAACAACTTCTGCATTGTCCATGAGTCCAAGTTCAAAGCCTCATCTGAGCCCCAGGGCAAACGCTTGGTGGCGAGCCCCTGTGAAAGTCAAAACAAGTTACATGTGTCCATTATCCAGGGGCAGAATTCCAGCATTCTCATTTCAAATGAGAGAAACAGGACCATAGAAAGAAGGGATGGGACCTAAGCAAGAGGATAAAATCCATCTGGGGCAGACATCCTGCAGCCCATGTCCTGCATCTGCAGCAGGTGGCATTGTGATCTTCTGCCCAAAGGGTTTACACAGGGCTCTGGCCCAATGGACTGAGGACCCATGAATCCACTTCCCTCTGCTGGAATCCACAGTTTTCCACAGCATATGGTCCATGCTATCAGCATCTCTCAGGCTCTGAGTCTGCACTGTGACTTCAACTTCACTCTCACTTCTTCACACGTTGTCTTCTCAGGGGCTGCCTGAAGGGTTTCAACTCCATTACACCTTACCTGGCCTTCAAGGCCTTCCTTTGAAACCTGAGTGGAAGCCTCATGACCCCTAAATCCAGCATTCTGCATTCCTGTGGAACCAACACCATGTGGTGGATGCCAATATCTGCCGCCATCATGGGCAGTAACCCAGCCTCCTGGAACTACAGATAACCCAACCTCTGAGTGCCTGGGTGGCTGAGCACAGGGAAACTGTTTCCTAGGAGCCCCTGTGCAAGCAGGTTGCCCCAGGGTCTATTCTAGAAGAAAGCTAAAGTTTCCACCTTGAGGCTGAGATGGATGTGGCCTTACCAATTCCTGAGGTGGCCTCACCAGCTTCCCACTGTTCACTGTTCATGCCACATCACTTGTCATTTCCTCAGGGCTGTACTGAGCACCTGCTGTGCAGAGTCAGGACCTCAGACAGAACCCAGATCCTGACCCCCTGACCTGCCTGCCCCACCTTCGTCATCCTCCAGGTCCACCTCCAAGTTCATTGTTTAGATAAAGAATCAACTCACCTGTCCCATGAGAGGTGGTCAAGCTGTCACCTGTGCACCTGGTGACCTGGGACTCCTTCAAGGGCAGACGCAGTGTGGGAAACTGGGTGCACTGACTGCAGGGGCAGGTCCCTTCCCTGCCTCAGCACCCTGCAGAGGCTGGGAGGAAGGCTGCAGGGTGACAGTGGAGGCTGGAGCAGAGACACCTCTGGGACCTTCTGTACTGCTCCTCAGCTGCCTCTACTGTCCTGGCCCAAGTGCTGACCACGGAAGCTCTCATGGGAGCCAAGGGGGACCCTCAGCAGCTATGGCAGGGTTTTAAATGGGAAACACCAGGCTGGGTTGGCACCTGTAGACCAGGAGCCCCAGCCTCACTCACACCTACCACTGCACCCTGCAGGGTCCCACAGGCCCCTTCTCTTCTCTGGCAAAATCCCAGCTTTGACATTTCCTGTGGATTACCCCCGCTGCCATGAGACCTGTATGTTTTCTGAATCCCTGCGGAAATGTAGGTCTTCTGTACTAAACTAGTTGAACAACCTAGTGAGGAGAGGGATCCCTTGAGTTTCCTAGAGATTCAGGCCTAGTGACAGATAGAGCAGGACCAGTTTCATGAATGTGGGAGGAGGAACCCAGTATCAAATCTTTGGGTCCCCACATCCCAAATCGCACAAGCTGCAGTGCCACAAACCTGCCACTAGATGGTGGAAAATACTCACAAAGAACAAAGTCTAGGGGTCTGGGATCAGAAGCAGGGGGAATGCAGCAGTGGTCCTGCCCATAAGGAGCCCTGAAGCTTGAGATCTGTGTCCAGTGCTCAGGCTCATGGCCCCTGGGGTTCTGTGCACAGTGGGCCAAGTCTCCCCACAGGCAAGTGCCTGCATATTTTCTATATAGCTCTGTGATCTCTCTTGACCACACTGTAACAGAGGGCCCTCCCCTTGATACCTGTCTTGGAAATCAGGATCAAGTCCTCAAGTCCCACCTCCCATGTAGAAGACTAAACACCAGGAAACACTGAGGGAAGAATAGAAAGTGAGGTTATTTAGGAGACAGAAGAGAGAGAGCAGATTTCTCTGGAGAGAAGCCAGGACACAGAGTTGGTGATCCTGGGAGTAGGGGTATCTTGCTTTTTTATAGAACCCCACCCTCTTCTTCTTTCCTGCATAAGATTCCTAAAGCAGGAAAGGAGCAGGCCAGTGGGTAATGATGAGCAACTCCTTGTGCTGGGAATTGGGAATTTCCAGAGGGTTTAGCAGCTGGTTGTCTGGGGAAGTGCCATCCAATCCCATCCTGAGGGTAGCTGTTACAACACTGTCCCTTTTCTTTTCTGCTACCTGTCCTTTGCCTTGGTCTCACCTTGTAGGCTCATGCAGTGGTCTCATAACTAAGGGTCAGCAGTGGTCAGGATATGCGAGAGGACAGGGCCACTGCTCTGAAGATATTGCAGCCCTGTGTGCAGTGAGGGTGAGCTAGCTGCGTGACAGAGCATGAGGGGCAGAGCCTGCTGCAGGGTCCGCTGTGGAGAGGAGTGGACACTGGAGTGTCACCTGGAGGAGGGTCCCTGGAAGGTGGGTCTTGTAAGAACACAGATCCACATCAGTGAGACTCAGGTTCCAGGAAAGGAGCATGAAGGGGATGAAAGACCCACTCAGTTCACTCCTCCCTGTGGGACTATTAAAAATGTTATTTAGACCTGGGGTCTCACTGGTTGCGTAGCATCCTGCTTTTGCTGAGGCTGGCTTTGCACTTGTGGTCCCACTTTGGCATGTGCCACTGTGCCCGGCCGCATTTCCTTATCTTTCTAAAGAAATAGATCTGCTGGGACAAGACTCAGAGATGAAGATGTTGCTCACCTTCCTCGTGACTTTACCCCCAGGTCAGTGATCACAGTGCTAAGCTTAGTGCCCCACAGAGCCAGACTCCATGTTGAGCTCCTGGACTCTGACCTCACCCTGGCTGTGGGCACTGGGCTGTCCTCTGTACCTAGTGCTGCGGAGAAACTTCCTTCCCTGGACCCCCTGACTGTCAGCTCATGCTTAGAGCCTCTGCTTCCCCAGACCCTCAGACCCACTGTCCAGGAGAGCTGCTTCCTCACAGGCCAGGCCCAGAGCCCCCAACCCTCAGGCAGTGCCAGCCTGAGCTCAGCCCTGGTTGAGGGAACTCCAGCCTCTCCAGCTGGTGCAGTGCCTGAAAGTCTGCTCTGAGTGTCAATGAAGGGACTGCGTTCCCACAAATGTCAACACAGGCTGTCATGAAACCAGGGTTTGAAGTCAATGTCATCCTCAGGGTCTGGTTTACTGAGCACCTGCTCTGTCACGGTAAGGACAGCAGAGTATTTTTTCAGGGGAGGAGCACAGAGTAGGGCACATGCCACCAGCTCAGAAATGACACACAGAGAGGGAAGGGGATGGGCAGCTCTGGGCCCAATTTTGAGCTTGTGACAAGGCTGGAGATATTCGCCCTGTGTTCCTCCTGGAGAGGCTGCGAGACCCAGGCTGCTCAGAGCCTCTGCAGGAGCAGCTGGCAGGGTGCGGCCCACAGCAGTCCTGGGTGGGCTCCTGCCTGCTTTATTGGAGAGAATGGATCTCAGAGTCCTGGACTCCCCCAGGGCTCATGTTGTGCTAGCACAGGCTTCTAGAGCTGGAGGAGGAGCAGGTGATTGTGAAGTATGAGGCCTGACACCACTAGTCACCCTCATGCTGATGAGCCATGAAGTGTCAGCCAAGGGGGCAGATATGGGGTCCCAACCAAGACTGCTGAGTCCCTGGGTATGAAAGACCTCCAGGCTTGCACAATGCAGGATCTCTTTGCGCACACAGGGAGGAAACGGTATTATCTTTGTGCTTCTGCAATGCCTTGACAGATATCATAAATATAGCCCTGTTAAGAGCATTCCAAGTGCTTTTGAATGAATCTAACATTCTTCCAATACATGTGTTTTGTATAAAACATTATTTCACATTCACATAATTTCAAATGAAACACGTTATCCCCCTTATCAGATACATGTGAGAGAACACTAATGGTCTGATGTCCTCCCAGTAACACTTAACTATGTATTCTGTACAAGAACATTCCCCTACATAATTCTAATATCAGGTGAGAAATACATTGCTTAATCCAAACCTTGAGTCTGCTTCAGGAATATATCCTTTGTACCAAAATGTCATGAGAGAGAAACAAACTCAAAAAGGCAAACCAATGTTGCTCTGGTCTGTCCTGGTATACCTGCGGACACTTGGACAGTGCTCAGTGACTAGGGGAGCCAGCCCTATAGCTGTGCACCCTGTCCAGCCCTGCTGATTTGCATGTGCTCAGAGCACAGCCCACTGCCCTGAGGACTTCTTAATAGGCTGCTCACACCCTGTGCAGGAGTCAGGCCCAGTCAGGACACAGCATGGACATGAGGGCCCCTGCTCAGCTCCTGGGGCTCCTGCTGCTCTGCCTCCCAGGTAAGGAGGGACAACACTGGGCATTTACTCTTCCTTCCAGAAAAGTCTCTCATGTCATTATTAAAAGTGAGTATATTTGTGTTTGTGTTTCCAATATCAGGTGTCAGATGTGACATCCAGATGACCCAGAATCCGTCTTCCCTGCCTGTATCTCAAGGAGACAGAGTCACCATCACCTGCAGGGCCAGTGAGAATATTTACAATGCTTTAGCCTGGTATCAGCAGAAACCAGGTCAAGCTCCTAAGCTCCTCATCTATGCTGCAACCAGCTTACACACTGGGGTCCCATCGAGGTTCAGTGGCAGTGGATATGGAACAGACTTCACTCTCACCATCAGCAGCCTGCAGCCTAAAGACGTGGCCACTTATTACTGTCAACAATATAACAGTTACCCTCCCACAGTGATACAGGCCATGACATAAACCTCCCAGAGAAGCAGAAGTGTGAGGCTGGGCTGCCCCCGCTGCTCCTCCTGCTGCCTCCCCCTGCTGACAGCACTGCTGAGGGGCTCCAGGCTCTGAGGTCACTGGAAGATTTTGCTAGGAATGGCGAGGGAGGGTCCACTGCATCCCATCTTGACTCCTGCTCAGCCCTAGCAAGACGGAGATGGCAGTGCGTCTTCTGACTGAATAAGTCACCACACCTGAGGACTATGGTTGTTCAGAGAGTGATGGGCAAACATCATCAGGTATTCTGGGTAGGAATGTTATAATATTGGAAAAGAGAGGAAACTGTAATCTTTCAATATCTGTGTGTATGGTGGACAAAGATGTAGGAAATAGAATAAAAGATCCTGGAATTTATCAATTCCCTGGTTCAACCCTGTTCCTAAGTAATCTGCTAATCGAATCCCAAGCTATATATGTCTCAGTATAGTGAATTGGGAGTCTAAACTAAAATTATTGATATCTCTGGAAATGTGATCATTTGTGAAGCTGGTGCTAGAAATGGTAGAATTCTTGTTGTTTCCCAAAGATGAGATTCAGCCAGAATCAAGTGAGAGGAGCAGATCTCCAGCGTGGCCATCTCCTCTTCCTCCAGACACACCCCAAAAGTGCTGAGAATGCCAGAGAGATGCGAAATGACCAGCGCCTTTTCAACCAGAATACTTCATACTGTGGTTTCTCTGAAATAAGAGAGATGAGTGATCCTCAGGAAGGCACCAGAACCTGGGGATGGCTCCTGCAGTCACCAGTGGGAAGGCTCCATAGCAGCTGGAGGTGTGCATCCTGACCACAAAGCCAAGGAAAGATTTAATGAATGTTTTGGTGAAAAAAAATCATCTTTTCTATACTCTCTCCTTGTTGACTGTAGCCATGAGGAGCGAGATTACATAAAAGGAGAAAAATTTAGGGATAAAATGTCAGTACCAAGGAGCAGTGTTCCTCATGGAAGGGGTGGGGAGACCAGCCAAGAGAATCCATAGTAATCAATATTCCGTGGCCTTGACATTTGACCCCCTGATTTGTGCACACAATCAGAAATGTGTATAAGTCTTCTTGGCTTTCACTGTAGCTCCTGTTTAAATCTCCAACTCTCTCCTCCCTTCATGATCCTGACCTCGTCATTAAGTCTCCACATCTCCGAATGATTGTTGTCTGGTGCCTCACAGATAATGACTGAAAGTGGTCAATAAAGTGCAGTGATGAGAGGATGAGCAGAATGGCTTGGACCCCGGAAAGGTGGACTCCATGGTTACTCAGGTGCTACAGAGCGTGTGGAGCAGCCAGATGTGGTGAGGCCCTCAAGTTCCAGACCTGGGGCAGAATCCCCACTCATGGCTGCACCATCTCCCTGGAAACTGTGCACGACTACCTGACAGAACCCCAGCCCTGGACAGGGCAGAAAATCATCTGTGGTTGTAGAGTCTAACACAAGAAAATAACACTATTGCAGGCCCCTTCTCCTGGAAGGAAGCCCACCTGGCATTCTCTCAGGAGACAGACATGCCTTTCAGGCCACTCGAGCCAGGACTCAGCCCTGCCCACTGGAGGAATCCTATGTGGTGTGAGCCTTTCAGACCACTCGGAGACTGGTGCCCATCCTCCTCTCCTGTGTTCTGTGAACAGAATGTTCCTCTGTGGTGTGTAGGACAGGGCCTTGGTGTCTGTGAAACTGTCACATTCTGTGTTCCCACGGTTGGTTTTACTTTCTGTAACCAACCTATAGTCTGTCAAATAGGCTAGGAACTGCTTTCGCAAGGCTTGACCTGTAAGATGTATGGCTGGCTTGACCTGTAAGATATATGGCTAGCTTGACTGCAAGCATATAAAGACAGAGTTATATGCAGGAAAGAAAGAAGCAGCTTCCTCTGTGACAAGTGCTCTATTTCTCCTGAATAAAGCTCCTCTCCTCAGATCTTTGTGCAGAGACTGAATCCTTTTCCCATGCTTGCAGGTGCTGCTGACAGGGTTTCTCCAACACAAGGTGATCCTCCAGTGTTTCTGAAAGGGTTGTCAACACAGTGGGATGCCCTCCAGCATTGCAGAGAACAATAATGTAACACTCAATGATTTGAAATGTGCAAGAAAGAACATAGCACTCTGAAAAGATCACTAACAGTAAAATCCTCAGGGTGTCTCTGCACACTGACCAAAAGGGGAGACCCATGCAAGGTAACCTGTCCTGGAAATCACATCCCGACTCCATGAGGGGGTCCATGAGCTGCCTAGATGCTGTGCTCCTGCTGGCTTCTGCTGCCCTCTGCAAACCCTGCTGGCCTGGAAGGGCTGTGGGCAGGGACACAGGTCATTGTGACCCCAGTAATCACACTTCCTTCAAGGAACTTGAACCTCCTCCTCTCACCACTAGGGGACAAACTTCCCTCCAGGTGCTGCTCCTGCCCAGGGGCTGTTGACAGTCAGGGGACTTCCCAGGGGCCCAGTTGGGGGCAGCTCTGAAATCTCACCCTCTCTCCACTTCTCATCCCTTCTCTCCTGGTCCTGGGCTCCTCCAGTGTTTCTCCTCTGCATTCTTGCTTGGGTCTTCTCTGTGCTGCCCCCTCCTACTCTGAACCCACACCTGCCAATCCTTCCTCCTCACATGGTTGTCCTCATATGGGTCACAACCCTGTCCTCTTGTACATCCTGACCCTTGACCTGCCCTCTGACTCCACTCCTTGACTTCTCATGGGAGAGTCAGAGATGGTGAAGGGTGGGCTTTAGAGACCAGAAAGGAAAACAGCAGATGTTCAGAAGCTTATGTGGCCACCATAGTCCATTGTGATCAAAGTTCCTACAGCACTACAGCTGTGAAGCTGTCAGAGGCACCCATGTCTGACCATTCAGAGGCCTGACCACCAGCAGCTGTGGATGGGTTTGTCCTGTGGCCATGCAGTCACTGAGCCAGCCATTCTGCCCTGCCTGGGGAAAGACAACAGGGAGGAGATGCTTATGCCCAGCTACTAACACAGAATTTATGTCCCCTTGGGGCCTAGAACCTCTCCCCAACTCCGTGATACCTGCTTCTATTCATAACTGCAGCCCCTCAGGTCACTGAGTGTTCTGAGAAATGGGATGGTTACTGTTCAAGGTCGCAGGAGCTCAGGGGCAAGTCTTGAGCTTCAGACGCTAAGTTCTGGGGGGGCAGGGGATGCCATGGTTTGTGGGTCAGAGGATAGAGGTCAGTGTCCAAGCTCACTGTATCAGACTGAAGGTCAGGTAGACCTGGTAGCACAGGACTGTAATCCCAGCTCTTTTAAAGGCTGAGGGAGGAGGATCACAGGTCTGAGCCTAGTTTGAGCAACTTATATACAGTCTCAAAATAAAATTTTAAAAAACTTCGAATGTAGATCCTAGATTGCCCAGCAAACATGAGGTCCTGATTACATCACCAGAACTGAAACAAAGAAGAAGGAAAACAAAAATGCCTAAAAACCATCCATACAATATAACAATAAGCATAGTAGTATGTACATGTATACAAATATTAATATCGCTCATGCATACTTATTCAGATATATCAACACAATTTTTAGTTTATATAGTATACACATGGTACATAGTGCTCCATTTATTTCCAAGCATGTTTGAACTGTGAGTGGGACTAGGCTCTGGTTGGTGTTTGTTGACTGTCCTCTTTGACACGCTGGGATCTCTGTCCCTGGACCAGTGAGCTCAGCACTGACCACAGCCACCCAGTGAGCCAGGCTCAGTGCTGACTCCTGTCTGCTCCTTGCCCTGGCTGTGGGCTCTCTGCTTGGCTCAGCAGCCATGGTGATGAGCACCTTCCTTCCCAGGATCCCCTGCATGGCAGACTGAGGGCAGGGTCTCTGCTTCCCCAGGTCCTCAGCACCATTTCTCCAGAGACCAGCTGCTTCCTCAAAGCCCAGGGTAGAGCCTGCAGCTCTTGGGCAGGTCCAGCCTAAGCTCAGGCCCGGTTGATCCCCTGGTCCACCCACTCTGATTTAGTCTAGGGCCTGAAGTATTGTGCTGGATTTTAATACACAGACCTCATTTCCACAAATGTAATCCAAGATGTCACCAGGGAAATCATATCATGACTCCTTTTTTATCCTCAGGGCCTGGCTTGCTCCAAACCTCCAGACAAAGTTTGCCTTGGGACCTCACTTTCCTGTTCAATTCCACTTAGAAGCACAGTGACGTTCAGAAGGCCAAGCTCTTCACACCACACAGCTGCTGCCCCTTCTCCAGTGTCTTGAGCACAGCTCTGTGCTCTGTGCATGATGAGGACAGGTAAGCCTCCACCAGCCCAGGGCAGGAGCAGGGATTGAGGGAGCATAGGATCAGCTCAGAGGCCTATGAAAGAGGTGAGGGGTGAGTGTGGTTTCTGGGAGGATTTGATCGTCATGAACAGAATTTAGCTGAAGCACTTGGCCATGCACATCTCCATGGAGCAGACAGGGAGGACATGACCTGGAACTCACATAGCCTTCCATGGCCCCAGAGCCTTTAATCCCATGTTTGAACATCCTATGTGGTGAAGACTGTGATGCACAAGTAGAGTGAAGCTGGTCCTTCTTCCTTTAAGTAAGCTGTTGCAAATCCCCACACTCCAACTTTTTGAGCTAATCTATTTTGCAAACCTTCACTAGAGTGATGATAGAAATTAAAACTTGCTTCTTAAATAATTCTATCTTCTTCAGAAAAGTACCTGGATGAGAAAGCTGTCTGAGCTTAAGGCCTGCTGCTCTGGAGAGAGGAGCAGCATCCTTGTTTAAGTGTATTAGGGAAACTGAGGCAGGAGGGCCTGGAGTCATGATGGAATTCCTCCTCCCCTGGCGTCTGAGTCAGGCTGTGCTGCTGTCCAGTGAAACCCATGAATCCACAAAGATTTTAAAATGTAACTGTCTTGCTGTCTTTATTGCTCTATTTATGCATTATACATGAAAAATTGACCTTTATTTTCCTTAATTGGACCATACTCCAAGGGTCTTTAACAGAATTGACATTAAGAAACATTTGAGTTGGGAATGGTGGCACATAACTATCACCTCAGCAGCTCAGGAGGCTGAGCCAGGAGGATCACAATTTCAAAGCCATCCTCAGCAATTAAAAAAGGCCCGAAGCAATGTAGTGAGTCCCTTTCTCACAAAAGAAAAAAATATATACATATTTTATCTATCTATCTATCTATCTATCTATCTATCTATCTATCTATCTATCTAGAGAGAAAAGGCTGAGGATGTTGATCATTGGTTAAGTACCTCTGGGATCAGTAATCCCTGGTACCACCAGAAAGCACACACAAATTAAAAATAATAATAATGAAGGGATGAAGTAAGAAAGGAAAAAGAATATCATAAACCGTTCTCAGAACAACAAAGAAAACAATAGGTCACATTTCATAAGACGGGACTAAATCCATCTTATGGTCACCAGGGTAAACATGTTGTCTGTAGACAATTCTAAGCTGTCCTAGATGGACCTTGGAAACCTGAAGACATGAGGCCTGTGATGAGTGACTGAGAAGAGCCACCCTGCAGCTGTGCCCAGCGTGCCCAGTCCTCCTGATTTGCATGTGTCCAGAGCAGAACCCACTGCCCTGAGGACTTCTTAATGGCTGCTCACACCCTGTGCAGGAGTCAGTCCAAGTCAGGACACAGCATGGACATGAGGGCCCCTTCCCAGCTCCTTGGGCTCCTGCTTCTCTTTTTCTCAGGTAAGGAGGGACAGCCCTGAGGATGTAATCAAGGCAGTGTAGTCACTGGACAGTGCTGACCATCCCTGCTCAGAAGTACCGTTACACTCTGTGTGCATCTCTGTTTTACTTTGTTATTTCTAATACCAGGTGCCAGATGTGACATCCAGATGACTCATCTCCATCCTCACAGCAGAAATCTCAAGGAGACAAAGTCACCATCACTTGCAAGCAAGTCACGACATTGGCTACAGTTTAAACTGGTACCAGCAGAAACCAGGTCAAGCACCTAAGCACCTGATCGCTCTTGCTGACACTTTGAAATCTGGGGTCCCCTCGAGGTTCAGTGGCAGTGGATATAGGACAGATTATACTCTCACTTTCAGCAGCCTGGAGCCTGAAGATGTGGCCACTTATTTCTGTCTACAGCATAGCAGATCCCCTCCTGCAGTGATACAGGCCATGTCCCAAACCTCCCAGGGAAGCAGAAGTGTGAGGCTGGGCTGCCCAGCTTCTCCTCCTGCTGCCTCCACCTGCTGAGAGCACTGCTCACAGGCACCAGGCTCTGAGGGTCATGGGAGTTTTTCACTGAGGGAACCAGGGAGCTCCTCTGCAGCCTCGCTCTCTCTCCTCTGCTCAGCACTAGCAGACAGACGAGGCCATGCATTTCCTTTTTAAGTACAGGACATGGATCAGTGTAACCAGGAGCAGGTTTTGGCATAGGTATTGGTTCAAACAACACAGAGGAAGTCACTGTTCCTATCACAAGCAGGACTTTGCTTTTTTTTTTTTTTTTAATATTTGTTTTCTTTTGTTTTAGTATGAAGGATTGAACTCAGTGTCATTCAACCCCTAAAACATATCCCCAGCCCTATTTTGTATTTTATTTAGAGTTGGTAACTCACTGAATGGCTTCACACCTCCCTGTTGCTGAGGCTGACTTTGAATCCATGATCCTCCTGCCTCAGCCTCTTGAGTGACTTGGAATTGCTGGTCTGTGCCACCAAGACTGACACAAGCTGGAGATTTTTAAAGGATGAGAATGTCAGTCTCAATGACATACTTATGAATTTTTTGATAGGTCTAACAATTGTGTGCATTTTGGGGCTGCAATGTGTGGTTTCTACACCCACATACACTGTGGGATCAAAATGTCATGTAATTACCCATCCCTCACCCTAGACATAAGCCCTGGGCCACTGGCAACAAAAGACACAGGCACTAGACCTGGAGATGCTCTGGTTCTCCCCAGCCATCAGTGTGTGATGACCACAGAAGGTGTAAACCCTCTGGCATGAGGCCCTCAGCCTCTCTGGGATCCCAGTGGTGGAGGTGGAGATGCCCTCAGAGCTGGAACCTCCCAGGGGCTTCTCTGATCTCACCTGTGTGCTCAGGTCTCAGCACAGGTACAGGGGCTGGGACATGGCCCTCTCTTCTTAGCCCTTTAGTGAGCAACTCTGCAGGAAGCCAGGAGTGGGAAATTCTAAGGGCAGATGTGCTGCAGCTAGAAAATCATGATGGGGATTGACAGGTGATGGCCCAGGGTGTTAGTCACCTTTCACCACTGTGACAGAGAGACCTGAGCAGAAGAGTTTCAGAGAACAAGAAAAGCTCATGTTTCAGCTCTTCAGTCCATCGTTGGCTGATTTCACTGCTCTGGACCTGAGGTGAGGCAGAGATTCATGGTTAATCCAAGCAAATTTTCTCTTTCTGAAATAGTTCTGGATTTGGGATTGTGAGTCTCATGACGTTTGTCAGATGCTTTTTCTGGACTGTGTCCCTCCACACTCTCAGAGAAAGACTTCATAGAAGACTACAAATCACACAGGAGGAACTCCTGACCAGCTTTCATTGTGACTTTGCAAAAAGTGGGGGGAACTTCAGTCACGATGATGGCTCTGTTTGACAGGTTGTCACACCCTGCAATAAACACAACTGAAAATCAGGAAAAAAATTGTTTTGGATTTTTTGAGATTGGCTTATTTCACTTAGCATGAAATTCTCCAATTCCATCCACTTATCTGTTCTTCTTTATGGCTGAATAATATTCCATTGGGTATATATACCACAGTTTCTTTATCCATAGAAAGTTGTGATTGGACATTCAAAATGGCCATGATTGAAATTACTGAATCTCCAATGAATATCAATCAGCTGGTCTCTGCTTAACTCGGGGCTCTCAGTCATCAACATGACCCAACACAGACCCCTGTCAGCCTCATTCCAAGGCTTTCCAGTGAGGTCCCTGAAGGTGTCCACAGCATGGCTCTCAGCTACCCAGTGTTCACGTGCCTCCTGGTTCTTCTGAGCTTCTAGCCGCCAAGTAGAATGACCACTGCTGGACCCTCATTTATCACAAGTGTGGATCAGGTCAAGAGCTTGTGGAGGCTTATTACGACCCACACCCTGTACTGTGGACTGCACACAATCTCCCTCCCTAGGCCTCAGACACTGAAGTCAGTGCAGTTTGAGGAAAGCATTCAAATCGTCCTGTCATTGTCACCTTGACCACTCATAAAACACAGGACACACTTGAATTAGAAAGACCAGGGAGGCTCTCCCCTCCCTCCACCATCCCTGTAGGCGCTGCCAGGTTCTGTGGGGTATTTTAATGGAAGCTAAGATCCAGACAGAACTGAGGACTTGAGGCCAGTTTTCTGTGTGTCCATCACCTCTGTCCTCCTCTAGGATGCTGCAGTTGCCCAAGGGAAGAAAAATGGTCACTGTCTGTTGACCCAAACCTCTGGAGATTCTAGTTTCTCTGATATGAAGTGAACCATCTGCCTCCTGAGTCTCCTGAGGAAACACCAGGTGTCCTTGCAGAGTCTCCTGAGGAAACACCAGGTGCTGGACATGCCCCAGAGGTCAGCAGTGGCCAGGATCCATCCCATATAGAAACAGGTCCAATTGCCTGAAAGCCAAGCACAGCACTCTAATGACAATCCAGGGAGAAAGGGACAGATTGTTCACACTGAGACAACAGTGGTTGTGGAGAAAAGTGCTGAAATTGCACAAATAGGGACAATCATCAGGATAAGCAGGCTTTCCTAAGGGATATTCTTGCTGGTATGGGTTAAGTGGGGTTGATGGTCAGGAGATTGTCAGTCATGAAGACTGAGTGTCCCATAGTCAGTCATGTTTTTACAATGGTGGATGATCTGGGTCTAAATTAACTGATCAATTTCCATATCTCCTTCTCCCCTGCATTCTCCAGCCATTGTAATTAAATTTAGGACATCTTGGACAATTTTGTTTATTAGAATGCACTGAGGGTGATCTCAACAGGTCAACAAAGGTGTTCTTCAATGACAGAGAACCTGCACAGCTTGGACCCCAAGTACCAGGTCACTCCATTCCCTCCTACCTAGAGTGCTAAGCAGCAGAATATTGTGTGGCTTCTGAGTTCCGGACATGGTGGATGAATCCCAATTCCTGGACTGCTAACATGTAGCTGGAATCTATGTATCATTTTCTGATGAAACCAGGGTAAAAAGAGTCCTTGAAATTCACTCAGGACTAATTATCTAAGTAAACCAAAGGACAACAGCAATGCATGTTTCACAATGTGCAAGAAAACACATGTCACTCTGTAAGTGACCCTGTGGACAGGAACCTCTTCCTGGTTTGTATGCATGTGACCACTAGAAGGGGCCAGTGCACAGCACTGAAGGCAGAGAGGGGCCACACACTGGTGTCCTGGAAATCCTGTCCCTGGAAATCCTGTCCAGTGGAGCCTGACCCTGGGGGTGATTGTCACCACCACTTCATCAGCCCCTTTCTTTATTTCCCTAGGTTTAGTTACAGGGCCTGGTGGATGCAGGTGGATAAGAAGTCACCATAACCAACATTTCATCCAGGAAATATGCTTTATTTTTTCAGATGTTTCGGTTTATTTGGAGAAAGTGTTGTCAGGCAGCCCTGATGGGTGTGTGTATTTGTCTTCTCCAGGAGGAGATCAAGCAGGGAGGCCCTCAGCTCTCAGAGAACTGGACACAGTCTCTGCATCTGTAGGTCTCTGGGGCTTTGTTTCAGTGAGTTAGTGGCAGTGGGTCTGACAGGCATGTCAGCTGAACACAGCAGCCTGAAGGCAGGGATGCCACTGTCTGTCACTATTATGGTGGCACCAGGCAGACCACATTCTTATACACCATCACTCTGGGGAACTTGGTGACATTGTTGACCAATGATATTTAGAACAATTTTTGAACCAGTCACTTTTAGAAATATGTTGGTCTGGTGAACAGGACCCATAAGTGACTTAATAAACTTAAATGAACTTAAATGAGAATTAAACTTTAATTTGAATATTTCATGTTCATTGCTGTATCCTAAGTACTTAATGCACACTGGAGGCTGGTGGCAACAGGATGTTCTGTTGGCCAATGTTGGTATAAAGGTTAATTTAATCATCCATGGTGTTGTAGCTAAGAGCACAAACCTCCCAGCCATTGGTAACAAGCCTGTGTGGCCTCAGGGCCTTCCCAGGTGGCAGAGATTCCACGGTCTAGAGCTGTCCCTGGGATGGGTCTAAGAGGGCGGGAACAAGGCTGCACTGACAGGAAGACCAAGAGGCCTGGATCCACCAGCCTGCCTTTCCCCTGCATCTTCAGGAGACTCTGTAAAGACACACCCTTGGCATCTCACATGGATCTCAGTGTCTGTCCTTAACTATCTTAAGGAAAATCTCTTTGGGATCCAAGGTTGTCTGTCAGTCATTGTCCTCAGTTTGAAGAAAGGTTATTAATACAAGGGAACACTTGTGTTTTCTACAGAATCTGTGGTGGTGAATTTCATAGGGTCTGCTTCATGAGTAACAGTGAGGGTTAACAGTGAAGCCTCACTCTGACCCATACTCTAAAATCGTAATGATATCATGCCTATGAATGACCAGTAGATGACAGACAAGCCACAGCAACAGTGACCTTGTCTTAGAAATGTGAGGAAGTAGAGTGGATCACAGCACACACAGCGACTGCTTCCCACATAGGAGTCCATGGAGCAAGACTCCCTGGTCCAGTCTCATCCTGTGTGCTCTGGGTGACTCTGTGCTACTCCACCTTATTCTAGGACAAGCTGAGCATCTGTACTCCTAACACACAAAATACACAAAGCTCAGAAATATGAAAGTTTGAACAATTTCAGGGGATTTTGGATTTTCAGATAAGAATACTCATGTGGTAAAGTCTATGCAAAGATGTTAATATCTGAAAAACGCTGAAATTCGAACATTTTCTGGCCCCCACATTTAGATAAAGAATAATTTGACCTGAATTCTACTTTCTTCCATTAAAATATTTGATCATGAATGTGCACAAATATGTAAGAACAAAGTCAAATACTATGCATTATAAGGAATCTGTATGATTTACACTATGCATAATGTATAATATAATGATGTGTCAAAAATATGACACATTATTCTGAATGAATTTCTTGACCCAAATTGATAAACATCCTCCACTTTCTAAAACACTGCCTTAGGGAATGTGATTCTTGTGCACCTTCCAGAATCCCTGGATGACAGAGCAGAGGAAATTCTACTGCAGCAGACTCCAAAGTGGTGGTGCTGGTTTTTCCTCCTTGTGAATCACTGGACCAAAATTAGTGCAATGGAAAAAAGGTTAAAGGACAAATTAAGGGTCACATCAGAAGAAAAGTTGGAATAGGATGTGTGAGGCTGTCCTCAAGTAAATCTTAGAATGAATATTGTTGCTCCTTCCATCCCACCCTGGGGTCCAGATCCCTGTCAGGGCCTGGGGCAGATCCCTGGGAAGGTCGGCCCCAGTTGTGACCCTGAGGGACCCATGCAGCCCAATTCAGCTCCTCTGCCTCCTGTTACTGTGGCTCCCAGCTGAGGGGACATGGGATGGTTCTGCACATCTCTGAAAGCTCCTTCAATGCTGTGGGTCCTGTGTCCTAGCACTTCTGCTCAGCAAGCCCAGGGATCAAACCCAATGTACTGCAATGATCCGGACTATGTTGTGGAGAATGTGGTAAGACCTAAGTTGAAGAAGCAATGATAAAGTCTTATTTCCAAGTTTGTTTGCCACAAGAAGAATTGTACTGACAAAGTCTACAGCCCCCTTGACTCTGTCTCCAGAGGAGCAGCAAGCAGGAGGATTGACAGCCAGTGACATTGGCACCAGAAGAATCCTGGACAGACACTGAAAGCCCTCAACTGTATTGCCTCCCTCAGGGCCAGTGGGGTCCCTTGGTCAGGGGTAGTGGTCAGGGAGAGACTTCACCCTGTCCATCAGCAGCATAGGACCTGGGATGCAGTAGTTCATTACTCTCAAGAAGACCACAGTGGTTCTGAAGCAGCCCAGATGATTCCAGTGGTAAATGACTGCCACCATCTGCCTTCAGTCCCTTGTTGCCTGGTACAGAACTGCTTTCTTCAAAGGCACAGAGTCAGACTTCTGCAGTTTTCCCCCATTTCCTCTGCCCCTGAAAAGGAGAGTGTAGAAGAAAGAAAACCAAAGGTCATTTGGGTCTCAGAGACATGTGACCTTCCAAGCCCTCTTTCACTTCCCTGGTAACAATTCAGAGGTTAAACCAGATGGGAAACACTTACAGTTATCTGCAGGGTAGCAGGAGGACATGGAGGCTCAGGAAAATTCACAAACACCCAGGTTTATGTGCAGGGTTAATAGTGACTGCATAAGCACAAAAGTGTGCCAGGGTCTCTGTGTCCCTCTCCTTTCCTCCTGACCCAGTGATGGCCTCCTCTGTCAAGCACAGAACCTGTGAATGATGGTTACAGGCTTTGCTCTTGGAGATTGTCAACATGCATTTCCTCTGCATCCCAGGACCAGGTCTCAGGACACTGCTGCATCTTCTGACCCTGAATATGGAGGCTCCAGCTCCTCCTGGCTGTGTCTCTGCAGAGCTGTTCCAGCTGTGGTTTCTCCTGCACCCACAGCATGGTTCTTGGATCTGTGGAGGAAGGCCTTGTGGACAGGTGGGCTCTCCTGGATTCACAATCCTATGCCCCTTCCCAGGATCTGATTTCCAGGCATTGTGATTTATGACAGTTTTTCCTCCAACAGAGCACTCTTTTATTTCCTTGAAATTGAGTTTGGAAATGATGACATCAGCTATGACCTGGAATCATCTGGACACAAATTCACTAAATAACAAAATGCAACAGGAATTTTTCAGGAAAGTCTTCCATAATCCAATCAAGGATGGTTTAAACAGGGTCTGGCAGAATCGACCTCTGCAGAGGAAGGCAGATTTTCTGGTCAATGACCTTTGACATGAGAAGCCCATAATCCCTCACTTAGATTCTGACACCTGTCCCAGAAGCAGCGTGTGATTGTGAAGAGGACAATGATCTTCTCCTACAGTGTGAAAGTCCTGCACACCCATTTCTACCATCCAATCAACAAGCAGATCCTCTAACCCCATTTCTGTAAACTCCACTGCTGCCCAATAGTGGGGAAGCAGATCTGAGCTTCCTGCTCCTAACTTCCTTCCAGTTCACCTGACAGCCAGCTCTTTCCACAGCAATTGAGGTCAACATTTAGACTTCTGTATGTGCCAGGAAGGGAGCCCCTGGTGGGTGCTAATTGCTTTCATGGAAAAGGTTCTGTCTCCCAGAAGAGGCAGCCTTTGTAGCTCAGTTCACTTGAGGAACGAGTCCTGGTACACAACTCCTTATGAGTCTGCAACTACTTCCAGAAGGAAACAGTCCACCCTTACTCCTGCAACCTGCCCCTCATCAAAGGGAAAATACAGACTAGCTCAACTGGGTTTTCATCCTCTGGGCAATGAGACCCCATGTGCCAAAGGATGGATGTCCATCTGCTCCACTGAGGACTCTGAGCTCTTCTGCCAGCTTCCCTGGGTCTCTGGATGCTGTGCCCAGCACATTCAGAATGTGTTCATGAAAATCACAAGTGGGTCACAGGAGAGCCTGGGCCAGACCAAGGCCATCATTCATGTGGGAGAAGGTGCACATCCTGCACACAGTCCCCAGGTGAGTCATTGTGTCTTTGGAGGTCTGTGACTCAGACTCATGGTCACTCACTTTCATAGTCTCTTCCTGGCTCCAGAGACAGGAAGGGAGTGGGCTAGAGAGGACACCATATTCTAATTAAGGAAGAGAAAGTGGAAATCAGTTTCTTCATAGGGATTCAGACCACCAGCTGCCTTCAGGATAGAGAAGTCAGTCCTTCCTACCCTGGAGTCATGTGAGGGTGAGGGGAAGCCCTGAGGCCACACCCCACACTTTAGCATTACTCCCACACAGAGCTCTCTCCACATAACCCAATGTACCCTGTGGCCAGGACATGGGCACTAGTGCTGTCGCATCCCATCTTCCTGACATTTCACATGTGGCCAGTTGCCCCATAGTGTCTTCTGTAGCAAGATGATCCAGTGGAGATGCCCCAGCTGCTGTAGAGCCAGGTCTCCTCAGTGTTTTCAGTCTGGAATGGCAGCCTCTGTCTCCTTGCATCTCATGGTCCTGTCCCTGTTGAAGATGCTATTCCACTTGCACTTATACACTATCTTCACAGAGGACACAGTGGTCCTCATGATTGAATCCTGCTAATGCATCAAGCATTGTGATCACTCTGCTCTGGTATAAGACTGGCCCCACACTGGGTAGCTTCATATCAGAAATGGATATTCTCATGATTGTGGAATCTAAGGCAGACATCAAGGCATCAGCAGGGTTGTTCTGCTCTCTCCTTGGCTCTATGATGGCTGTCCTCTTGTGTGTCACATGGCCTTTCCCTAGTGTCTCTGAGACCTAATTCCCTCTTACTATGGGGACAAGAGTCATATTGGATTAGACTTCAACCCAAACACCATTGTTGCATAATTACCTCTTCCAAAACCCTGTATGTGAAGAAAGTCACATTGTGAGGTTCTCAGGACCACAATCCCCTCCTGTGTATTGTGAGGGGACACAACTCAGCTCATACTAGGCAGGAGTGTGCAGAGTCTCTGCTCTGATTTTCTCATGTCCTCCACCAGGTGAGGCAGGGCTTCCTGGGTCCTACCTCTTAGTGATGCTCAGTCTGAACCTGGACTCAGGAATGTCACCAGATTTCTCCAATGTCATGGTAGTTTCACATTTATAATAAATAAGAAATTTTAAAGAATTTTATTGGTACCTAATGAACATCTCATTCTACTTCAAAATATCAACTTGTACTCCTGAGGTTAATTGTCTTCATTGGATCACAAGTATTGTGATCATTAATAATATTAGAGCTATAGGTTCTCAAGATTGATCTTATTGATGTCCCTTGAATGTTGGCTCCTCTTCTGTTTTGCTACAACCCTTCTCAGTGTTTGATTGTATCTTGAGTTTCAAGTGGTTGAGTTTTCTCTTTTTCCTTTCCACGACTCTCTGAATAAATCAATATTTAGACATTTTATGATTCTCCCTGATGAAAAGTGGTGTTTAGAAACCATTTTGAGACTAGAGGGTGATTTCTTCAGGACTATAGATCATTGTCCATTTATCAACCCAGAAACACATGCTCATGTTCTCTCTACAAAATCCATGAGTTCACATTCTTCTGTTTAATTACATTCTAAAGCACACAGTATGCTTACATGTTCTCCTGTCAAATAAGTCACTTCTTTCTTCAACTGTGAATCTCTTGGGTATTATTACAGTTCACTAAATTTCCTTATTACTGGGTTATTGTGCCACAGAGTGCAGAAGTCATAACCTGAGCATACAGGCATGGGCATGTGCAATCTCACACAGAACTAGGAAGGGAATTGTACCCTCAGGTGGGAAGGGAGGGAATCTCCTACCTTGACTAGTCTTGATAACAACTTGGGACAGAGCAGGGATAAACAGAGGAAGAGTCTGTGCAGATGGAGATGACAGATGGGTAAGGACAGATCCTGCCCTTCTTACAACTCTTGCCCCAACTTTTGTTGTTATTTCCAGTCTACTTCACATCTAAACAATCAGGGAATCAAAGCAAAGATTCAGCCACTCTGGCCTCAAATTAATAGTCATACATGCCAAATACAAGTAGTACATGTGAACTTCCTTCAGTTCCTGGGATTGTGCCATAGCCCACAGCCTCTGTCATGATAGAACAAAGCATGAAAGGAGCCTCAAGGCTATCAAATAGTATGCTACATACAGAACTTGAAACTGGAACTTCTTTGTCCCATAGAGTACAGCATTTTCTGTCAGCAATTCTGACCTTCCTGTCTGACCTGGAACACAGGACCTGGAGACTGTGCTGAGTGACTAAGAGGAGCAAGCCCTGCATCTGTGCCCAGTCTGCCAGTCCTGCTGGTATACCATGTGACCAGAGAACACTTCACTGCCCTGAGGACTTCTTAATAGGCTGCTCACACCCTGTGTAGGAGTTAGTCCCAGTCAGCACACAGCATGAACAAGAGCATCCCTGCTGGGGCTGCTGCTACTGTCTCCCAGGCAAGGAAGGACAGTACTGTGCATGTGTTCAGCTCCATGTGGTCAGTGCCACCTGATTCTTCAGGGGACTCCTCTAGTAACACTGATAGTTCTGTGGCTATTTGAATCTCTTTCCCATGTCAGGTGTCAGATGTCACATCCAGATGACCCAGTCTACATTATCCTTGCCTGCATCTCATGGAGACAGGGTCATCATCACCTGCAGGGCAAGTCATTACATTAGCTAAACACAAGAAAAGTTCCTAAACTACTCATCAAGTATGCAACCAGTTTGAAATCTGGGGTCCGATGAAGGTTCAGTTTCAGTGGATATGGAACAGATTTCACTCTCACCATCAGCAGCCTGGAGCCTGAAGATGTGGTCACTTATTACTGTCTACAATATAGCACTAACCCTCCCACAGTGATGCAGGCCATGACACAAACCTCCCAGGGAATCCGAAGTGTGAGGCTGGGCTGCCCCAGCTGCTCCTTCTGCTGCCTCCACCTGCTGAGAGCACTTCTCAGAGGCATCAGGCTCTGAGGTCACTGGGAGACTTTGGTAGAAGGGACAAGAGGATCCTCATTATCCTCATCCTCTTTCTACCTTTTTAGGTCCAGTATGCAGAGATGATAGCAAAAAGTCAATGGTCACTATTCAGAGATGATGGGTCCCAGTTGAGATCTTGTTCAAATCAGAGACTGGTGAGAAACATCCATGGCCTGAACATAAAACCAGGCTTCGTTGAGCCATCAAACTAGGGAATCTGGTTCTCGGGAACTGCCAATCAGGAAATAGTGTTCCAGATTGCCCAGAGTATGTGGTGCCATGCAGATTGGTTCACTGCCAGAATTTGCAGACCCTAGATGTACCAATGAACCCCTAAAGCAAAATGGCCTACTTAACTCCACGCCATCCTGTTTCTCACAGAAGAAGCTGCTCCTGGTCCCCCTTTGACATGTACCCTGATTAATAAAGAAGGAGTGGGATCCTCCATTATTTTGAAGACAGACCCTTCAGCATGGCTTAACCTGTCACATGCCCCAATTCAAAAGATAATTGTCTCCTGTGTGTGTGTGTGTGTGTGTGTGTTTTCTTTTCTTTTCTATTAAACAAATTTCTTACTGGTTGATTTACAGTCATCCCATCCCCAGATGTGGTCCCTTGCCTTTGTCCACGTGGAATATACAGTGAGAAGAGACCACACCAGGAGGTTGTCCTGAGGAAATACCAATGAGCACCATGAAGGCCTGTTTCCAAGGTAAAAGCTCATGAGGCTCACCTATGGGGACACTCCAGCCAACTCCTCTGTTTCAGAGAGGCTGGACAATGGAAGGTGGCAGTGAAGCAGAGGGGAACCACAGGAAGGTTTAACCTTGAGGCTGAAGGACACAACCAATGGCCCTGGCACTTCCTCAACCTGTGTTTAGCATAGACTTTGATCAACGCTCATTTCCCAAAGCCATACAACCCTAAGCTAGCACACCAGGGTGGGCTTTTCTCTTATCAAACCTCCTCCCTCTTCATGGGACTTTTCTCCATTTTCCCTTAAATACATCCTACTCCATGTATTCTTTCCCTCCATTAGTGTCCATGGATTTTACTCCATGAGGGAAACTGGCATAACAGGAAATGCAGTCTCCTCTAACCTCTGGATTCCGTGAAGTGCCTCCTGATTCAATAAAGGACAAACATCATTGCATATGAGGAGTTTGACTTATAGTAACAGTTTGGATTTAAATAGAAATGAGAAGCCACTGTGTGTGTTCTCTAAAATATAGGGAATGGGAATCCAAACTTCAGCCTTTCACAGTCCTGGCAGTGTGGTAGTGAACATGTGGATACAAAAATATAAATAAAAAATAATAATGGGAGATTCCCTGGTGCTCCCCAGAAGCCAGAGCTCATCTCTACTGAAGGCACAGGCTGCTGGCCCCGTGTCCCTTAGACATATGTGGGAGAACAGGTATGGGGCTGATGCCCTCAGCAGCTTGCCATGCCTCACAGGTGATTCCCCAGGCCCCAGCCTGGTTCATGTCTTTCCTGCAGGTACAATGGATGGTGTGCAATCTTTCTTTTCTGGATCCTCCCTCTAAGATGAGGCCCCTAATGGAGCATCTCCACAGGAGTCAGAGAGAAACAGGGTCCTCACAAATGTGTTTCCATAAGCCATGCTGAAGACAGCCATTACTAACTCACCTCCCAGTGTGGTCACTGTGGGGCAGAACCACCTTGGCCCTAGAGATGCTCCATCACCATAGCTTCTGAGGGCTGATTTGCGTTATGATTTCTGTGTGTAGCAAGACAATGTATTGGCTGTCATGATTACCATGTGGTCAAGGTCATAAATCTTCTGACTCAGCATATACACTCAAGGTCATAAACAGGAGCTGGTGGACAGGAGTCCCTATGTAACCTGTTGGCAGGGGCCACCTTATTTGGCCACCTCTGAATAAAGGATGACCAATATTCCAACCTGCCTTACATGTTCTCTCAACTGCCAGATGCTGGAACCTTACTTGCTGGGCCTAAGTCTCACCTTTAGCAAGACAATTGCAGTTTCTCTCCTGGAATTCTGTCAGGAAGGATGGGGCAGAGAGTTTTTGTATGTGCCTCTAAGTGCCTTCAATGTGTTGGAATCATATTAAGAAAGCTTCACTAAGAAACAGAGTCCACTTTAAAGTAAGAAATTAAAAGAAATTTATAAGGATCTTTTCTAAAACCAATGAAAATCTTCCTTGACCAAATCAAAACCAAGTGTGGATGTAGCATTATTTTCCATTCTATTCAAAATGTTCACATTGAACAGGATCATCTGCATCACTGACATCTGATACAGGGGCAGGATTCCAGAACCACCTAGACCTGCTATATGAGATGTTCATTTCAGAGCATTGAATACTTCATTTATGAGATTTGGAAGGCCCCTTCTAGGACACAATTGTTTCTAATAGACTTTTATAGTCTCCTGCAATGCTATTTATGGAAATTTCCACTTAGACTCATATTCATAAAAAGCATTCATTAGTCCTTTTTCTAATGCTATACCAAAATACCTGAGATTAGTAAGTTATGTGTATAGAAAAGAGCTCAGTAAACTCACAGATTTCAAGGCTACCCATCCAAGGTTGGGCAATCCTCCTGCTGTCCTCAGGTGAGGCCCCTGGCATGTGTCACAGTGTGGTGTGTAAGAGGAGAGGGGACCAGCTGCAGGCGGCTGTGGTCATGGGTGTGGTGTGACTTCACTTATGACAACCCACACTGGTGAGGACTCCTTAGGGTGTGAGACCAGCACGGGCCCTTCCAGGAGCAGCAGCTCCTCTGATCTGACCCCCTCCCACCACACCTCGACTCTTATAGGGACCACTATTCTTATCATGGCCACACTGGGACCAAACCTCCAGTATATGAATGCTAGTGAAAACTAATTGGGAACATCAACAATCCCCATATTTACCATTTAATTAATAGGTAATGAACTTGAAACATTTCATCATTATTACCCTTTAGCAAAGCATAGTGTGGACAGGCATTCCTGAAAAACTTGATCAACTGCTCATTTGTCCAGCTGAGTTTGGGCACTTGGTTCACTCCTGCAATCTGCCATGAGAATTCAGGGATGTGAGGACCCAGTGTACATCATCCATGACCCCAGAAGAAATGAATTCTGGAGTCCTGCTCTGTAGCCTGCAGCTGAGCCCAGCTGAGCCCTGCCTGCACCAGCCTCACCAGAGCTTGTAACCCATGAGCATGAACATGTGTGCTGATGGCTAAGACACTGGGATTCAGTGGATGTTGGGCATCATTCTTGTCCACAGTGAATCCCACATTTTCACTTCATGGTGGTGCAGACATTAAATAACAACAGGAGGGATCAGGAGAGTAGAGCAGCTGGATCAGGGGGAGGGGCGAGGGATGGGAAAGGACAGGGCAGGAGAATGAGCACAGTGCATCCTGCCTGTTCACATCACGTAACTCACTGTGTGTGTATTCATAATGCACTGGCACAATTAAATGAAAATTCCTCATTGTGGAAATGCTGACTTATGTAAGAGTTTCATATCTACCATTTAATGAAAATGTTATGGAATTTAGTTGTAATATGATCAGTATAAATTCAGCAAGATATTAAGAATTAATTGAAAGTAAGTCATAATTGAATGAAAGAGTAAAATGCAAAGAATATCTGGAAATATTTCTGTATGGTTATAGATAAACTTTGGTGCAAACAGGCAAGTGTCTAACAGTATTTGGAGGGAGCTCACAAACTCAGAAGATGAGAAGGTCACAGCTTTCCCTGGCTTCCTGCACCTGGAACACCTGGCATATCCATGAATCCATCCTCCAGTGAGTGGCCACACGCTGTGACTTAGGATGCTGGCCTGCAGCACTCAGGGGCCTCTGGGCTCAGGATCCACCCTGAAATCTGTGTTTGGAGAGGCTCCTCCCTGGGAGGATGGAGCTCTAGTCTCACCATGGACCCACTCTCACTTCACATTGGAGCGACCTCCACTTGGGCCCAGGCAGGAGGAGAGGGCTGTGTCTCTCATCCTGACCACAGAGGGAGGGTGTGTGCTGCTGGGCTGCAGAGTCCTCAGAACAGAGCCTGGTGCTGGTGTGACATAACAACCAATCAGAATGATTTTAATGATTTTACTTTCATTTGAAAAAGACAGCAGCATTGTCTGAAATGTTAGCATATTAATGAACACTTTCTAATCTGGATTTATTATGAAAGAAAGCCTTCACTTTTCTCCTGTTCCTGGTTTCCCCACAATCCAGGCTTCCACAATAGAAAATGGGAGCAGGTGCTTCTAGGGCGGCTGAACACACCTGGCCTGATGTAGCAGGACTCTGTTTTCTGAGCTCTGGAAGCTGAAAGTCTGCAATCCAGGTGCAACATCATGCTCTCTGTGAAACAGTAGAAGGGCCACTTCCTGCCCCCAAAATCTTGAAGTCACAGGGAAGAGTCCCCTAAATGTGGTTAAGCTGGTAACTATTCTTTGGTAGTTCAGGTGTCTGGACTTACCTGGGGAAAGTGTGGCCAGTCAGCCCTGGTGTTTGTGGGGCTTTGTCTTCTCCAGCTGAGTTAGGAGGAGTTCAAGCAGGGCAACCCCAGTGCTCCAGAGAAAGATAGGGCCCAGTCTCTGCATGCGCAGGTCCATGGAACCTTGTTTCAGTGTTTTTTGTTTGTTTTGTTTTGTTTTTTGGTACCAGGAATTGAACTCAGGACACTGAGTCACTGAGCCACATCCTCAGTCCTTTCTTTGCATTCTTTATTTAGAGACAGGGTCACACTGAGTTACTTAGCACCTCACTGTTGCTGAGGCTGCCTTTGAGCTCATCATCCTCCTGCCTCAGCCTCCCAAGCTTCTAGGATTACAGGTGTGTGCCACTGTGCCTGACTCCTTTCAGTGTGTTAGGGCGAGTGGTTCTGGCAGATGTGACCTCAACAAAGTGACCTGGAGGCTGGAGTGCCACTGTCAATCACTATTATAGTGGCATAAGACAGACTCTCTGCCTTACAATTAGCATCCTGATGGTCATTTTATAAAATTTTTTTCATCTTGGGGACTGAACACAGGGGAACATTGCATGTACTACTGACACACACTTTTTATTATTAATTTTGAGACAGGCTCCCACTAAGTTACTTAGGGGTTTTCTCAATTTGCTCAGGCTGTCCCCAAACTCATAATCCTCCTTCCTCAGCTTCATGAGTTGCTGGGATCACAGGTGTGCACCACTGCACCTGAACATCCTGGTGGTTCTGATGATACTTCTGATTATCACCTTTGGAGCTGTGTTGTCTGATGTGATGCACACCAGCCACAAGTGACTTTATATATTTAGATTGAAGTTAAATTTCCCATTGAATCCTTCAGTTGTACATGTTACATCTCCAGGGATTATTACACACAGGTGGCTGTGGCTACTGTACTGGACATCTTGGACATAAACATTGTCCTCATGCAGAATATTGTGTTGGTCAATGCTGGTCTATGTGATTCATGTGCTCATGGGTTGCTTTATCTGAGAGCACTAACCTCCCTGGCCATTGGTGCACACACCTGTGTGGCCTCAGTTCCTTCCTCAGCTAGGGCAGCTGCTGTGGTCCAGAGTTGACTGTGGGCACTTCTGGAATGACTGAAATTAGCCTGCACTGACAGGTGGGGACCAGGAGCCCTTGGCTGTACCCACCATTGCCACCCTATATGGCAGTCGTCAGGATCCTCCCTGAATCACTCCAGGCCACTGATGTGAATCACACTGTCCAGAAATTGACTGTCCTGAGACTATAGTACTTTCTGAAAATGGAGTTGCCTCTTAGTGTTTTTTGCTCAACTAGATCCCTGGATCACCTGAGAGATCCCTTTGTTCTCTACAGTATCCATCTGGAGATGGATACCACAGCAGCAGGCCCATGAGGAGCAGTGAGGGGACTCACAGTGACAGGCAGTGACACAGATTGACCATGAGGAGGCAGGCAAGACCACCATGAGCACAGAGGCCTGTCCTTAGAGACACTACGGGACTGAGTCAGAGTGTCCCTCACCTACAGAGTGCCCCAGGAATGGAATGGGAAGTCTGCTGTGACCAGGGAAATGTGTGTGGTGGGAGACGCACTGGAGGAAAACCCCCTGTGTGTTGGTGCTCCGAAACTGGAAGACTGGCCTTACCTTTACTCTGGCTCCTCTGAGTCCCCAAAGCCCTGACTTAGGTGTTGATTTTGTCCCTGAAATTTATGGATTGATGCCCACCTCAATGTGGTTGTCATGGAGACATGGTCTATGAGAGAATGGGGGCACATCAGGTCCTCTAGGTGGATCTAAGCCCATAAGACCTGTGTCCTTCTAAGCACAGGCCACAGAGAGCTGTCTCCCTCCCTCCCCAGCCATCAAGGAGAAGCCTGCAGAACACAACAAGAGGGGACCCCTAGGAAGAGACTCTGAAACTGAAGTGGATGAGTGCTGCACCTTGATATTAGAACTTTAGCTTCCAGAACATGGAGAAGATCCATTTCTGTTGTTTACCTCCCAACCCAGTGTTTGGTCCACTGTGGCAGATGCAGAAGACTGATCCAACTTCCTCCCCTTCCTGAACAGGATTGCTGAAGGGACCCTATTGACCTTGAGCTCTGGCTTCTCCTGCTGCTGCTCTGACTCTGGTAGAAGAAGACCCGGCCTCAGAGCTGCTCTGTGCACAGTGTTTTCTTGCACATGAAACTTTCACCTGTTTGGCTTCATGGCCAGAAGGAAATCAACTTAGTAAGCTGCTTACTTATGGTTCATTATTGGGTATATTCATGTTCGTTCTCACACTGAGAATGTGGTAAGAACCTTGTGTGGATCCTGTCTCAAGGCTCCCTTCTGGTGTCCCAGGGGAAAGTGTCAATGTCTTCTCCAGATCTAGCAGGATCATTAGAAGCAATCCAGTAAGGTGCCAGCAGAGAGGAAGCCTGACTGCTGAGCTCCTGGTGCCCTTAGACACCAGGTCCACCTGGGAGGGCATGGGTCATTCTGGACATCAGAATCCACACTTCTTTCAAGGCACATGGAATTCCTTCTCTTATCAGTGAAGCATGAATCTCCTCCCTTATGCTGTTCCTACCCAGGAGCTGAAGACAGTCTGAAGATAGCAGGTTGGGAGAAGCTCTGAAATCACACCCTCTCTCCCTTTCCTACCTCTCTTGGTCCTGTGCTCCTCCAGTGTTTCGCCTCTGCATTCCTACTTGGGTCTTCCCTGTCTTGTCCCTTCCAACTCTGAATCGATACCTGGCTCTCCTCATATGGGTCACAACCCTGTTCTCTTGCACATCCTGGCCCTTGGCCTACCCTGTGACTCCCGTCCTTGGATTCTCATGGGAGAGTCAGAGATGGTGCATGGTGGTCTCTAGAGACCAGAAAGGAAAGCAGCAGATGTTCAGAAGCTATATGTATGGCCAACATAGTCCATTGGGAGCAGAGATCCTACAGCCATGTCAGCTGAGAAGCTGCCAAAGGCACTCATGTGTTTCCACTCAGAGGACTGTCCACCAACAGCTGTGGATGGGTTTGTCCTGTGAACATGCAATCACTGAGCTAGCTCTTCTGTCCTGCCTAAGGAAGCCCCCAGGGAGGAGCTGGACACAGAACTTCTGTCCCCTTGGGCCCCAGAACCAATACCCAACTCTGTGACATCTCTGTGCAACTACCAATCCCCAGTTCACCCAGTGTCCTGAGCATAGCAAAGTTCAATGTTCCAGGCAGCAGGAACACAGGGCCAGGCCTTGAGCATCCTAATGCTCCATTCTCAGGAGTGCAGAGGGAACCCCGGAATGTGGACAGATGGTGGATAATAATGTCTAAGCTCACTGTAACTGTCTTAAGATCAGGCAGACCTGGTGGCACAGGACTGTAATCCCTGCTACTTTGGAGACTGAGGGAGCTGACCTGAGGTCTGACATAGATTGGGCAACTCAGGGGAACACTGTCTCAGAGCTAATTGAGGACTTGTGGTGTAGTTCAGGGCTTGCCTTGCCTGTGTGAGGCCCTAATTAGATCACCAGGACTGTTAAAAAAAATCCTTGAAACCATACATTACGGTAATGAGCAAGTAATATCCACATATATGCAAGTACTCATAACATAAATGCCCTTTATACACAGATATAACAATATAAATTTTATCCTACAGAGTGTAAATGTGACATATGATATTCCTTTTATTTGTGAAAAAATTGGACTCTGACTGAAAGGAGGCTGTGGTGAGACTTTGCTGACCCTCCTCTCAGGTCCAGCAGGGTCTTTTGCCCAGGACAGTGAACTGAGCAATAAGTGCTGCCACCCCACAGAGCCAGTCTCAGCACTGACTCGTGGTCTCTGACCCTCACTGTGGCTGTGGGCTTTCAGCTTGGCTCAGCCCCCAGGTTGTGGAACACCTTCCTTCCCTGGACTGCTGCCAGGCAGCCTGATGGCAGAGCCTCTGCTCACCAGGTCCTCAGCCCCATTGCCCTTGGGAGCCAAGTACTCACAGCCCAGAGTCAGAGCCTGCAGCTCTGGTGCAGTACCAGCCTCAGCTCAGCCTGGCTAAGCCCCCCTCCAGCCTCTCTATCTACTGCTCTAGCAAAGTCCTATCCTTGATTTAAAACCCAGGACACATTTCCACAATTGTTAACGCAGATTATTACCTTGGTGAATATAAACTTGTCATATTTATATTTGAACCCCTGCAGTGAAAGATTTCATTGTAATCTGTCTTCCCTAAACAACTCATAAGCCAATTGATATTTAAAATAGGGTGAATCCTATGAAACCCTGCCTCATCCTTCAGTTTACAGATAGATCACAAGCTCTGGCCTGCTGCTGTTGGTAAGAACAAGTGAGCCCTCCCAGACCAGGGCAGGAGGACGGATCTACGGACACAAATGTTCATCTCACAAATGATATAGGGGTGAGGGAGGGACAGGTTAGGGCCATGACCCAGTGGTAGAGAACTTGTGTAGCATGCACAAGGCCTTGGGGTCAGCAATCCATACCAAAGGGGAGAAATAAAGAAACATAAAAAATAGAACAAGAAAGAAAGAAATAAAGAAATGAAGAGGTTGTGGAAGTTTACTAGAAAGCTTGTTGATACCTCTGAGAACAGTGAGGATCAAGAACTTTGTCTTGTTTTATTACTATCAAACTTATGAGAGGACATGTTGGAGGACAAGATATTTAAGACACTGCAGCCCTCTTGAGATCATGAGGCTTTAACATCAAGATTGAAAACCTCTTGTAATACTGACAAAGCAGAAATATGTAAGCAATGTGGATCTTTGCTGTTTGACTAAGATGCTGACCCTGCCCTATATTCTTGAACCCTCATCCAATAAAGTACTTTCTTCTTGCTTCTAAATTATTCTTTCCTCTCCAAAATGACCATTAAGAAGAAGAGCCTGGCTGGGCTTAGACCTGCTGTACTGGAGAAAATCAGCACCATCATGTGTGTGAGTTTGTTCTGTGGGACACTGAGGCATGGGGGGCTGGATCCAGGAGTGGTTCCT
Source organism: Sciurus vulgaris (assembly GCF_902686455.1). NCBI lineage: Eukaryota > Metazoa > Chordata > Mammalia > Rodentia > Sciuridae > Sciurus > Sciurus vulgaris. The sequence continues at coordinate 3,581,917 of NC_136475.1, forward strand.
CCTCCCTGCATCTTACCACTCTATGTCAAAGACCAGAGGTCTCATATCACCTTGGAGAGTTTACACATCTTCTTCTGTTCCTGGCTGCATTTCTCTTTTCCATCCTGAGCATGAAATATCGCCTTTGGTTTCCTTAATCCATCCACCTGCACCATGGTCAGTGACATAGATGTGTGCTTAAGACACAGAAGGACACCGTGCTCTGAACCATAATGGTACTCCAGATCCCAATCACAGCATAGATGTCTGACCGTCTCCCCTACTCAGGGAAACATGTTTATCCCAGGAAATGGTGAGCTTCCCTGGTCTAACCTGGAACACCTGGTTCACTGAGCCTGTGCTGAGTGACTGAGAGTAAGGAGCCCTGCAGCTGTGCCCAGTCATCTCAGTCCTGCTGATTTGCATGTGCCCACTGCAGAGTCCACTATCCTGAGGACTTCTTAATAAGCTGGTCACACTCTGTGTAGGAGTCAGTCCCGGGACACAGAATGGACATGAATGCCTCTATTCAGCTCCTGGGGCTCCTGCTGCCTCCCAGGTAAGGAGGGGCAACACAGGGAATTTACAAACACAATGTGTTCAGTGCTGCCTGGCTATTAGGGAAGTTCTCTTGGAACATCACAGCTTATAAGGATACTTTTTTTGTTTCTAATGTCAGGTGTCAGATGTGACATCATAATGAGCCAGTCTCCATCCACCATGTCTGCATCTCCTGGAGTCAGAATAACCTTCACCTGCCGGGCACCTCAGAGTATAATTAAATAGTTAGCCTGTTATCAGCAGAAATCAGGACAAGCTCCTGAGCTACTGATCTATGATGCAACCACTTTGATATCTGGGATAACCACAAGCAAGATTCAGTAGAAGTAGATCTGGGACAGATTTCACTCTCACCATCAGCAGCCTGCAGCCTGAAGATGTAGCCACTTATTACTGTCTACAGTATAGCAGTTCCCCTCCCACAGTGATGCAGGCCATGACACCAACCTCCCAGAAGCAGAAGTGTGGGTCTGGGCTGCCCCACCTGCTCCTTCTGCTGCCTCCACCGGCTGACAGCACTTCTTATGGGCAACCAGACCATGAAGGTCACTGGCATTTTTGCCATGGAGGCTCCTCCACACCCTCACTTTCCGCTGCAGCTCATCCTCCATAGGCAACCATGCCAAGGGCCTCACTGGGATGTTACAGCAAAGAATTTAGGACCTGAAGAGCCTGGATTGAGCAGTAGTTAGTGTTGTAGAGCCAAGATAGGCCTCTTGATGTTTCTCTACAGTAATGTTTAAAGACTGCATGGTTTAGTGTAGTCTAAGTCCCCCCAAAAATTGGAGGACAATTAAGAGTTCTCCCCTGTCCCTACACTACCACAGCCCCTCCACCATTTCCACCCCACTTTTGCCTTTGCTACAATTCATCTTTTATGCCATGACCTGATGGCTAGGGCCTTGGCACTTAAATCACAATTTAATTGACCAATGTACACAGCCTGAAAGACCCAACAGTGTAAACAGTGCTACATGTGAGAAATGCATTCTCACAATATGGTTTAATTTTCACTCTTTTCTCCTTCAGCATTTACCCTTTCTGATCTGCCCCTCAGGCCATACAAGAAAACTCTTCCCTCTCTAATATGACCTCAACCTAGCCTGTGGCTGCAGAGGTCCCCTCTCCTACTGACTTAGATACCCTCCCTTCTTTCTGACTCCACATATTCAGTCTGTTCTTTGGTGGCTAAGATGAGTCACTCCTGTGATGTGCTGAACAATGGCTGCTTCAGGGAAGTCAGGACCTGGGCAGGACGAAGCTCCTAACCCATCTGTGCCTGAAGTAGACACTCATGCCCACATGCCTGGGTCTTTTAGCAGTTGGAGAACTTATTTTTTAAATTTATTTTTATTGTAAACAAATGGGATACATGTTGTCTCTGTTTGTACTTGGAGTAACAGCATACCATTTGGGTAATCATACATTTACATAGGGTAATGATGTTTGAATCATTCTGTTATTTTTCCCTTCCCCCCACCCCCTCCCACCTCTTTTCCCTCTACACAGTCCCTCCTTCCTCCATTCTTGCCTCCCTCCCACCCCCCATTATGTGTCATCATCCACTTATCAGTGAGACCATTTGTCCTTTGAATTTTTGAGATTGGCTTATCTCACTTAGCATGATGTTGGAGAACTTATTAACAAGAGAGATCATTTGAGTTTTTTTGCAGAACCTGGTGTAATGATGGATGGAAAAGGAACAGCTTAAGAATATGGGAGAAATGTCCACAGTGAAGATGTGGGGACCTCAGACCAAAAATGCTCTAAGATACTGTGTCACAAAGCTTCCATTAGAGGGCCAGAAAGTGCCACAGGAAGAGTGCTGACCTCAGCAGCAGTGGTTCTGTCCCAGGAGAAACCCTAGGGCTTGGGAGCCATGCCCAGTGCTCAGGCTCATGGCCACTGGGGCTCTGTGCTCAGTGGGCCAAGTCTCTCTACAGGCAGCTTCCTCAATGTTTTCTGTTTTTCCTTATGATCTGCAATGACCAAAGTCTGACAAGGATGAAGCCCCTGAGGAGTAATGTGGTAGGGTCAGAACAAAGGGTCAGAGTGGGCTCAGGTGTGAGAGGACAGGCCCAGCTCTGATGATGCCGCAGCCCTGTGTGCAGTGAGGTGAGCTGTCCTATGAGTTAAGACGAGGGGCAGAGGACACTGCAGGCTCCACTTCAGTATGGAATGTCCCTGGGGCTGGTCCACAGAGCAGGGGAAGGCCCAGGAGGGAAGAGTGTCCACTTCAGTGCTGTCCCAGAATCCTCAGCATGTGGGTCACCACATACTCCATGGGGCTCAGGGTTGCTGCTGGGCCTCACGCCACCAGGCTCTTTAGTGAGCAAGTGCCCTGTGGGTCTTGATGTTCACATCAATTTGGCCAAATAATAACCTATAAGTTATGTAGTTAAATTATATTTTATTGACATGTTAAAGTAACAAAATTTATTTCATGTGTACAGTGGATGTATAATTTATAGAATTGTGTACCACATGTTCCTATCTTCCCAAGCAGAGAAAATTCTAGATGAGACTGTTACGGGTATATTGCTGATCAGTTGATACGAGAACCCTTAGCAGTGATCACAGATTGGATGGTGGCCACCACAGAGAGCCAGGAGCTCCTGACCTCTCTGATCCTCACCCTGGCTCTGAGCTCTCAGCTTGGATTAGTCCCCAAGTGTTGAGCACCTGCATTCCTTGAATCCACTGCCAGGCAGCCTAAAGGCAAGGCCTTCGCATCCCTGCATCCTCAGCACCATTTCTCCAGAGATCTGCTGCTTCTGCTCAGTCAAGGGCCAGGGCCTGCAGCTCTTGGGAAGCTCCAGCCTGAGCCCAGCCCTGGTTGAACCGCTGCTCCAGCCTATCCCACTTCGTCCAGTGCCTGAAGGGCTGTGCTGGATTTTAGTGCACAGACCTCATTTCCACAATTGCTAACCAAGATTGACACCAGGAAATCAGAACATGACTCCTTTTTCATCCTCAGGGCCTGGCTTGCTCCAACCCTTCAGACAAAAATTGCCTTGGGATCTTACTTTCCTCTGGAATTACAGTTGGTAGCACAGGGAGGTTCTCAGGACCAAGCTCTCCACACCTACATAGCTGCTGCTCCCTTCTCCAGTCTGTTGAGCACAAGCTGTAGGCCGCTGTACCCAGTGAGGACAGGTCCTCCCAGTCCAGAGTAGGAACAGGTATTGGGGGCACATGATCAGCTCACAGTCCAGTGAGAACAGTGAGGGGTGGGTGGGGTTTCTGGGAGGATATTCTCCTCATGATCAGACTGAAGCTGAAGCACTTGGCTGTGTACCTCTCCATGGAACAGACAGGGAGGACATGACCTGAAAACCACAGAGCCTTCCTTGGCCCAGGAGGCAGTAGGCCCATGTTTGAATATCCAATGTGGTGAAGACTGTGAAGCACAAATAGAGTGAACCTGTTTCCTTTCTGCTTTCACTGAGCTGCTGCAAATCCCCACATGCTCTGACCTTCTGAGTTTATCTTCTTCTTAAACCTTCCCTAGAGTGCTGCAAGAAACCAAAACTTGCTTCTAAAATCATTCTAATTTCTCCAGAAAAAGTGCGTACCTGAAAGAGCCTGTCTGAGCTTGAGCCCTGCTCTCTGGGGAGACAGTCAGCATCCTGTATGTAGGTGTTTCCGGAAGACTGAGGAGGAGGGGCTGGAGCCATGGTGGACTTCCTCCTCCCCTGGCATCTGAGTCAGGCTGAGCCACTGTGGAATGAAACCTACAAATCCTCAAAGATTTTAAAATGCAACTGACTCCCTGTTTTTATTGCTCTATTTATAGCTTGTACATGAAAAATGGACCTCTTTTTCTTAATTGAGCCTTACTCCAAGGGTTTAAAAGAATTGTCATCTAGAAATATTAGAGTTGGGCATGGTGGGTCATGCCTGTAACCTCAGCAGTTCAGGAGGCTGAACAAGGAGGATCACAATTCCTAAGGCAGCCTCAGCAATTAAACAAGGACCTAAGCAATATAGTGAGTTCCTTCCCCCCCTCCAAAAAAATATATATCTATAAAGAGGGAGAGGGCTGATTATGTTGATCAGTGGTTAAGTACTTCTGGGATCAATTATCCCTGGTACCATGTGAAAACACACAAATCAAAAAAAAAATAATAATAATATAAAAGGTAGGAAGGAACAAAGAAAAAAAAAACATTATAAACCACTTTCAGAACAAAGAAGAGAAAAATAGGTCACAACTCACAAGACAGTTAATCAAATCCATCTTATCGCCATCAGGGTAAACATGTTTTATGTAGACAATTCTAAGCTGTCCTACATGGACTTGGGACACCTGGAGACATGAGCCCTGTGTTGAGTGACTGAGAGGAGACACTGCAGCTGTGCCCAGCCATTTCCAGCCCTGCTGATTTGCATGTGTCCAGAGCACAGCCCACTGCCCTGAGGACTTCTTAGGAGCTGCTCACACCCTGTGCAGGAGTCAGTCCCAGTCAGGACACAGCATGGACATGAGGGCCCCTGCTCAGCTCCTGGCGCTCCTGCTGCTCTGCCTCCCAGGTAAGGAGGGACAGCCCTGAGGATGTAATCAAGGCAGTATGGTCAGTGGTCTGTGCTGACCATCCCTGCTCAGAAGTATTCTTATACTATGTCTAACTGTGTGGATCTCTGATTTTCTTTGTTATTTCTAATATCAGGTGCCAGATGTGACATCCGGGTGTCTCAGTCTCCATCCTCCCTGCTGAAATCTCAAGGAGACAAAGTCACCATCACTTGCCAAACAAGTCAGGACGTTGGCTATAGTTTAAACTGGTATCAGCAGAAACCAGGACAAGCACCTAAGCTCCTGATCTACGGTGCAGACTCTTTGCAATCTGGGGTCCCCTCGAGGTTCAGTGGCAGTGGATATGGGACAGATTTCACTCTCACCATCAGCAGCCTGCAGGCTGAAGATGTGGCCACTTATTACTGTCAACAAGATTATAATCCTCCCACAGTGATACAGGCCATGACACAAACCTGCCAGGGAAGCAGAAGTGTGAGGTTGGGCTGCCCCAGCTGCTCCTGCTGCTGCCTCCACCTACTGAGAGCACTTCTCAGAGGAACCAGGCTCCCAGGGTCAGGAGAGGTTGTCACTGAAGGAACCAGGGAGCTCCTCTGCAGCCTCACTCTCTCTCCTTTGCTCAGCACTAGCAGACAGCCTTGCCCATGCATCTCCTTTTAGTACTGGACATGGATCCCTGTATCCAGGAGTGGGTTATGGTATAGGTATTGATTCAAGCAACACAAAGGAAGCCACTGTTGTTATCACAAGCAGGGCATTTTTTGATTGTATGTTTGTTTTAGTACCAAGGATTTTGAACTCAGGGGCACTCAACTACTGAAGCACATCCCCAGCCCTATTTTGTATTTTATTTAGAGATGGGGTCTCACTGAATGGCTTCACACCTCCCTGTTGCTGAGGCTGACTTTGAATCCATGATCCTCCTGCCTCATCCTCTTGAGTCACTTGGTATAGCTGGTCTGTGCCACCAAGCCTGGCACAAGCACGAGATTTTAAAGGAAGAGAATGTCAGTCTCAATGACATTCTTATGAATTTTTTGATGCCTAATGATTCTATGCATATTTGGGGCTTTGATGTGGGGTTTCTAAACCTACATACACTGTGGGTTCATGATGTCATGTAATTACCCATCCCTCACCCTAGACATAAGCCCTGGGCCTCTGGCAACAAAAGACACAGGTACTAGACCTGGATATGCTCTGGTCCTCCCTCAGCCATCAGTGTGTGATGACCACAGAAGGTGTAAACCCTGTGGCCATGAGGCCCTCAGCCTCTCTGGGATCCCAGTGGTGGAGGTGGAGATGCCCTCAGAGCTGGAGCCTCCCAGGGGCTTCTCTTTTCTCACCTGTGTGCACAGGTCTCAGCACAGGTGGAGGGGCTGGGACAGGACCCTCTCATCTTTAGTGAGCAACTCTGCAGGAAGCCAGGAGTGGGAAGTGATAATGGCAGATGTGCTTCAGGAATGACTGATGATGGGAGGGACAGCTGGGGCCCAGGTGGTAGTCAGCCTTTCACCACTGTGACACAAAGACCTGACAAGACAGTCTCAGAGGAGGGAGGTTGTTGGGTGCTCATGGTTTCAGTGGTTTAGTTCATAGTCGACCAACTCCACAGCTCTGGGCCTCAGGTGAGGCAGAGCTTCGTGGCTAATCCAGGCAGTTGTTCTGCTCCTGAATTAGTTCTGGATTTCTTATTGTGCGTCTCGACCTTTGTCAGATTCTTATTCTGAACCGTGTCCCTCCACAACCTCAGTGAAGGATGTCGTGGAAGACCACAAATCACACAGGAGGAACTCCTGATCAGCTTTCATGGAGCCTTTGCAAAGAGCAGGGGGCACTTCAGTCACATTGAAGGCTCTGTTTGACTAGTTGTCACACACTGGAATAAGCACAACTAAAACTCAGAGAAAAAATTGTTTTGGATTTTTTGAGATTGGCTTTTTTCACTTAGCATAGTATTCTCCAATTCAATCCATTTATCTGAAAATGTCATAATCTTGTTCTTTATGGTTCAATAATATTCCATTGTGTACATATAACACAGTTTCTTTATCCACAGAAAGCTGTGACTGGACTTTCAAAATGGCCATGATTGATATTACTGAATTTCCAAGTGAATACAAATCAGCTGGTCTCTGCTCAACACGGGGCGCTCAGTCACCATCATAACCCAACACAGACCCCAGTCATCCACCCTCCAAGGCTTTCCAATGAGGTTCCTGCAGGTGTCCACAGCATCGATCTCAGCTACCCAGTGTTCACATGTCTCCTGGTGCTTCTGAGATTCTACCCACTAAGTAGAATGACCACTGCTGGGCCCTCGTCTGCCATAAGTGGGGATCACGTCAAGTATTTGTGGAGGCTTATTACGACTCACACCCTGTACTGTAGACTGCACACAATCGCCCTCCCTAGGCCTCAGACACTGAATTCAGTGCAATTTTTTTTTTTTTTTTTTTTTTTTTTTTTTTTGGTGCTGGGAATCTAACCCAGGGCCTTGTGCTTGCAAGGTTGCAAGGCAAGCACTCTACCAATTGAGCTATCTCCCCAGCCCTCAGTGCAGTTTTGAAGAAAACATTCAAATCTTCCTGTCATTGTCAGCTTGAACACTCTTAAAACACAGGACACACTTGAATTAGAAAGACGAGGGTATCACTCCCCTCCTTCCACCATCCCTGTAGGTTGTGCCTGGTCCTGTGGGGTATTTTAATGGAAGTTGAGATCCAGTCAGAACTGAGGACTTGAGGCCAGTTCTCTGTGTGTCCATCACCTCTTTCCTCCTCTAGGAGGCTGCAGTTGCCCAAGGGAAGAAAAATGGTCACTATCTGTTTACCCAAACCTCTGGAGATTCTAGTTTCTCTGATATGAAGTGGACCATCTGCCTTTGCAGAGTCTCCTGAGGAAACACCAGGTGCTGGGACATGCTCCAGAGGCCAGCAGTGACCAGGCTCCATCCCACCTAGAAACAGGTCCAGTTGCCCTGAAAGCCAAGCACACCACTGTAATGACAATCCAGGGAGGAAAGGACAGATAGTTTACACGGAGACTACAATGGTTGTGGAGAAAAGTGCTGAAATTGCACAAATAGGGTCAATCATCAGGATAAGCAGGCTTTCCTAAGGGACACTCTTGCTGGTATGGCTTAAGTGGGGTTGATGGTCAGGAGCTTCTCAGTCCTGAAGACTGAATGTCCCATAGTCAGTCATGTTTTTACATTGATGGATGGTTTGGGTCTAAATAAACTGATCAATTTCCATATCCTTCTCCCCTGCATTCTCCAGCCTGTGTAATTAAATTTAGGATATCTTGGAATATTTTATTAATCATGATGCACTGAGGATGACCTCAACAGGTCAACAAAGGTGTCCTTCAATGACAGAGAACCTTCACAGCTTGGACCTCCAAGCACCAGGTCTCTCCAGTCCCTCCACTGCTACCTAGGGTGTTAAGCAGCAGCATATTCTGTGGCTTCTGAGTTCCAGACAAGGTGGATGAATCCCAATTCCTGGACTGCTAACATGTAGCTGGAAACTATGTATATTTTGTGATGAATCCAGGGTAAAAAGAGTGCCTGAAATTCATTCATGACCAATTATCTAAGTAAACTAAAGAACAAGAGCAATGCATGTTTCACAATGTGCAAGAAAGTACAGGTCAATTTGTATGTGACCCTGTGAACAAGAACCTCTTCTGGGTTTCTATGCATGTGACCACTAGAGGGGGCCAGTGCACAGCAGTGAAGGCACACCCAGGTGTCCCTGGAAATCCTGTCCAGTGGAGCCTGACCCTGGGGGTCACTTTCACTAGCACTTCATCAGCCCCAATCTTTAATTCCCTAGGTTTAGTTGCAGGGCCCGGTGGATGCAGGTGGATAAGGAAGTCACCATAACCAACATTTCATCCAGGAAATATGCTTTAGTGGTTCAGGTGTGTGGATTTATTTGAAAAAAGTGTTGCCAGTCAGCCCTGGTGCGTGTGTATTTGTCTTCTCCAGCTGGACTGGGAGGAGATCAAGCAGGGAGATTCTCAGTTCCCAAGTGGGCCCTGGACACAGTATCTGCATCTGTAGGTCTCTGGGGCTTTGTTTCAGTGTGTTAGTGGCAGTGGGTCTGACAGGCATGTCAGCTGAACACAGCAGCCTGAAGGCAGGGATGCCACTGTCTGTCACTATTATGGTGGCACCAGGGAGACCACATGCTTACACACCATCACTCTGGGGAACTTGGTGACATTGTTGACCAATGATATTTAGAACAAATTTTAGAACCAGTCACTTTTAGAAATATGTTGGTCTGGTGAACAGGACCCATAAGTGACTTAATAAACTTAAATGAACTTAAATTGGAATTAAACTTTAATTTGAATATTTCAGATACATCGCTGTATCGTAAGTACTCAATGCACACTGGAGACTGGTGGCAACAGGATGTTCTGTTGGCCAATGTTGGTATAAAGGTTAATTTAATCATCCATGGTGTTGTAGCTAAGAGCACAAACCTCCCAGCCATTGGTCGCAACACGAGTGGCCTCAGGGCCTTCCCAGGTGGCAGAGCTTCCATGGTCTAGAGCTATTCCTGGGATGTGTCTGAGAGGGCGGGAACAAGGCTGCACTGACTGGGAGACCAGGAGACCTGGATGCGCCCAGCCTGCCTTTCCCTGCATCCTCAGGAGCCTCTCTAAGGCCACACACTTGACATCTCATATGGATCTCAGAGTCTGCCCTTAACTCTCTTAAGGAAAATCACTTTGGCATCCAAGGTTGTCTGTCAGTCATTTGTCCTCAGGTTGAAGAAAGGTTATTGATACAAGGGAACATTTGTGTTTTCTACAGAATCTGTCCCAGTGGATACAATAGGGTCTGCTTCATGAGTAACAGTGAGTGTTAACAGTAAAGCCTCACTGAGACCAGGACTCTAAAATCCTAGTCATGTTATGCCTGAGAACCACCAGTAGATGGCAGACAAGCTACAGCAACACTGACCTTGTCTTAGAAAAGTGAGGAAATAGAGTGGATCACAGTGCACACAGCAGGTGCCTCCCACACAGGAGTCCATGCAGCAAGGTTTCCACAGGTCCAGTCTCATCCTGTGTGCTCTGGGTGACTCTGTGCTAGTCCACCTTATTCTAGGACAAGCTGAGCATGCCTAGACCTAACACCCAAAGTCCAAAAACACCTAACACCAAAGTCCAGAAACATGAAAGTAGAGATGAGTTCCAGAGAATTTTGGATTTTCAGATGAGAATACTCAGGTTGTAAAATCTATGTAAAGTTTTGAATATTTTTGAAACACTGAAATCTGAACATTTTCTTGTTCCACACATTTAAATAAAGAATAATTTGACCTGTGTTCTACTTTCAGCCATTAAAATATTTGATCATGAATGTGCACAAATGTGTAAACACACAGTCCAATACTATGCATTATATGGAATTTGTATGCTTTAGAACATGCATAATGTATAATATAATGATTCGCCAAAAATATGAAACATTATTCTGAATGGATTTCTTGACCCAAATTGATAAATATACTCCACTTTAAAACACTGCCTTATGCAATGTGATTCTTGTGCACATTCCAGAAACCCTGGATGATAGAGCTGAGGAAATTCTACTGCAGCAGACTCCAAAGTGGTGGTGGTAGTTTTTCCTCCTTGTAAATCACTGGACAAAAGTGCAGTTAGTGCAATGGCAAAAAGGATCAAGGATAACTAAGGGCCACATCAGAAGGAAGGGTGGAATAGGATGTGTGAGGCTTTCCTCAGCTAATTCTTAGAATGAATTTTCTTGCTCCTCCCATCCCACCCCGGGGTCCACAGCCATGTCAGTGCCTGGGCCAGATCCCTGGGAAGCTCTGCCTGAGTTGGGACCCTGAGGGAGCCATGAAGCCCCATTCATCTCCTCTGCCTCTTGTTACTGTGGCTCCCAGCTGAGGGGACATGGGATGGTTCTGCACATCTGTGAAAACTCCTTCAATATTGAGGTCCTGTGTCCTGGCACATCTGCTCAGCAAGCCCAGGGATCAAACCCAATATACTGCAATGACCCTGGCTCTGCTGTGGAGACCATGGTAAGACCTAAGTTGAAGAAGCAATGATAAAGTCTTATTTCCAAGTTCATGTGCCACAATAGGAATTGTGCTGACACAGTCTCCAGCCCCCTTACACTGCCTCCAGAGGAGCAGCAAGCAGGATTGACAGCTAGTCATATTGGCTCCAGAAGAAACCTGGACAGACACCTGGAGCCCTCATCTGTACTGCCTGCAGCAGGGCAAGTTGGGTCCCTGGGTCAGGGGTAGTGGTCAGGGAGATACTTCAACTTTCCATTAGCAGCCTAGAACCTGGGATACTGTAGTTCATTACTCTCAGGAAGACCACAGGGCTGAAGCAGCCCAGATGATTCCAGTGGTAAATAACTGCCACCATCTGCCTTCAGTCCCTTGTTGCCTAGGACAGAACTGCTTTCTTCAAAGACACAAAGTCAAACTTCTGCAGTTTTCCCTGTTTCCTCTGCCTGTGGAAAGGAGACTGTAGAAGAGAAAAAATCCAGGTTCATTTGGGTCTCAAAGTCATGTCATTTTTCAAGCTGTCTTTTGCTACCCCAGGCAATTTGGCAGAGGTTTAACAGGATGGGAAGCACTTGCAGTTTTCTGCAGGGTAGCACGAGGACATGGAGGCTCAGGAAGATTCATGAACACCCAGGGTTATGCTCAGGGTTAATAGTGACTGCACAAGCACAGCTGTGTGCCAGGGTCTCTGTCCCTTTCCTTTCCTCCTGACCCATTTGTGGCCTCCTCTGTGCAGCACAGAGGCTGTGAAGGATGGTTACAGGCTTTGCTCTTGGGCACTGCTCACATGCATTTCCTCTGCATCCCAGGAGCAGGTATCAGGACACTGCTGCATCTTCTGATCCTGAATGTGGGGGCTCCAGCTCCTCCTTGCTCTGTCTCGGCAGAAATGGTGCAGCTGTGGCTTCTTCTGCACCACAGCAGGGCCCAGGGCTCCATGGAAGAGGGCATTTCTGGACAGCCAGGCTTTCCTGGAGAAAAGTTATTCCTTTTTGTAGGATCTGATATCCTAACAGTGTGGTTTGTGTCTCTTTTTCCTCTCACAACCCAGAATTCTTCTGTGTGCTAGAACCTGAAAATGGAAATTTTGAAATCAGAGAAGACCAGGACACTCCTAGACATAAATTCCCTAAATAACAAAGTGCTTCAGGCATTTTTCAGAAACAACTTCAGAATCCACCCAAGGATGGTTTGAAACAGGCACTTCCAGAATGGATATGGGCCTGGGAGACAGCTATTCAGACATCACAAGCTCCTGGTCCTTATTTAGACACTGACACTTCCCCCAGAGGAAGCATGTGAGAATGAGCTACCCTGAGTGACTGTCCCAAAGCCCTTTCCTCACCAACTAACCAGCAAACAGTTTCTCCACTCTCCCTATCTGTAAACTCCACTGCTGTCCATTAGTGGGGAAGCAGATCTGAGCTTCCTGCTCCTGAATTCCTTGCCAGTTCACCTCATAGCTAACTCTTTCTTTCTGCAAATTCTGATGTCACTATGTAGACTTCTGTGCATGCCAGGCATTGAGCACACGCTTGGTGCCAAGTGCTTTCATAGACTAGGTTCTGGGTCACAGAAAAGGCAGCCTTAGGAGTTCAGATCAGAAGAGGTACATAGGAGAGCACTCTTCATAAGTATCTGCAACCACTCCAGGAGGAAATAGTCCAGTATAACTCCTGCCCACTGCACCTCAGCCAAGGGGTTTCACAGAGCAGCTCATCTTGTCCCTCATCCTCTGGGCAGGAGACTCAATGTGCCAAAGTAAGGAAGTCCAGCTGCTCCTCTGAGGGGCCTGGGAGGGGCTTGAGCTCTTCTGCCAGCTCCCCAGGGTGCCAGAATACTGTGGCCAGCAGACTTGGTATGTGATCATGGAAACCACAAGGCTGTCACAGGAGAGCATGTGTCTGTCCATGGTCACTCAAATAATTACTCTGTACACACCTCCCACAATCCATGTTCCTTTGGGCTCCATGGATGCAGAGCAATAATATTCAGGAGGACTCAGGGACCTCATCATTGAGTGGTTGGCTAAACCCCTTCCCTTCTGTCTTTTATTATCCCTTAACAGTGCATCATGGACAAACATGCTTGGTGCACATGTTGGAATACCTGTAGAGGAAATTGTTGTGCACTAGGTTCACAGAGTGTGGTCTAGCCTTGACCACCTATGGGCAGCAGGAACACAAGGATCCAGGGTCTTCATGCAGGTGGGAGAAGTAGAACACCTGACAGATTCTCCCCAGGAGTGACTGAGCCTTTGGAGGTCTGTAACTTGGAATCATCATTTCTCAGCTTCATAGTATCCTCCTGGCTCCAGAGATGGAATGGGTGTGGTCTAGAGCCCAGATATTCTGGAGCTGAGGACACCCTCTTCCAATTAAGGAAACAAGGGGGAAATCAGTGCCTTCCTGTGGATTGAGGGCACCAGATGATTTCAGGATGGAGAAGTCAGTCCTTCTTACCCTGGAGTCATGTGAGGGTGAGGGGAAGCCCTGAGGCCACACCCCACACTTTAGCAGGACTCCCTACACAGAGATCTCTCCACATAACCCCAATGCATCCTGTGGCCAGGACATGGGCACTAGTGCTCTGTTCCATCCCATCATGTCATTTCACACATGGCCAGTTGCCCCATAGTGTCTTCTGTAGCAAAATGATCCAGTGGAGATTCCCCAGCTGCTGTAGAGCCAGGTCTCCTCAGTGTTTTCAGTCTGGAATGGCAGCCTCTGTCTCCTTGGATCTCATGGTCTTGTCCCTGTTGAAGATGCTATTCCACTCACACTTATACACTATCTTCACAGAGGACTCAATGGCCCTCCTGATTGAATTCTGCTAATGCATCTAGCATTGTGATCACTCTACTCTCATAAAAAAGGGCCCCATGCTGGGCAGCTTCATATCAGAAATGGATTTTTCATGATTGTGGAATCTACGGCAGACATCAAGGCATCAGCAGGGTAGTCGTGCTCCCTCTTGTCTCTCCAATGGGTGTCCTCCTGTGTGTCACATGGTCTTTCCCTGGTGTCTCTGAGACCTGCTGTCCTATTCCTATAGGGACACCAGTCATGTTGGATTAGACCTGAACCCCAAACTCACCTTTAATTGATTATCTCTTCCAGCACCTTCTGTGAAGACAGTCACATTTTGAGGTTCTGGTGGCCATAGCCATGACCTATGAACTTTGAGGGGACACAACTTAGTCTGTCGTAGGCAGAAGTGTGCAGAGCTGAGGCTCTGCTATTCTCATGATCTTCTACCAGGTGTGTAGGATATCCTGGGTCCTACCTCTTAGAGATGCTCGGTCTGATCCTGGAGTGAAGGGTGTCAAGAGAATTCTCCAGTGCCTTGCTAGTGATGACTTCATAACCAATAAGAATTTGTGGAAAAATTATTGGTGCTTTATGAATAACTTTTTATTTTTCACAATATCATTATGTCCTCATGAATTCATATGATCTTCAATGGGTATTGGAACAGATTTGTCTTATCGATGTCCCAAGATTTGACTTCTGTTTGGTTTTCCTGTGAGTCCCTAGATCTTTTACTCAATCTTGAATTTCAAAATGGTCCTGGTTTCTATTTTCCCATATATTCTCAAAAAGATATTTTCCAGAAATGCATGGTTCCCTATAATGAATTGTTGTATTTAGAATATATGTGTTCTTTCTGAGACAGTAGGATGATGTCTTCAGCACTGTATGGAGTTATCTATTTATTAGTTCATGTCTCTATCCATGCTCATGGATGACACTTGCTCATGTTCTATTAACAAAATGCATGGGTTCAAATTCTCACCCTTAATGACATTCTAATACACAGAGTTTGAATACATATTGTCCTATCAAATAAGTCACCTCTTTCTTCAACAGGGAATCTCTTCTTTCTAATTGCCATTCATGAATTTTCTTTCTTGATCCATAATTCTGTTTAAAACCACCCTTTAGATATCATATTTGTGTGTTCACATGTGGTGACTTGACCATGGCAGAATATGCAGATGAGGGGAACATTGTGAATTTGGGGTGAGGGTGAGGATTGCTAGAGTGGACCCCCCCCTCTGAAGTCACTGGGTTATCAGGCCACAGAGAGCAGGAGACATAGCCTGAGCATTAGGGGACACCAGGCATGGACATGTGCAGTCACAGCAGAGCTCGGAAGGGAGCTTGTGTGTCCTGGCCCATAGGACATCAACGGGTACCTGGAGGGGGGAGCAGGGATTGAGAGAGACAAGAGACACAGGAAATGGAGACAAGACAAAAGCCTGCTCAAGTCTCATTTATTATAGGAATAAACACAGTTAATATAAAGTACAGAAACCAATCAGAGGAAAGCGAGTGAAGGCAAGACTAGTCTCGTGCCAGAACTCGAATAAGGAAGTGTAGTTGGCCAATCATGAAGCACCATGCAATCTAGTCTGATGCACCTGGTATAGTCTGACAGGTGTGTAAACAGGTAGAGGCACGTCCCGCCAGCATCCAGCAGGCGCCATCTTAGCTCAGCATGAGGCGAGGCAGGGGGTGTGACCATGAGCCAAGGCGCATGACCATGAGCCAAGGCGCTGACCTTGAGGCAAGGCAGGGCACGTGACCTGCCGGCTCCGGACAGGTCCCCCTTTTTTATTTTATAAGCTGGAGTGACAATCCCTCGGGAACTGCGCCTGTCTTAGGTTGTCCGTGCCAGAGCAGCATCCTTACCCGTCATTGGATAATGAGGCTCTAGCCCTCATTTCCTGTCTTAGGTTGGTATGCACTCCCACGAATCTTACCCATCATTGGCTGACCAGTTCAGCGCACAGGGGTTATGGTCTATTACGATCTAATATTGATCAAATGTTGCACCATCACAATCCATCATCTCCAGCTGATGGTAATGAACCTGAATAGGTTTTGCCTGTATAGCCTCAATTTGAGCTTTGATGAAAGCCATAATCTTGTTGAATATCAAAGGTCCTATAGATACGACTAGCAGCAAGCAAAGGAGGGGACCTAAGAAGGGAAGGAGATAGGGAAGGAGTCCACTGAATCCAGTCCATAGTGGATTATCAGCCAGTGCTCATCAGCATTTTTCTAGGTCTTCTTGCAGCTGTTTGATCTTTTCCTTAACGATTCCTGACTTGTTGGCATAGAAGCAGCACTTCTTGAGCCTTAGCAGGGTCCTCAAACCCTGCATGGCTGTAGGAGAGCAGTGAACAGGCAGCCATCATCCAGAGAAGCAATGTTTTGTTCATTCCTGTGAAAGGAAAAGAAAGGACTCTCAGGGATGATTTTTATCCCTGGAGGAGGTAACTTCATTAACTTGGCGTACAAGGCTCTCTGGCAGCCATCTGGCTGCATCAGCTTTTTGAGAGAAGATGCAGACTGAGCCTCGACCCCAGATCAAGACTGGGTCTGGACCGTGCCATGAACCATCCAATGGATCTTTCCATTTTACCATGGCAAAATGCTTTTGAGATTCCAGGTGCCAGAAACAATTAGAAGCAGATTTCCCATGATCATCCATTTTTAAAAAATTGAGAATGAGTAAAGCATGATTGAGTATATTATGGGGAGAACCCTTGATTGGGTACCATTCCCCCTTTTTTATTTTATCAATAGTAGTTTTAAGAAAGAGATGTGCTCTCTCGAGCATTCCTTGGCCTTGAGGATTATAAGGAATTCCGGTGACATGTTGAATTTGTAATTTTTCACAAAATGTTTGGAGGGTTTTTGCTGTATATCCAGGGCTGTTATCTGTTTTAATTTGTTTAGGTATGCCCAAGACTGAGAAACAATGTAATAGATGGGCAATTACGTGTTTCATTGCTTCTCCAGCCTGAAGTGTAGCCAATATAAATCCACTAAATGTATCTATGCAAACATGAATATATTTTAGATTACCAAACTCTAAAAAATGGGTAACATCCATTTGCCACACCATGTTAGGAACAAGGCCTTTAGGATTAACTCCTAGATGTGGAACCGGTACATGAGTAGCACATGTGGTACAGCCTTTTACTATTTGCCTTGCTTGTTCCCTAGTGATTTTATAGAGTAACCTAAGAGAGCGGGCATTTAAATGATGTAGGTTATGAGTGTCTTGAGCTTGCTTAATATTATCTGAAAAAGCTACTGCAACCATTTTGGTGGCTGTGTCAGCAATTCTGTTGCCCTTAACTAATGGCCCCGGAAGGCCAGAGTGAGCTCTGATGTGTCCAATAAACAAAGGCTCCCCTCTATTATGGATGCACGTCTGACATTGAAGGAACAGTGATGCTGTTTTAGAAACATGTCTGATCTGAGAGACAGTTTCAAGGAGTGGCACCGAGTGCGCTAAGTAGGCACTGTCTGTGTAGATATTAAGGGGTTGATTGGGAAAGGCAGATAAAACTGCAATAAGAGCCTGTGAGTCAACAAGTTGGGCAGATGTACATTTTGTCTGGAAAGTGACAGTTCTATCAAGGAAGGTGTAAGCAGCTGTTCCTGTGGATGATCCATCAGTAAAGACAACGAGAGCATTGTGTAAGGGCTCCCTTCTAATAATATGAGGGAACACAAAAGGATGTAGTTTGCAAAACTGAACCAATTTATTTGGTGGATAATGATTATCTATATCACCTGTGAATGAAGCACAAGCTATAGGCCAGGTGTCAGTATTTTGTAACAGCCAATTGACCTGAGATCGGGTGTAGGGTTGAATAATCTTATATGGCTCTATTCCAAAATATTTTCTAGAATCTTCTCTCCCCATGATAATCAGATCAGCTACTGCATCATAATAAGGCAATAGCACTTTTTTGGGTGAGGAAGGAAGATGAATCCACATAATAGGATTATCTTGCCAGAAAAGACCCATTGGAGTGATGGAAGTATTAAATATAATGAGCGTTAAGGGATGAGAATAATCAATATTGGTAACAAATTGATCTGCAATAGCATCCTCCACCTTTTTAAGAGCAGCTAATGCATCAGGAGATATAGTCCTGGATGATTGTGGATTAGGGTCTCCTTTTAATATCTCAAACAATGGTTTTAACTCCCCTGTGGTTAATTTAAGATATGGTGGAAGCCAATTTATATCACCTAGAAGCTTCTGGAAGTCATTAAGTGTATTTAAACGATCTCTCCTGATTGTTGCCTTTTGATTAATAATCCTAGGCCCATTGAGCAGGAAACCTAGGTAAGTATAAGGGTCTTGTAGCTGAACTTTTTCTGGAGCAATTTGTAGTCCTACTGCAGTCAGCTGCTGTTTAAGTTGTGTGAGACATAGTAATACCTGTTCTCCTGATTGTCCTGCTATGAGTATATCATCCATATAATGAATAATATACATTTGTTTCCAAGAATCTCTAATAGGTTGTAAGGCACGAGCAACAAATTTTTGGCATAAGGTTGGACTATTAGCCATTCCTTGTGGCAATACCTTCCACTGATATCTTTTCATAGGTTCTCTAAAATTTATTGATGGTAGACTAAAAGCAAATCTTTTTTGATCATCTACATGTAGAGGGATAGTAAAAAAAAATAGTCTTTGAGGTCAATAATTACCTTAAAATATCCTTGAGGGATGGCTACAGGAGATGGCAGCCCTGGTTGCAGGGCTCCCATGAGCACCATAGTGACATTGACAGCCCTTAAGTCCTGTAATAATCTCCATTTACCAGATTTTTTCTTAATTACAAATATAGGAGTATTCCAAGGAGAATTACTCTCTATGATATGTCCAGCTGTTAGCTGTTCCTGCACTAACATTCGAGCAGCTTCAAGTTTTTCAGAAGTTAGCGGCCATTGATCAACCCAAACTGGTTCATCTGATTTCCAAGTTATTGGATCTGCACACAGTTGGGGTGCAGGCATGTCAATGGCCGAAATCAAAAATTTCCCAAGCCTTTTCTGTCAATCTGTCCTACATCGGGAATGGGATGTAAAATACCATTTTCGGCCTTTCCTAGCCCTTTCCCTGGTGTATATCTCTGAGATAGCATTTGGACAGCAACCGTTTCATTGGGGCTGCACATGATTACTTTCATCTGAGATATTAGGTCTCTTCCCCACAAATTAACAGGCAAATGAGGTATGATATAAGGCTTAATGAGACCTGTGTTGTTTTCTTTGTCTCTCCAAGTGAGGTATTTAGAACTCTGCTTTGGATTTGTACTTTGACCAATACCCCTAAGATTAGTCATAGTTTCTGTGGTAGGCCAAGAAGAAGGCCAATCCTCTTGTTTAATTATGGTCACATCTGCTCCTGTATCTATTAGACCTGTAAAGGATTTGCCATCTAGCCATAAGGTCAAAGAAGGTTTTTGATCAGTTATGTGTTGTACCCAATATACATTAGAGGATCCAAAACTTCCATTTCCTCTCCTAGGATTTTGAACTGGGTGTTTGGTTGGAACTAATGGTAACAGTAATCAGCTGTGCTATTCTTTCTCCCTGAGTAACAGTAATAATGTTGCTATCTGTTTTAGCCATGATCTTAATTTCTCCCAAGAAATCTTGATCTACAACTCCTGGGAGTACTTGTAAACCTTTCATGGTAGTACTACTTCTTCCTAAAATTAAGCCAAAATAACCTGAGGGCAATGGGCCAAAAATTCCAGTATTCAAGGCTTGAAGGCCCATGTCAGGAGTTAATACGACATGGGAGGTGCAACTGAGGTCCAATCCTGCGTTCCCTGGGGTTGCTCTACTGAGGTTTGAAATGGATTGTTGTTGCTGCTGTTGGCTGGAATGAAACTGATTGCCCCATATGCTTGTTTTGGGGCCTGAGGTGGGCCCCTCCTCCCGTTTCCCTGATGTGGTGGAAGGGGATTTCCCTGATTGTCTCTTTTGGACTTGCATTCATTAGCCCAATGTTTTCCTCTCTTGCACCTAGGGCAGAGACCAGATATTTTGGCCTCAAGAGTTTTTTGTAAATCTGATCTGCAGTCTTTGGCAAAGTGTCCGCCCTTGCCACATTTAAAACAGGCCCTTTTTTTTTTTTTTGTCTTTATTATTAAGAAAGTCCCTCACTGTCTGTCCA
This sequence comes from Sciurus vulgaris, assembly GCF_902686455.1. Lineage (NCBI taxonomy): Eukaryota > Metazoa > Chordata > Mammalia > Rodentia > Sciuridae > Sciurus > Sciurus vulgaris. The sequence continues at coordinate 3,602,062 of NC_136475.1, forward strand.
CTGAAAGCAGCTGCCATTGCTAAGCCCTGTTGATAAGAAGGTACTATATCTGAGCACAGATGAATATATCCTGTTAAATCTGTCTTCTTTCTGTATGGTCTTATAGTGGCTTGGCATGTGGGATTGGCATTTTCATAAGCAAGTGGCTTGACATAGTCAAGACCTGCATCAGAACTGCCAAAAATACGACCAGCCATTGTTATAAGTCTGTGAACAAAGTCAGCAAAGGGCTTATCAGGGCCTTGTTTGACTCCTGTAAGAGATATGCTGATGTCTCCCTTAACAGGCAATTTTCTCCAGGTCTTAGTGGCTGCCGCCTGTATCTGAGCATATGCTCCAGGGTCATACTGCATCTGATTGTCTGTGGTTTCATAATCACCTACTCCAGTGAGCATATCAAAAGTCCACCCATTTCCTGCTTGTTGATTTCTTTTAGCTGTCTCTTTGCAATTTTCAAAATATTCAGACTTCCAAAGCAAGAAGTCACCTCCAGTCAGAGTGGCTCTAACTAAAGTATTCCAATCCTGTGGTGTTAACCAATTTTCTGCTATAGAGTCTAAAATAGCAAGGGTGTATGGCACTGTAGCTCCATACTGAGAAACAGCAGTTTTTAATTCTTTTATGATAGTAAAATCAAAGCCAGTGTGGTGCCTCCAGGGTTGTCCCTGGTTATCCCTTGTCTCAGTAACAGGGAAAGCACTTAGAGGAGGGGGTTTTAAATCCCTGTTGATTAAGGGAACTCCTCCTCTTGGACACTGTTTTCCAGATAGAATTTGAGGGCGAATATCCCTTTTAAATCCATCAGGACTGGGCACTGACTCATTGCCTGTCTTTAATTTTTGTAACCTGGTAATCAGAGCTTGGTATTGTTCCTCTAGATTTATTTGTTCCTCCAAATGTTTAACTTTTTCTTTAAGGTCTTCCTTTGGATCTATCACCGCCATTGCCATAGGAGCAGAGTGTGTGCGATAGGGAGGTGGATATGAGAAAACGGACTGTCCTTGTTTAAGCGGGCAGTCGGGATTAGGATATTTTGAGGTTTCCTCATTTATGAGGTCCAAATCAATTCCTCATCATCTATTTTATTCTCGTTTGAAGGGTCTTTAAAATGAGTCAATGAAGGATAAATTTTAGGTGGAGCTTCGTTCTGATGTTGAGTTTTCTTTTTAACATCTCTGCTGCCTGCATCTGGAAAAGGACTTGTAACTTCCTCATCTTCACTCTCAAGGGAAATAAGATCTACCTCTCCCTTTTCCTCAGAGGGCTCTCCCTGAAGATCCTGTTTTGATGCTGCTTTGAAAATGTCCTCTGTCTGAGTAACTGCTGCTGCTATATCAGAATTATTTGTTGTATGTTCTAAAAGTTCCTTTATGAGACTCCAGTAAGCAAAAGCTGTAATAGGAACTTTATCTGGGCCAAACGTTTTGTGAAAATCTTCCAAAGCATCTCCCACCCTATTCCAACTTCTTATATTAATGCTTCCTTCTTGTGAGAACCACGGACAGGTGTCCTTAATAAGGTCAAAAAACTTAAAAAGATCATTACTCTTAACCTTTACTCCCTGTGTCTTTAAAGCTTCTTTAAATTGGTTAACAAAAACTTTATGCTTACTTAATTCTTGTCCCTTTAGGCGCTACTGTACCTTTAAGAATGGTGTGACAGGCTCCCCCAGCGAACTTTCTTGAACTGACTTTCACTTTTTTTTTCTTTGGCCTGAACACTTACACACCTCTTCCCTCGCGAATTCCCCCGTATACAAAGCCATACCGTTGGGCGCCAATTGTCCTGGCCCGCAGGACATCAACGGGTACCTGGAGAAGAAATTCCCATTTTGAACCATATTAAAACACACAAACACATACACACGCATGCACACACACACACACACACACACACACACAAACATCACTCCTCTATCTGTTGCTATAGCAAAATACTTGTGTTAACCAAGTACTGTTTGAAGAAAAGAGGTTGTTTTAACTCACAATTTAAAACCTGAAATTCCAAGGTTAGGGAGTCCCACCTGTTATCCTCAGATGAGGTCCCCTGGCCTGTGTCACAGGAGGTGTGTAAGTGGAAATGGAATCAGCTGCAGGCTGCAGTGGCCAACACTGTGGTGTGGCCTCACTGTATGAAAACCAATTCTGGGGAGGACCCCCTCAGTGTGTGAGACCAGCACTGGTTCTTCCAGGAGCAGTGACTTCAATGACCTCAAGGCCTCAACCCTTAAGGGGTCCACCTTTGCTTATCATGACCACACTGGAACAAATCCTCCAGATTTGCAAAACATTTAGGCAGAAAACCAATTAGTTACCTTAGCAAAGCCCATCTTTACCTTACGATTACTATGAAATGAACTTGAAGTATTTTGGCATCATCATCCTTTAGCAAATCATATTGTTGTTTTGGACACTGTGTTTTCTTCTGTGTCCTCTCATGAGATTTCAGTGAATGTCATTCTTGTTCATAAAAATGAATCCCACATTTATATGTCATTGCGATGCACACATTAAACTAACAACAGGAGGCATGAGGAGGGCAGAGCAGTTGGATCAGGGAAATGGGGAGGGAGGGGACGGGAAAGAACAGGGCAGGAGACTGAGCACAGTGCATGCTGAGCCTGTTCACATCACATGACTCACTGCTGCATGTACTCCTAATGCATTGGCACAATTCAAGTAGAATTCACCATTGTTGAAATGCTGATCATAATATTTCTCTATTGACCTATTTAATTAAATTCTTATTAAGTTTAGTTTTAATAAAATGGTAATAAATTTAGGAGGTATTTAGTATATATTGAAAGTATCTCATAATACAAGTAAAATACATAAAACTTCTGGATTTTACCCTGTATGTTTATAATATAAATTTCATTATAATCAGCCTTGAGAGTCCTGAAATCTGAGAATGTAAATAGGCAAGTGTCTCACTGTGTTTGGGTCACAGCTTTCCCTGGCTTCCTGTACCTGGAACACCTGGCATATCCATGAATCCATCCTCCAGTGAGTGGCCACAGGCTGTGCCTTACGAAGGTGGCCTGCTGCACTCAGGGGCCTCTGGGCTCAGGATCCACCCTGACATCTGGGTTTGGAGAGGCCCCTCCCTGGAAGAATGGAGCTCTGGTCTCAGCAAGGACCCACTCTGACCTCACATTGGAGAGACCTCCACTTGGGCCCAGGCAGGAGCAGAGGGCTGTGTCTCTCATCCTGGCCACACAGGGAGGGTGTGTGCTGCTGGGCTGCAGAGTCCTCAGAACAGAGTGTGGTGCTGGTGTGACAGTGCCAACTCTGCACTCAGCACTCTGCCCTGGTCACACTCACAGGTTGAGGGCCCAGCACCCTCTCAGCTCCCAGGAGTCCCCCACACACTTGTAGCTTCATGGACCGAAACCAACAGCCTCTGGCCACACAGACAAAACCACATGGAACCCCACCCTCAGTCCCCTTCAGTTGAGCCTGGTCACCCTGGAAACCAACCAAGGTCCCTCACCACCTGGGCCTGGGGGGAAGTTAGTCTCACCAAGCTTATGAACTCTGGATTGTGTCTCTGGGGGAGAGGCCAGCTGGGCCAACTGCTCAGTGTCGATTTCCAGATGAGAGTATGGTGTGCCAACCACAGGAGCCTGAGATTCTGCCTTGGAATTAGGAATGGTGCCTTCTCTTTACTTTCTATGGACAACATAGGGAAATGTTTCTGATCATCAAAGAATTTCTATCTTATTATGTCAACTTCTTATGAGAAAAATAACTAATCAGAATGGAGACTTTTAATGATTTATATTCATTTCAAATAAAAATAGCAGCATTCATTGAAAATATATTCTGTTAAAGAATACTTTGTCAGGGAAACTTTTTCTAAACCTGATTTATAACAAATGAAATTCTACAGCTATGTTACAGTTATGTAGAAATTCTACAGCTGGTTTTACCACAAGCCAGGCTTCCACGAGGGAACTTGGGCTCATGGGTTTCCCAGACTGCTTAGCACCCCACACACCTGGCCTGACTCAGAGCAAGTTACTTCTCAGCTCTGGAGGTGGAAGTCTGAAGTCAAGGTGCCCCAGGCCAGGCTGTCTCTGAGGTTGAAGATGGGCCCCTTCCCTGCCCCTTGCAGGCTCAGCTGGCCCAGGCACTGCTTGCCAGAAAAACTCCACTGTGTGCCCAGGCTTCTTAGGGTGACCCCCTCCCAGTACACTTCTGGCTTTGTCACTTACCTCTTATCATGTCATCTGTGCTCCACTCTCACCTCCAGGAGCTCTATTTCCATATCATGTCACATTCAGAGCTACTGACTGTTAGAATGTCACCATGTTTGGGGGATGACACAGTTAAACCATAAAGCTGGGTAAAACAAATTTTTTATTTGACAGCCAAGGAAATAGTTCTTAAAACCAGCCTGTAACATTGATAATTGTTTGTTCTTTGTGTGTTGTTTTTCGGCTCCTTTCTTTCCATCTCTGTCACTAGCATGTCACTAACTAGAAGTCCTATAGTTTCAGGAGTAAGATCCAAAATATCCTTGTGTGGCATCATAGGTGAGATGGAATAGCAAATTTACAGAACAAAGTGAAACACAAAGGTGACTAAAATGTCAAGTAGACACAGGTGACCTGTCATACCTCCACCTCTTCCTCCAGATGTTTCTCCACCACTCTTACTGCTGTCGTGGACTTCACATTCAAGATCCATGTCACTTCAGTTTCTCCTGTGACTTTCCTGAGCAGATCTTCCTCGGGGATTTCCAAGAGCACATACTGACTAAGCATGATTGTTGAACTTGGCCTAGAATCATGCTTGCTGTCAGATTCCTTAGTCTGCTTATTATGAAACTGAGTGTGTATGATCCAAATTGTGTGGAACTGTGTGACTTCATACTTACAATATTTCCAGGATTTTGAGCTCAAGACCAAAGCAATTTGACACTGGCTCCAATCTCTAGGAGGAGTGAGCCTCAAGGTGACCTGAGCTGGTTGTCAGTTGACTACATGAACTGGTCATTCACTCTCTTACTAACTTCAGAATGATATTGGGACATAACATGAGCAACTCTGGGCCAGCATCGTGCTCCAGGCTACCCATAATTAAAGGAAGGCCCAGGAGATGCCACTCAGAGGCCTAGGAACATGAGCCCTGACAGCAGAGGTTGCCATCCTTTCCACTCATGTACTGTGTCTTCTTCTGAGCTTGGAAGTTGTGGATGTGGGTGCCCCACACACAGTCCAGGAGAGAGAGGCAGATTCCCTCCCAGAGCAGGGAAGGAGCAGGACCCCTGAGAGGACCTGCTACTACTTGGCAGGAAAGACTCTTCTGGGAGATCCTTTTTCTAAGAGCAATTGGAAAATAAGAATTAATGAATTAGTTTTTGATTCTGAATGTGAGAGAAAGATTTCTTTACCCCTGACTGGTTCTTTTGACTTTTACAAGGGCATAGGAAGAGACCATTTCCAACACCTGTGAACATGGTAACAGGAGCTACCACAGGAGTCTTGAAGAACCTGTAGCAGATGGGTTTGTCGCTAGAAATTTCCTCTGTTCCTTCTAGTGGGTGTAGGAATTTTTTTCTTGTCTAGTGAGCTGGAAGTGGGTCAAATCACCTTACTGTTCACTCCCCAGATGTGGCCCTGGACACACTTTCTACCTCTTCATGTCTCTGGTGTTCTATTTGTGTTCCTGCTGAGATAAAAGTTCAGCTCTCACCTGGCCTTTACTCACCAGGTCTCCTCAGCTCAGCTTCTCAAAATCATGCTCCCTGCTCAGTTCCTGGGGCTGGAGATGCTCTGGATCCCTGGTGAGGACAGAGGGGATGAGAGGGAGAATGTGGAGGGAGGGGGAACTCATTGCTTCCTACATGTGATCTCTGCAAATATTGGTGATTCATGTTTCATCTTACAAGATGGGCATGTGACGTTCTCTTCAATAAAAGGGAAAAAGAGTATAAAAGAAAATAATTATTTTTGTACTGGTAAAAGCTGGGACATGGAAAGAGAGGAATGTTTTGGGACACTTGTAGACAGGCATGTGGCAAAACTTACATGACATTGGATATTTTCAGATAAGAATGCAAACCACATGCACAGGTTTGCAGAAATGATTTGAATGAGAAAGGAGGGAAAGGAAAATCATGAAAAGTTTCATAACATTATGCACAAACTTTCATTTCCATCTCAATATCTCAGGATCCTGTGGGGATATTGCAATGACTCAGACTCCTCTCTGCAAGCCTGTCACCCCTGGACAGCCAGTCTCCATTTCCTGCAATTCCAGTCAGAGCCTCCTACACAGTAATGGAAAGACCTACCTGAACTGGTTTTTCCAGACACCATGCCAGTCTCCCCTGATCTATCAAGTTTCCAAACTGACCTCTGGGGTCTCAGACAGGTTCAGTGGCAGTGAGTCAGGGACAGACTTCAACACTGAAAATCAGTAGGGTGGAAGCTGAGGATGCTGGAGTCTATTACTGCCTGCAAGCAACACAATATCCTCCCAAGTGGTGCAGCCCTGAAAAAAAAAAAAAAAAACCTGCCTGGAAGAGGTTCCCAGATGAACCACATGGAAGGTGTTTGCCTAGAGAGAAGCACAGAGAACTCTCTCAGTCTGTGTGAGGGGAATGTGCTGGGGACTCAGGGGAATAGGGACAGCTGAGGTTCTGGATCATGACTGCCTTGGCCACAGCCAGTCACCACATTCAAGTTCCCATCACCTATGAGAGCCCTGAGTGTCATGAGCAGAAGAGAGATTAGGGAGAAGGACAGCTCCACCTTTCAGTTAGGTGAGCTAGAGCTTAACTGGAAACCATGCAGAAATGCATTCTCTTGTCAAGACAAATATAGAGAAAATGATTAAGTCTTAGTGTCATTTTCACCGTAGTTCATCTTTAATTTCCAGTGTTTATGAGAAATGTGAGAAATGTGTATTAAAATCATTATTCTTTGATAATGTGCACACAATTTAAAAAAGTAGTAATTCATGACATTAGTAACCTCAGGAAGTGTGGAGGTGTAAGGGGAGTAGAATTTTAAGGGATTTTAAGTCTAACAGTCACCAACTCATTAAGATGTTATAAATTTAGTGTGCTATATTTCAACCCCAAATAAACCAAAGCAGAAGAGAATCATAAGGCTCTTGTATAAATAGAAGAAGAAAATATTAAGAGAATCAAAATATTTCACTCCCAGAAAATGATCGAAAGAGGAAGGATGTAGTAATGGAAGAAATGGAGGGGACAAGATGACATAGGATAGTGAAAGCAAAGAAGAACAGCAATCAGAAATCCTTCACTGTCTGCAGTTTTTTAAATGTAAATAAATTAAGCATTCCAATCAAAATATATACATTGGCACAATGGATTAAAATTGCATATTTACATGCTGTCCTCAATAATCTCACTTTAGGCCTTAGAAGGAGCATAGCTTATCAGTAAAAAGGGAGTCCTTCAGGCTTCACCAGTGTGTTTTGTGACAAGAGTTTCATGGGAGCAGCTGCCAGGGGCTACCTGGTGGGGAAAGCTGCTCATTGCTCTTGGACTGGAGCCCAGCCTGGCCCCTGCTCCCTGTGTCCCCAGAGCCTTCTTGATATGGGTTGAATTCTGTTCACTGATTTCATGGCTGAAGCCCGACCCCAGTGCGGCTGCAAGTGGAGAAAGGGACTGAAAGAGTCCTGAGTTAAGTGAGGGGATGCAGGTGGGAGCTGACCCCACTCCACAAGTGTCCTTGTGCACAGGAACCTGCCTCATTTCTCCTCCTGTGGGTGCTCTGACTTGGTGGGGGAGGACCTGGCTTCCTCCTCAACATTAGGCTGATCAGGAAGTTCTTCACCTGTTTACTTTTCTGATCAGGATCACATCAAATGTAATCAGAAGCTGTCTTGGGTTCATGCCTGAAGTTTCCATGATGATTTCCCACCTATGATGCCAAAGCACTGAGTACAAAACCCAGCTTTTTATTCCCTGAGGCATTACCTGCTTGGTGAAATCCATGAGGTCCTAGGACAGAGCTGGTGCAGAGGTGTTAGGATAAGGACAGAAGTGGTGAGGGACATCAGGACACCTGTCCACCTATTCCAAGTGAATCCTCTGAATGTGCTGAGCCCAGTACTAAAGTGCTGCTTCCATCTTGACATAGGCAGTGCTAAGCCAGTGGGTGCTTCCCTGTGTTGAGTCCAGCACTCCCCATGTGAGGTGCAGCTTGGTCACTCAGCTACTCAGGGCCCATGAATATGGTGACAGGGCTCAGTGATGTTCTGGGAACTCTTTTGTGACCAGGGAGGAGTTGCTTCTTTTTGGCTTCCTGTGGATAGCCTCCTCTTCTCTAGTGCTCTTAAGGTTTGTGCTGTGACTTTTGGGGACTTGTCAGAGGCACACACTGTCCTCATCTAATGTACTACACATCTTCCCCTAGCAATGAATTGGGCCATTGAGTCATATGATTTTTAACTTTAAGTCTGTTCATGTGAAGAATTACATTTACTGATTTCTGGATGTTGAGCCAACCTTGCATCCCTGGGATAAACCCCACTTCACCATGGTGCACTATCTTTTAAATATGGTTTTGTAGGCAAATTGCCAGAATTTTGTTAAGGATTTTTGCATCTATGTTCATCTGGGTAATTGGCCTAAAGTTTTCTTTCCTTGATGCATCTTTGTCTGGTTAAGGTATCAGAGTGATAGTAGTTTCATAGAAGGAGTTTGGAAGGGTTCCCTCCTTTTCCATTTCCTGCAATACTTTCAGGAGTATTGGTGTTAGTTCTTCTTAAAAGTCTTGTAGAACTCAGCTGAGAATCCATCTGGTCCTGGGCTTTTCTTATTTGGTAGGCTTTTATTGGCTTCTTCGATTTTTGTGCTTGAAATTGATCTGTTTAAATTGTGTATGTCTTCCTGATTCAGTTTGAGAGGATCATATGTCTCTAAAAATTTGTCAATGTGTTTGATATTTTCTATCTTGTTGGAGGATTGATTTTCAAATAGCTTATAATTGTGTTATGTATTTCAATGGTGTCTGTCATGATCTTTCCTTTATCATCAGAAATTCTAGTAATTTGAGTTTTTCTCTCCTGTTTCTGCAGTTAAGGGTTTATAAATTTTGTTTACTTTTTCAAAGAACCAACTATTTTGTTTGGTCAATTTTTGGAATTGTTTCTCTTGCTTCAATTTCATTGATTCAGCTCTGATTTTAATTATTTTCTGTCTTGCATTTTTGGTGTTGATCTGTTCTGCTTTTTGTAGGACTTTGAGATGTAATATTAGGTCATTTAGTTTTTCTTTTTCTTTTCTAATGTATGAGCTCAATGCAATGAAGTTTCCTCTCAGTACTGCTTTCCGAATGTCCCAGAGATTTTGATATGATGTATCTTTGTTCTCACTTACCTCTATGATACTTTTTTATTTCCTCCCTGATGTCTTCTGTTATCATTGCATCATTCAATAGGATATTATTTAGTCTCCAGGTGTATGAGTAGATTTTGATTGTTATTTTATCCGTAATTTCTAATTGCATTCCATTATGGTCTGAAAAAATACAATGTAGTACCTCTATTTTCTTATATTTACTAATGGCTCCTCTGTGGCATAGCATATGGTCAATTTTGGAGAAGAATCCATGAGCAGCCGAGAAGAAATTATATTTGCTCAATGATGGATGAAATACTCTGTACAAGTCCATTAAGTCTATATCATTGATTGTATTATTTAGTGCTGTAATTTCTCTGTTCAGTTTTTGCTTGGAGAATCTATCCAGTGGTGAGAGCATTGTGGTAAATTCCCCCACTATTATTGGTTTTGTTCTATTTGATTCTTAAAATTGAGAAGGGGTTGTTTGATGTACATGGATGCTCCATTGTTTGGGGCATAAATATTTAAAATCAGTATATCTTGGTAGTTTATGGGTCTCTGGAACAGTATGAAGTGTCCTTCTTTAACCCTTCTGACTAACTTATGTTTGAAGTCCACTTTATCTGATATGAAGAAGGAGACCCCTGCTTTTTTACGGAGTCCACGTGCATGGTATACTTCCCCCCATAATTTCACTTTTACTCTGTATATGTCTTTTTCTATGGGATGAATCTCTTGAAGGGAGCATATTGTTTGGTCTTTTTTTAAATCCAATTCACTAGTCTATGTCTTTGGTTAAAGACTTAGGCCATGAATATTCAGGGTTATTATTGTGATATGATTTGTATCCCTGGTCATTTTGGCTTATTTTTGGTTATTAACTTGACTTGGTTTCTCCTTTGATTGGCTTTTCATTTAGAGTAGTTCCTCCCTTGGCTGACTTGTATTGTTTAAAGAGCACTTTAATAAAGAGATAGAGGTTCTGAAAAAATAAAAAAAAAAAACTTGAAATGAAAGAAAAAATAAACCAAATTAAGAACTCAATAGAAAGCATCACCAAAAGAATAGATCTCAAGGAAGATAGAATATCAGGCAAAAATTTTAATCTTGAAAATGAAGTTCACCAAACTGAGAAGCTGGTAAGAAATCATGAACAGAACTCCAAAAATTATAGGATTTCATGAAAAGATCAAATTTAAGAATTATTGGGATTGAGGAAGGCACAGAGATACAAACAAAAGAATGAACAACCTGTTCAATGAAATAATATCAGAAAATTTTCCAAACCAGAAAATGAAATGGAAAATCAAATACAAAAGTTTTACAGAACACCAAATGTACAAAATTACAACAGATCTACACCAAGGCACATTATAATGAAAATGCCTAACAAACATAATAAAGAGAGGATTTTGAAGGCTGTGAGAGAAAAGCTTCAGGTTACACATAGGGGGAAACCAATGTGGATATCAGCAGATTTCTCAGCCCAAACCCTGAGAACTAAAAGGGCCTGGAGCAATATATTTCAAGCTCTGAAAGAACATGAATGCCTACCAAAAGTCTTATTTTGATTTCTTATCCCCAAATGTATTCAACCCAATCTTTCTTATGAAATCATAATTAGAATTTTATTTGTTTCTTTTTTGTTTTTTTCATTTAAATGTGATTTGGGGATACATTGTCCAAGATTACATTGTTCTTCAAATTCATCTTTCTCTTGCTTCCAGATTTGTTCTTTGTTTGTCTTTCTTTTATTATTGTGACACTCCTTGTGATGTAGAAGGCACTTCCCTTTACCAGCTAAATTCAATATTATGTGCATCAAAGACCAGTGATGAAAGATGAAGTTCCTTGGCTTCTGTGATGACTAGCAGCATGGTAGACACCTCTGAGCAGGCATCATATTTAAATGAAGGACCTGGAACATGTCACTACTGGCCCCTGGTGCCCCAGACACCTCTGAAGAGGATGCAGAGGATGCAGTTCTTGCTCTTCTCTGAAATGGAATTCCTTGAACCTGGACTCCAGATTGTAGCTCTCCACACAGCCCAGGGGAGAGATGGGTGTACTTATTCAGAGGAAAGGAGAAGATTCCTGACAAACCTGGTTCCACAGAACCAGAAAGACTGTGGACAGTTTTACTTAACACCACTCGGAAAAGAACAGTTATTTCTTGTTCATTCTATACCAATATCATGAGAACTTCTTCCTCTAATAAATATCTGTGGTTAATCTGGTGTATGTGAGGAAGTTGTCATGGGAAATATATATAATCACAACAACTAATCTCCAAAAATTTTGTATCCACTACATAAGGCATAAAAGTATTTCCATTTTCCTCTTATTTAAACTGGACTATCAGATTTCATTTGTAAGAGGCACATGCTTTTCTCCTTGTTATTACCTTTGACAGAATGTTTTTGTGGATTTTAGGCCCAATGGAATGGCAGTTTCTAAAACCTGCACCTACCATTATCCAACACTTTACAGGTTGATGCAGATGGCAGACAATCTTCACCTGGCTCAAGACCACCTTTCCATCCAGAGGCATCCATCTATCAGACCCTGTGGGGTTGGGAGCTGCATCCTTCTCCACATTAGCTGGGAGAAAAACAAGCAGGACAGTCACTCTGCCCTCAGATTATGTTTAGACACTCAACGATTGTTATGCATTTGCTTAGTGTGGTAAACCCTGTGTCCATGAGGTTAACAGGCACTATCAGATGGTTCTTCCAAATTTTGCAGACATATTGACTTAATCTTTATTTGGGTGCCAGCAAGGGATGTTTTCTGTCTGTTTGCTCACAGAGGAGGGCCTGTCTCCTCCTCCTATTACTTTCCACTTCTCCCAGCAGTTTGTCTCACCCCATTGAATCCACCAGGGCATTTGCATGCTGCTCCCTGGGGAGGACCTGCCTGCAAGGCTCACATAAAACCTCAGCTCTAACCTGGCCTTCACTCACCAGGACTCCTCAGCTCAGCTTCTCAAAATGAGGCTCCCTGCTCAGCTCCTGGGGCTGCTGATGCTCTGGATCCCTGGTGAGGACAGAGGAGATGAGGAAGGAGAAGGGGTTGGGAGGGTTCATTGCTCATCATGCTAATTCTACCCACAGGGTACAGCCATGTGTTCTGTGTTCCAGGGAAGGGGATTTCATCCTTTGTTTGTTAGAATTAGGACCCACTCAATAATGACAAGTGCTCTACAGAATTTCTCATATAACACCAAACCTTTGTTACATTTATATATAAAATAGCAACTTATTTTTGAAAGTTTATGTTTTCTTGGTATGAATCAGCAAATATTGAAATTAATAGCATAATGGGAATCATGAATACTCTTCAATATATTGGTACATAACCTTACATTTCTTTATCATTGTTTCAGGAATCAGTGGGGATGTGGTGCTGACCCAGCCTCCTCTCTCCCTGCCTGTCACCCCTGGACAACCAGCCTCCATCTCCTGCAGGTCCAGTCAGAGCCTCCTCTACAGTGATGACAACAGCTATTTGAGTTGGTACCTGCAGAGACCAGGCCAGTCTCCAAGGCTTCTGATATACATGGCTTCCAACAGGGCCTCTGGGGTCCCAGACAGGTTCAGTGGCAGTGGGTCAGGGACAGACTTCACACTGAAAATCAGCAGGGTGGAGGCTGAGGATGATGGAGTCTATTACTGCATGCAAGCTACACATGATCCTCCCACAGTGATGCAGCCCTGAACGAAAACCTATCTGCTAGGGTAACCCCACTGCCACAAATGATGCTTGTCTAATAACAGATTTTTTTCAGTCTGTATGACAGCAAGATGCTGGAGAACTCACAGTAACAGGTGACAGCTGAGGTTCTGGACATGAATGCCATGAAGACAGCTCAAGACCCACTTATTCAGGCTCCTATGTGGTACCAGCCTTGAATGAAAAAGCAGTGGGAAGATTGAGGGGTGACAGGCAGAGCAGAGTGACAGCTCAGCCCGACACTCCTGCCTGGCCCACAGCTGTGAAGGAAACCTGATCAGAATGAGAACCAGGCCATCGGAGCAGATCAGTGGAACAGAGTCTAGTTCATGCTGGGAATGAAAGGTTTGCTGTTGATTTTTCACACATTTGGTAATATTCAGAAATTTGATTTTCCCACTCACCCAATTTCTAACATAGTCTTTGGCATCTACCCTTCTGACCTCCATGTTCAGGAAAGCATTCTACACACCCACCCTTGCAGGAGGGAGAAGGGGATTATTTGTAGCAATGTTGGAGCACAGTCATGGCAGACACAGATCCTTATGCCAAGATGTTTGATTTGACTCAGTTACTCTTCACCCATTGAAAAAGCTTTCCTGTCCATTCTTAATGTGAGCTTTGGAAATAAAAGGCAGAATCTTAATGTTGGAGAACAAATTTACTCCATTTAGCACAGGAAAAATTCAGAACAGCTTGAGGTTTTTCATTATCTCTCAATTTCTTAAAATTGATAAATATCTTAAACAGTTTCCAAGATGAGAAATTTGACATTTTGACACAAGAGAGTGTTACACTTGGTATAAAAATGCATTATTATCATGATATTCTCATTATGTGGAAATGAATCTGACTTTTGTGATTTACACATAAATGCATACAGAATGTGTGTTTTCAACAAACCTATTTGCAAAATGGGCTCCAAATTTGTATCTGATGCCATTTTGGGTCATGACACTCACATATGAGAACACAGTGTGTTTTTTGTGGTTTGGTTTATATGACTACATGACCAGTGTGATCCTACAACATGTACAATCAGGAAAATGAGAAAATATATTCCAATAATGTATGATTTATCAAAATGGGTAAGTGCATTCTACTTTCATGAATAACTGATTAAAACAAATGAAAATTTTTTAAAAGAAAAATTTTAAAAAAGGACGGAGTGTGATTAAAAAAACGAGTGCAGTAAGAGAACTCAGGATCCTGCTTCCTGTTGGGGACAGTATGACATGATTTCCTATCAAGTGAGGGGCATACAGTGATTCCAATTAAAATTCCAATGGATCATATCAAATAGGTTTGAAAAAAATGGGGTGAGGAAACCTGTATGCAAAACTAGGAAACTAGAGCTCACAGATTGTGAAACAGGAGAAACTCAGTCATCCAGCATCACCAGTGAATCCACCACTGAGCCTAAACTGGGATGGAGAATGAGGGGATGACACAGAGAAGGGAGAAAGAGTGGGCTCAGCACTGCAGGGTCACCTAGAGCCCTCATGAGCCTGCCAAGGCCCAGTGACCTGCAGCTGCTGTGACAGGACAGGAGACAAGGGCAGCCAGGTGGTGGACACATGGACAGACATAGTGTGGTGCTCACTGTTCCTGGGCTGCCCTCTCTAAACAACATGGTGGAAAATGAGCTGTTCCAGAAAACTGAATGGAGATGCCAGGAGACACAGAGGAGGGTCATGTTGCCTGTTACTAAGAAACCATGAAATGAAGTAGAACAGATGTGTGCAACTGTCTCTGTCTCTGGCTTCAGTCCAAGGGAGCAGGTGGCTCTGTGACTGTGACTCTGCTCTACGAGGTCACCCAGGCAGTGGCCCTAGTGCCACAGCATACAGCTTCCCTTCCTCCTCCCAGGTCCCTGCTCCTGTTAGGGCCATTCCTCACCAGCATGAGGCAGAGAAGCACAGAGAGAGAACTGGTCTGCTTTTTAAAAATCAAAGAAAACTCAGGCTTTCCAAGTGTGATGAGAGTCCTGAGTTCTGAGAAATTATCCATTGACTGTCTTAGCTGGTAACCCAGCTATTTTATTTTGCTTATTTGCTTTTATTCTATTCTTTTTACTTTATTTTTAATTTGTTTACTTGTTGTTTCTTTATTTTAATCTAAAAAATGCATTCACATAATTCTGGGAAGTAATATTTGTCAGCATAAAATACTATTTGTAGCAGCCTATTTGAAGTTAAATTAAAGGTTAGTAAAACTGACTGCTTTCCCCATGTCAAATAGGCATATACAGTGAGTGCCTACCCTAATGATCACCAAAATTTGGAATTTTCTAGCATCATGGAAATTCTTTTGTCAGCACTCTTCTAATTACATGTGGTCGAGGTGTTTATAGTCAGCTCAGACACCTCTGCAAATGTAGTGAAAAATCAGGTAGCTCAGATGCCCCTTGGTTGGTGCAGTTGTCCTGCTTCTTTGTGATTCTATATTGAATGAGTTTCTTTTCAGGTCATGCCATGGCAGAATACATCTGGCATGTCCATCCTGGCTCTAAAAACAGTAGTGCGTTATAAAAGAGCTTTGCAAATCCACCACTTCTTTGAGCACAATTAGGGGCATGAGTGATAACAGTGCTCTGAAAGCATTTCTCTCTGCAGCTGCATAGTCCATGTGCTGCGGAGCATGGAAAAAAGACAATAGTGAGAAGGGAGGAAGAGGAAGGAGAGGATATCCTGTCCCCCACTTAGAGGATGTAGTACAGTAAGGAGCAAGTGCAAAGCTTTTTATTGACATTTTACTTTTATACTGTGTTAAGAAATGGTAGCAACATCAATTCACCAGCCAATTCCTGATCAGTAACTTGGAAAATTTATTCCAGCAAATGATGCATTTACATGTGTGTATATTTATCCAGTATTCTTACAAGAGCTAGGAAAGGGTCATAGGGTGCACTCATTTGTTCAGTGTCCTAAGTGAAATACATATCACCTTGAAGATAGAGGTCTACATACTTCCAGCAAGACACCTAAGCTTTGGAAGTTAGAAAGAGGCCAAGTCACATACATCCCCAGAGAAGACAAACAACTGAAGCTCAAATCAAAAGCTACACCATTAGTTGATTAACCAAACATAGAGACTTGATAAGAAGCAAAGTCACCCCAAAAGGACATACATCTTAGAAGTGGTCAAATAATAAGGTGCAAATCAACACAGTTCGGTTCCATCTCCATTTTCTCCTTCCCCCTTTACAAAGTGCTTTCTGCTCTGCCTCTAGAGTGCTCGAGGACAGCTGTCTTCATCTTCACCTTGACCGCCAGTGTCAGGGGCATAGCGTCTGCTATTCTGAGAGTTGAGCAGAGCTAGACACCTCCCCTTCCTCCTTCTGTCTCCACCTTGTCATCTGTTACTTAGTGGCCCGGAGGCCTCCTGTCTGTGGCGTCCCTGCTGCAGGCAGGATTCAAGCCAGGACCCAAGCCCCTGCCGCACCTCACTGCAGTGTTCCCTCATGGCCATGCTCCTGATCCACCTCCAAGGTCATGTGTCTGATAAAGTCGAGGTACCTTTGCCTGAGATTTTCTCAAACCATCATGTGTGGAGCTGTTGATCCAGGACATGCTGAAGGAGGATGTCCTGGGGTTCTAGGGTAGGTCCCTGCCCTTCCTCTGTCCCCACCAGATGGCATGGAGGGGGAGGTGGCAGCTAGAGATTCCATGCTGCGCCTCAGCTGCAGGGAGTCAAAGCCCACTGCTGAGCACTGGAGCTCTGGGCAGCAGACCTGAGCTCTGTTGTGCACTCACAGAAGTGCTGGAGGGGTCGAAGGGGAAGCCTGAGGCTGGGTTGGCAGCTCTAGAGGAGGCCCCCAGCCTCCCCCACCCTAACACTGTGCTTGCTTGTCCCTCAGGGCCTGCTCTTTCCCAGAACCACATCTTTGGCATCTCAGGTGACACAGCCTACCCCAAGACCAGTATGTTTTCAGAATTTGTGGTGAAATGATGGCGTTTTGTCTATAACTAGTTGGACAACGAACTGAGCAGCAGGATCCCTTTAGTCTCCTGCAGAATCAGGCCCAGTGAGAGCTGGAGGAGGATCATATTCATGAACATGGGAGAGGAGATCCTCAGTCAAGGCATTAGGTCCCCAGACCCCAAACCCCACAAGTTGCTGTGTCACACACCTGTCAGAAAATGGTGAAAATACATGACATTTAAAGCAGCCCAGGGGCCAGATCTCAGAAGCCCTGACAGACCAGCTATGTCTGTCCCAAGCAGGACCCTGTGTCTCGGGAGCGCTGCCCACCTCTCAGGTCCAGCATTGCTGGGGCTCTGTGCACAGTGGCTCAAGTCTCCTCACAGCCAACTCATGAGCGTTTTTATTTTACTTCAGGATCTGAAATGACCAGAACGTGGCAATGATGACAATTCCCTGAGGACTCAAGGACTGGGGTCAGAACTCAGGCTCAGTAGTGGGCCAGGCTGTGTGAGAGGACCGAGCCACAGCTCTGAAGATGGTGCAGCCCTGTGTGCAGTGAGGGCGAATCCAGATGAAGGGACAGAGCACACTGCAGGCTGCACTCAATGGTGTGGAGAAAACACAGGAGGTGCGCATAGAGGAGGGAAGGGAAGGGAGGGGAGGATTTGCAATGTCAGCTCTGTCCCCAGAGTCCTCAGCCAGAAGCTGGTCACTCCACAGGCTAAAGGAGGGTCCTGAGCACAATGCTGCTCAGACTGTAAAGCAGGGAAGGGCCACATGCTGGAGCGCCATGTAGGAGCTTCATGTTGTATCAATTTGCCAGAACTGAAAATGGTATGTTTTGCAATTACAATGATGACTTATTATATTATTTAAACTATTGAATGCACAGGGTAGACATGCAATGTAGAGAATTTTTAAGCAGAAAAGATGCTTGCTGAGACGCTAGGGCAGGGATGGTTTTCCTGTTCCTCTTTGGCATGGAGGCCCCAAGAGTAGTGATCACGGCACTGAACTCACTTACCCTACAGAGGCAGGCCCAGTGCTGACTCCTGTTCTCTATGGCCCTCGCTCTGACTGTGGGCTCTCAGCTTGGCTCAGTCCCAGGGTGTGGAGCACTTTCCTTCCCTGGATCCCCTTCCAGGCAGCCTGAGGGCAGGGTCTCTGCTCCCCAGGTCCTCAGCCCATTGCCCAGGGCAGCCAGGTCCTCACGGCCCAGGGCCAGAGCCTGCAGCTCTGGGGCAGCACCAGCCTGAGCTCAGCCTGGTTGAGGCCCTGCTCCAGCCTCTCCATCCACTGCACTAGCAAAGTCCTGTCCTTGATCTAAAACCCAGGACACATTTCCACAATGGTTAGCGAGATTGTCAAGTAGAATTTGATCTGAATGTACTTTTAGAAAAATTATTTATTTGTTCTGATTAGTTATACATGACAGTGGAATGCACTTAAGCATTTGATAAATCATACAAAAAAGGAATAAAACTTCTCCTTTTTCCTCATTTTCCTGATTGTACATGTCATAGGATCTGAATGTACTTTTTTCATCTCCAAGTATGTGAAGATTCCATTGTAGGTGTCTTTCCTAACCAGCTCAACACAAGCACAGTGATACTAAAATAGGGGAAAACTCAGAAAACCTCTCCTTATCCTTTAGTTTACTGATCACCACTCTGTCCTGCTGTTAGTGGTAAGGACAGGGGTAGGCCTCCCAGACCAGGGCAGAAGGAGTGGCCAGGGAACAAAGCTGTTCATCTCAGAAATGATTTATAAGTGAGGGAGGGAGGTGCTGGGGCCATGACTCAGTGCTGGAGAACTTGTGTAGCATGCGCAGGCCTTGGGCTCAGTCATCAGCACCAAGAAAAGCGTGAAGAGGAGGATTGCGAATAGTTCCTGGGGTACATGAGTCCTCTAAAAAGAGTGAGGGTAAAGAACTTTCCCCTGATTTATTCCTGGAGAAAGAGGACTTGATGGAAGACTTGATGTTTAGAGACACTGCAGCCGTATTGAGTATCTGAGGCATTAAGACCAGGATTAAAAAGCTCCCTCTGGTGATACTGGCAGAGCAGAAATAAATGAAGAATCTGAATCTTTGCAGTTTTTACCGAAATGCCAACCTAGCCCTATATTCTCCAACACTCAATGTCCAAAGTAGTTTTCATTAGCTTTGAAGTTATTCTTACTTCTCCTAAAGTATAGCTAAGAGGAAGAGCCTGGCTGGGCTTGGATCTGCTGGCCTGGAGAATCTGGGCACCACTGTGTGTGTGAGTGTGTTCTGTGGGACACTGAGGCAGGGAGGGCTGGACCAAGAGTGGGTGCCTCCTCCCTGAATCTTAGACATGCTCCCCCAAAGTCCAGAAACCATACATCACCTCGGTTTACACATCTGACTTTACACATCTTCTTTTCCTCTCTTTCTTTCTGTTTTCCATCCCAAGTAGGAAATATGTGCCTAGGATTCCTTAGTCCTTCCTCCTCCTCCAAGGGTCAGTCACATAGGATAGTGCTTTAGACACACAAGGACTGCATGTCCTGAACCATACAGTGACTCCAGATCACTACTCACAGCACAGCTGGTTGACTGAGTCCATGGCCAGGGAAACATGTTCTCCCCAGGCAATTCTGAGATGCCCTGGTGTGACCTCAGACACCAGGGGACACTGAGCATGTTCAAAGGACCTGGGAGGAGCCAGCACTGTAGCTGTGCCCAGCCCTGCCCAGCCCTGCTGATTTGCATGTGCCCACAACACAGCCCACTACCCTGAGGACTTCTTAATAGGCTGCTCACACCCTGTGCAGGAGTCAGTCCCATTAGGACATAGCATGGACATGAGGACCCCTGCTCACCTCCTGGTACTTCTAGTGATCTCCTCCCAGATAGGAAGTTTCTTAGCCCAAAGTGATAGGTGACTTGTCCTACATTCTAATTTTGTCTAATTGTGTGGAAATTTGTGTCTTGATATTTGTTTGATATTAGATGCCAGAAGTGACATTCAGATGACCCAGTTACCATCTCCCCTGTCAGCCTTGAAAGGAGGCAGAGTCACCATCACCTGCAGGGCAAGTCACAGCATTAACAATTATTTACACTGGTTTCAACAGAAGCCAGGGCAAGCTCCTAAATTTCTCACCAATTATGCAACCAATTTACAATCTGGGGTCCCCTCGAGGTTCAGTGGCAGTGGATCTGGGACAGATTTCATTCTCACCATCAGCAACATAGAGTCTGAAGATGTGGCCATTTATTACTGTCAACAGTACAGCAGTTCCCCTCCCACAGTGATACAGGCTGTGACAAAAACCTCCAGGGAAGCAGAAGTGTGAGGCTGGGCTGCCCCAGCTGCTCCTCCTGCTGCCTCCACCTGCTGAGAGCACTGCACAGGGGCAACCAGGATCAGAAGTTCAGTTGTAGGATTTCCTAGAAGGGAGAGGGAGGGTCCTCTGCACTAACATCCCCTAGCTCCTCCTCAGACACAGCATCACAGACATGAGGACAGTTCACTTGATTTCATCCAAGGCAGACCTCATTACTTCTGTGCAGTTCTGGGAAGATTCCATGGTGCATGTTTGTAAGGTGTATCTTCACCTGATGGAGAGACACCTGGAGCACTTGTAAAGCATGCTGTGTGTGTGTCTGTGCAGCTGCATTAGAGAAGTTGGGTGTGATGTTCAGGAAACAGGGTGCGGACACTCCCTGAATGTAGGTGGCTCTGCTCCCTTTTCTGAGGCCCAGGTGAATGCAGAAGAGTAACAGGAGCACACATTCTTTGTTCTTCATCAAGCATGTCCTCCCCAGAGGATGTGCTCCTTCTGCCACCATCCTTGGTCATTGACCCCATGCTTTAGGCCTTTGAACCTGGACTCATACCTGCTGCCTTCTCTGTGGGTCAGGGGCTGGAGTGGACTAGGGACCAATCCTGGTCTCCCTTCTCCCATCTGGCCCTGTGTTTCCTAGTACTGAGGTGCATCTCACTTCCTTGGCCTCCAGTCTGCAGCCTCCCATCACATCTCTATCATAATAGAGATGAGGATTGTATAAGATGGAAGGATGAAGAAGGACCTGTGCAACTTATTTACATTGATGTTTACATAATGGATAGTAAGGAGAAATACACTGATTATATTTGAGTGGATACAATTGAAAATCTGAGCAGTTCAGTGCAGATTCAGAGAAAATAAGTAGTATTTTAGGAGTCCTGAGCAGGTTTGTGAAAGACACCCAGAGCCTAGGGGGCTGTGGATGAAGCGTGCTTGGGTGAAACTGCAGGGTGATTCCTATGGACCTCTGCTCAGCTACTCTTCCTATGATGACAATGAGCATTATCACATGGAGACCATAACAGCAGAGTCAGGAGCCCCACATGTTCTGCTAGATGCTGCTGGAAGGCCTGGTCTTTCTTAGACTAAAGTAAGAGTGACAGGAAGATGCTGAGGGTGTAACAGCTACACAGATGTGCACTGTGAGGCCAAGGGAGTCTGAAGACACTCCTGACACTTTATGTCAGTGATAGAGCTCCATCTGCACCAAGATGGCCTGATTCAGGGCCCAGTCTGACAGACTTGGACCATTGGGTGGATACTGTGCAGCTGTGGTGAAGCTTTGCTGCTGAACGGAGGGTGATTCCATGGGAACATGAGGAGCATTAGTGCAGGTGCCCCAATGAGACCTAGGAAAAGGTCAGGAGAGCAAGAGTTTGAGTTCTCAAAGGGAAGCAGCAGATTTATTTGGGTGGGACAGGATTTCCAAGTTGTTAAGAAGAGCAGGCCCTGAGTCTGGTTGATGGCCGAATTGTACAGGATGGAGTGGGCAGACTACAGGATGAACCTAGGAAGAGCTCCATGGGTGCTGCTCAGCCCTCTCATCCATTCAGGGGGAGGAGCAGCTCCCCGAGGGCTCAGGCAGCCCTGCTCATCCATGCATGTGTGATTGACCTGGCTCGGCCCCTGCTGGGCATCAGGCAGGCTTGCTCTGTGCTAGTTTCTACAGAGATGTGGTGGCCTCAGGGCCCTCAGGGAAGTAGGACAAGGACGAGTGAGGTGTGCACCTGGATGTCAAGTTCTGATGGACTCCTCATTCCAGACAGATGCTGTCCTGCCCTGGGGTAGAGAGTGGGGCACAGGTGGGGTAGAGAGTGACCTGGGATGGCAGGCTTCTCCTCTTCCTATGGGCTTGCTCCAAGCTTCATGTCACTGGAACTAGATGACTGGTGATGCAGGAGGTTCTAGGAACTCCATGTCAACAGAAGTCAGCACTAGCCTCTGCTGCTTCAAGGGTTTCTCAGTGAGCCTCCACTTTATAACTGGGAGAAGTATGAGAGTCATTGGGAGAGTCCTGCAGGCTTCTGTTCATACCTGCAAAAGCCAGAAGGCCCCCTATATTGGCAGCAATCCTCCAGCCAGAGAGTCTTCAAATTGGGAGAGCATTGACATGTGGTTATGGTGTGGTCTCCCACATATGTCAACATACATATCATTGCTATATTATTAATATGTGCAACACCAGTATTGCACATGCTAGTATGTACTTTGCCTGAGGTGCATTAATACTGTATATTAATATATAAGGCATACATTTATTGATTAGTAGTATATTACTAACTCATACACACACACACACACATATATATATATATATGGGTATGAATGGAGATATGTTGGATATGAATGTGTTGCATTTCTGTTGTATATTTTTCTCTAATTTACTTTATTCTTTTACCTAATTTTTTAAATTAAAATTCCTAGTCATGAATCTCTATATTATTTTCTTATCGAGGAAGAAGGTAAATATATTCTTACAAAATATCATCCTAAATCATTTTCTCACTGACTTGATACATGATAAAGTCCTTAGAGATGAACCTTGAATGAGTCATCCTAGGGAAATCCCCAAAGGGACAGTGGCATTTTTCTTTAATGTGACCTATAAGCATGAAGGAAATAGAGAAAAGACTAGACAGGGAGAATAACCACTCTTCAAGAAGGAAGCACTGTGAATCCCGTGAGCATGTCCCAGGAGGAGCTTGGATAACAGAGGGTAGAAGGCACATGGTGGACAGGGCCAGTGGGCAGGACTGAGGGTCTGAGCAGGTGAGAGCACCAGGAGGAGAGAGAAAGTAAAGACTGTGAGCAGGATAGTGGACAACAGGGCTGGGCCCTGATGGGAATGTGAGGACAAGCATTGGTACTGGATTTAAGGCTGTTTCCATGGATCTCTGCTGAGTTATTCACTGCTGCTTAGGAATATGCAGATGCTACTAAGTCTCAGTGTCACCAACATGGACATGGAGCAAGGGGAGGTAAAGTCACTTCTCTTTCCACAAGGACTAGGGTGATGGCACTCCACCAAAGACAAGAGGCCAACTTCAGGTCCTGTGCTGGTAACTTCTAGAACATTGGGAGACATGCTCTCCTTCAGGAAGAAGCTGTGAATGGATGAAGATTCCATTGGAACTTGAAGTAGCATTAATATAACTAATTCCCTGTGACCTAAAGGATGGTCAAGGAAACAAAATGATTGAACTCCTTTGGGAAAAGCAGATTAATAGGACATGAGGGTCAGAACATGGAAAAGAAGACTGAGGAGCTGCTTACCCTGACCAGAGAATTTCCTCTCACCTACCCACATACCCCATTCTGAGGAGCACAAGGAAAACAGCTGGGTCCCCTGTAGGGCAGGACCAGGGCCTGAGGTCCTCCACATTGCCTAGGGGAGAAGCCGGGATCTGGTCAGACATGCATATCAGGCAAGATGGAGAGGTGAAGGTGTTAGAGCGTCACTGAAGAAGGAACTTCCCCCATGCTGGGCACCACTGTTCAGCTCAGGGACCTGTTGCCTAGACTCATAGGGACCAGAGCCAGGCCCAGCCCACCTGGGCACTGGTTTTTCCCTTGTACCCACACTTCAGGGCTAAAGCGTGCTGCTCCTACCTACATCTTACCAAGGACGAATTTCTCCTGGGCCTGTGGAAACACCAGTAAGGACAAAGAAGAGCTGTGACTGGATCAGCTCCTCCTGCCAAGCATGAGTATCCGTGCCCTTGTAGAGAGGACCTGGCCTGAGGGACAAAGAGAAAAGTGACCTGACCTGGGGGATAAAGAGAAAAGTGAGACCACAGGCCTCCATAGTGTTCCCTGTGGTATTGTTGTAACACCATCTGGCCAGTTTATGAGCCAGGTAAGGCCTGAGGAAGCGGAGATGAAATTCTGTGAGCACAGGAGGGAGATCTGGCCTCAGGCTGAGCCCAGGTCTTTTCTGACTTGACCACCTGGGCATGGGTGCTCAGGTGCCCACAGGAGGAGGCAGAGTCTCTGCAGCTGGAGGCCCAGCCCAACTCTCCCAGCTGCCTGCAATGCCCATCCCAGCCCACCATCTTTCCAGAGCCATATCAGTGCCTGATCAGGGCTCTGGGAAGCTCTGACTCAGGGGGACCCAGGGGACCCATGGAGGCCCCCATTCAGCTCCTCTGCCTCCTGTTACTCTGGATCCCAGGTGAGGGATCATGGGATGGTTCTGCACACCTGTGGAAGCTCTTTCAGTGTGGTTGGTCCTGTGTCCTGGCACCTCTGTTTAGCAAGCCCAGTGATTCAAGTTCTGCGTGCCTACAGGATCCTGGCTCTACTGTGGAGACTGTGGGTGTGACCCAGATGCACAAGTAACCTTCCTGTTTCCTTTCCACCTCAGATACCACAGGAGAAGTTGTGCTGACCCAGACTCCAGTGTCTGTGGCTTTGTCTCCAGGGGAAAAAGCCACCTTTACATGCAGGGCCTGTCAGAGTGTTGGCAGCTCCTCAGCCTGGAACCAGCAGAAGCCTGGGCAGGCTTGGACATGCCTCAGCTATGGTGCCTCCAGCAGGCCCTGTGGATTCCCAGCCCTGGTCAGTGGCCATGGGTCAGGGCAGCCTTCACCCTCTGCACCACAGCCTGGAGCCTGGGGATGCTGCAGGGTTGCCATCTGCAAGGCCACACAGATTACCATGGGGGCTCAGTTTCCCTACTAATCTCCATGCCCTCTTGGCCTGCCCTCTCTCCCCTGGGGCACAACTACCTCCAGAGGCACCAAGTCAGATCTTTTGCACTTTTCTCCTTACACTGCACTGGGAAGGATGTGGGAGAGAGGAAACTGAGCTTGATTCAGGTCTGAAATTTCCATGGTGTCCTGGGGCTTCTTTCTTCCCTGGGAAAAAAATGTGAGAGATAAAGAGGGTGGGGCCCTTGCTATTACTTCCCTATTTTCCCAGGTGAGGATGGAGTATCCTGAAGAGTCATAATGTCCCCAATACAGGCAGAGATAAAGGTGAATCACTAAGAGTAATCTGATTCCCAGGTAGATCCTTCCTTCTCATTTTGAACTGAGCAACAAGTTGCTCAATCTGTCAAAGCACAGTTGGTGTCAACAATGGTTCCAGAAATTGCTCCCAGGTCCTGCTCACATTCATTTCATTTCACAGCCAGGATAAGGCTGGGGAATCTCCCACATCTCTAACCTGGAATGTGGATGTGACCATTTCCTTTCTGCTTTGTCTCCGGCACAAGGAGATTCTCACAGCTATTCCTGCTCCTCCACCTATCAAGGGGCCAGGGTATCAAGGAGGGGGAATTTGTGGAAGATGAGGCTTTCCCATGACCAGGTTGCTGCATCCACTCTATGGAGCTAAAATCCAAGGGATCTGTCTTGTGTTTCTTTATCCTGTCCTGATCCTGCATCCTGGTATTCATCCCTGAATGATAAAGAGTGTGAAGACAACTGTAGCTCAACACACCTGGACATAAATTCCTTAAATAGTAAATCACTCAGGGAGTTAGAAAAAAAAAAATTCTATAGGATCCATTCAAGAACACTTTGTAATGAAAATGCCAAGGAAATGGGCACATGGCAGGCATGAGACACTGATGCACTGACAGATGGAGACCAAGAGGCCTGGGCTCCACCCACGTACCCTTACACCCTCCAGTCCTCAGGAGACCTTCTGAAGCCCACCTCTGTCAAATGTCCTGGGTCACAGAGCATCCTTTAACTCTCTTGTGGTGAATCTCTCTTTGAACTCCTGGTTGTCTGTAAGTCTTCTGTCCTCGAGTAGGAGATTACTGCTATGGGGTAAAGTCTGTTTTCCCTACAGAACACAGTATTCCAGTGATGGTACAATAGGATCAACTTCATGAATAACAGTGAAGACTCAGTGAAGCCTCACTGGGACCCAGCTTGTAACACCCTGGGGATGTCATGTCACAGGAAGTTCAGTAGATGGCAGACAAACCACAGTAAACAGCTGCCTAATCCCCAAATATCAGGGAAATAGGAGAGTGTGTCCTCTTATCAGCAGGGAGACCCTCAGGCTTCACCAGTGTGTCTTTCTGACAAGAGACTCATAGGAGAAGCTATCAGGGGCTACCTCATGGGGAAGTTCTTCAGTTCTCTTGGCCTGGAAGCCCAGCCTGACACCTGCTCTCTGTGTCCCCAGAGTCTGTGTGGTATAGGTTGAATCCTGTTCCCTGATTTCATGGCTAAAGCCTGACCTCAGTGTGGCTGCAGGTGAATAAAGAGACTGAAGGAGGTCCTGAGATTAAGTGAGGGGATGCAGCTGCGAGCTGACCCGACTCCACTGGTGTCCACCCTCCAAGGACCTCTAGGGAGAGCTCCCCTCCCTGCTCACAGTCACCAAGGGAAGGACTGGGGGACACAGAAAGGGACACCAACAAGCTGGACAGAGGGGCCAAAATCACATTAATCATAAGTTGCTATTGCTATGACTCAAAACCATAAGTAAACATCATGAGATCTTAAATCATTAGCAGTAGCAGAAGTGGGTCAAAATGACATTAGTTGAGTACAAATTAAACAATGGTTACAAATGTCTATATAATCATTCTCTGACAGGGTACATTGTCCAGGAAAAAATGGGAACCAAAAATAGAAGAGTTATACATTATATAAGAAGAACGGAAACATTTGCATCTCTAAGCAAGATATACTAAGCAGGATCAGAATGGCAGACATGGAGTTTTCTCTTGGACAATGCATTTCTTATGTGACAAGAACTGTCTGGGTAAAATGGAAGCTAAATATTAATTGCCCATATAGCCTGGCACATAACATTCGATGCACAAATATTTTTAGCTTTAATTTAGTTCAATTTTCTTTCCTGTGGTTCAAAAAAGAAACCAAGTCAAGTTAAAAAACAAAAATAAACCCAAATGATGGAGAATACAAATCATATCTTCCCCATGAATGTTAATGGTATAAACTCATCAATCAAAAGACATAGACTGGCAGAGTGGATTAAAAAGAAAGACCCAACAATATGCTGCCTTCAATAGACTCGTCTCATAGAAAGTGACATCCACACAGTAAAGGGGAAAGGATGGGCAAAAACCTACCATAGACATGGACTAAGTAAGAAAGCAGGGATTTCCATCCTTATATGAGATAAAGTGAATGCCAAGCCTAAGTTAGTCAGAAGGGATAAAAAAGGACATCTCTTACTGCATAAGGGAACCATAAATCAGGAAAACATAGCGACTGCAAATATTTATGCCCCAAACGATGGTGTATCTATGTACATCAAACAAATCCTTCTCAGTTCCAGGAATCAAATAGACCACAACACAAAAATTCTGAGTGACCCTAATGCACTGCTCTCACCACTGGATCAATCTTCCAAACAAAAAAGTAAACAAAGAAAACATAGAACTCAATAACACAATCAATAACTTAGAGTTTACAGGTATGTATAGAACATTCCATCCATCGATGAGTGAATATACTTCCTTCTCAGCAGCACATGGATCCTTCTCTAAAATAGATCATATGTTATGTCACAAAGGAGCCCTTAGTAAATACAAAAACATAGAGATGCTACCTTGTTTTCTATCAGATCATCATGGAATGAAACTGGAAATCAATTTAAAAAAGACAGAAATTAATCAAACACCTGGAGACTAAATAATATGCAATTGAAAGAAGCATGGACAACAGAAAACATCAGGGAGGAAATAAAAAATTCTTAGAGGTGAATGAAAATGAAGATAAAACATATCAAATTCTCTGGGACACTATGAAAATTGTACAAAGTGGAAAATTCTTTGCATGGAACCCACTCAAGGAAAGAACACACTGTCAACAACTAAATGACCTAGCATTACATCTCAAAGTCCTAGAAAAAGAAGAACAGAGCAACACCAAATGTAGTTGAAGACAGGAAATAAAGAAATTCAGAGCTGACATCAATGAAATTGAAACAAAAGAAACAATTCAAAAAACTGACAAAACAAAAATTGATTCTTTGAAAAACTAAACAAAAATAGATAAAAACTTACCCACATTAACAAAGAGAAGAAGAGTGAACTCTAATTACTAAAATTGGTGATGAAAAAGAAATATCATGACAGACACCACTGAACATAATGAGAAGCTTCTTTGAAAATCTATACTCCATCAAAATGGAAAATATTGAAGATATTGACAAATTTCTATAAACCTATGATACTTCCAACCTGAACCAGGACACACAAAATTTAAACAGCTCAATTTCAAGCAATGAAAACAAAGAGGCCATCAAAACCCTACCAAACAAGAAAAGCCCAGGACCAGATGGATTCTCAGCTGAGTTCTACAAGAACTTCAAAGAACTCATTGCCAAGTATTCCAAACCTCTTCCAAACTCATTCTACGAAACTAGTATCACTATGATACCAAAAGCAGGCAAAGACACATCAAGAAAAGGAAAAAAGAGGCTACAGAGTGGGAGAAAATCTTTTCTGTAATAACATCAGATAGACCACTAATCTCCAAAGTTTATACAGAATGTGAAAACATTACACCAAAAACACAAAGAATGAGTCAATAAATGGATTAAGGAACTGAGCAGACACTTCACAGAAGAAGACATCAGGTGATCAACAAATACATGAGGGCTGGGGATATAGCTCAATTGGTAGAGTGCTTGTCTTGCAAGCACAAGGCCCTGGGTTCAATCAAGTACCCACCATCTCTAGTAATTAGAGAAATGCAAATTAAAACCATCCTAAGATTTTATCTAACTCCAATTAGAATAGCTATTATCAAGAACACAAGCAATAATAAGTGTTGGCGAGGATCTGGGGGAAAAGACACACTCATGCATTGCTGGTGGAGTTGTAAATTGGTGCAGAGCCACTCTGGAAAGCAGTATGGAGATTCCTCAGAAAGCTTGGAATGGACCCACCTTTTGACTCAGCTATCACAGTCCTCAGCATATAGTCAAAATACTTAAAATTAGCATACTACATTGATGCATCCACATCAAGTTTCATAGCCACACAATTCACAATAGCTAGATTGTGTGACCAATGCAGATGCCGATCAATTGATGGATGGATAAAGAAACTGTGGTATATATACACAATGGAATATTACTTAGCCATAAAGAAGAAAAAAATTATGGCATTTGCCGGTAAATGGATGAAGTTGGACAATATGCTAAGTGAAATAGGCCAAGCCCAAAAAGCCAAAGGGCAAAAGTTTTCTCTGATCACCAGAAGGCAATACATAATGAGGGAGGGTGGTGGTGTGGGGGAAGAGAAGAATAAAGGGACTTTGGAAGGTGTAAGGGAAAAGTGGATGGGAGAGGTAGGGGAAAGGAAGATGGTAGAATGAGACAGGCAGTGTTACCCTGTGTATATATATATATGATTACATGAATGGTGTTAATCTACAATGTGTACAAGCATAGAAAAGAAATATTGTACCCCATTTGTGTACAATGACTGAAAATGCAGTCTGTAAAAATAAAAAAAAAGAATTAATAAAAAAAGAAAAGAGAAAAAAGAAAGAAGAGAAAATGAAGAGGATTGTGAAAAGTTACTGGAAAGTTTGTTGATACCTGTAAAAACAGCGAGGGTGAAGAACTTTGTCCTGCTTTATTCCTGTAAAAGTTATGAGAGGACATGATGGAGGACATGATATTTAGAGACCCTGCAGCCTTCTTGAGGTCATGAGGTTTTAACACCAAGACTGAAAAGCCTCTGGTAAAACTGGCAAAGCAGAAATATATAAAGAATGTGGATCTTTGATCTTTTACCAAGATGCTGACCCTGCCCTATATTCTCCCACCCTCATCCACTAAAGTACTTTCTACTTGCTTATAAATTATTCTTTCCTCTTGAAAAAGACAAGAAGAAGAGCCTGGCTGGGCTCATACATGCTGTACTGGAGAACATGGGAACCATCATGTGTGTGAGTGTGTTCTGTGGGACACTGAGGCAGGGAGGGCTGGATCCAGGAGTGGGTGCCTCCTCCCTGCATCTTAGCCATGCTATGCCAAAGACTGGAGGTCTCACAACACCTCAGTGAGTTTACACATCTTCTGTTCCTGGCTTCATTTCTCTTTTCCATCCTGAGCATGAAATATCTCCCTTGGTTTCCTTCATCCTTCCACCTCCTCCAAGGTCAGTGACATAGATCTGTGCTTAAGACACACAAGGACACCATGTTCTGAACCATGATGGGACCCCAGATCCCAATCACGGCACAGTTGTCTGACCGTGTCCTGTACTCAGGGAAACATGTTAACCCCAGGAAATGCTGAGCTGCCCTGGTCTAACCTGGAACACATGGGTCACTGAGCCTGTGCTGAGTGACTGATAGGAGCCAGCCCTGCAGCTGTGCACCCTGCCCAGTCCTCCTGATTTGCATGTGCCCACAGCGCAGCCCACTGCCCTGAGGACTTCTTAATAGGCTGCTCACACCCTGTGCAGGACTGAGTCCCATCAGGACACAGCATGGACATGAAGGCCCCTATTCAGTTCCTGGGACTCCTGCTGCTCTGCCTCCCTGGTAAGGAGGGGCAACATGGGGGATTTATGAACACAATGTGGTCAGTGCTGCCTGGCTATCAGGAAAGTCTTCTTGGAACATCACAGCTTATAAGCATATTTATTTTTATGTTTCCAATGTCAGGTGTCATATGTGACATCACGATGACCCAGTCTCCATCCACCTTGACTGCATCTCCTGGAGAAAGAGTCACCATCACCTGCCGGGCAAGTCAGAGTATTAGTAAATGGTTAGCCTGGTATCAGCAGAAACCAGGGCAAGCTCCTAAGCTCCTAATCTATGATGCAACCAGTATGGGATCTGGGGTCCCATCGAGGTTCAGTGGCAGTGGATCTGGGACAGAATTCACTCTCACCATCAGCAGCCTGGAGCCTGAAGATGTGGCCACTTATTACTGTCAACAAGGTTACAATCCTCCCACAGTGATACAGGCCATGATGAAAACCTCCCAGAAGCAGAAGTGTGAGGCTGGGCTGCCCCAGCTGCTCCTCCTGCTGTCTCCACCTGCTGAAGGCACTTCTCAGGGGCACCAGGCTCTGAGGGTCATGAGAGGTTGTCACTGAAGGAACCAGGGAGCTCCTCTGCAGCCTCACTCTCTCTGCTCAGCACTAGCAGACAGACATGGACTTGCATCTCCTTTTTAAATTCAGGACATAGATCTGTGTACCCTGGAGTGGGTTTTGGCATAGGTATTGGTTCATACATCACAGAGGAAGCCACTGTTGCTATCACAAGCAGGAGTTTGTTGGGATTTTTGTTTGTTTGTTTGTTTGTTTTGTTTTAGTACCAGGGATTGAACTCAAGGGCACTACACCACTGAACCACATCTGCAGCCCTATTTCGTATTTTATTTAGAGATGGGGTCTCACTGAATGACTTCACACCTCCTTGTTGCTGAGGCTGACTTTGAATCCATGATCCTCCTGCCTTAGCCTCCCAACTGACTTGGGAGTGCTCATCTGTGCCACCAAGCTTGGCACAAGCAGGAGATTTTTAAAGGAAGATAATGTCAGTCTCAATGACATTCTTATGAATTTTTTGATGGGCCTAATAATTGTGTGCCTATTGGGGCTGCAATGTGAGGTTTCTACACCTATATACACTGTGGGATCAAGATGTCATGTAATTATCCATTCCTCACCCTAGACATTGACCATTACTTTGTGGTGAGTCTTTCTAAGCCCTGGGCCTTTGGAAAAAAAAAAAAAAGACACAGGTACTAGACCTGGAGATGCTCTGGTCTTCCCCAGCCCTCAGTGTGTGATGACCACAGAAGGTGTAAACCCTCTGGCCATGAGGCCCTCAGCCTCTCTGGGATCCCAGTGGTGGAGGTGGAGATGCCCTCAGAGCTGGAGCCTCCCAGGGCTTCTCTGTTCTCACCTCTGTGCACAGGTCTCAGGACAGGTGTAGGGGCTGGGACAGGACCCTCTCATCTTGGCCCCTTAGTGAGCAACTCTGCAGGAAACCAGGAGTGGAAAGTGCTAATGGCAGATGTGCTTCATCAGGACAATCATGATGGGGATGGACACTTGGTGGCCCAGAGTGTGTGTTAGTCTTCCACCACTGTGACACAAAGACCTGACAGGAACAGTTTCACAGGACAAGAACAAGCTCATGCTTTCAGCTCTTCAGTCCATAGTTGGCTGACTCCACTGCTCTGGACCTGAGGTGAGGCAGAGCTTCATGGCTAATACAGGAAATTTCCCTCTTTCTGAATTAGTTCTGCATTTGGGATTGTGAGTCTCATGACCTTTGTCAGATGCTTGTTCTGGACTATGTCCCTCCACAGCCTCAGTCAAGGACTTTGTGGAAGACCACAGTTCACAAGGAGGAACTCCTGGCCAGCATTCATGGTGCCTTTGCAAAGAGCATGGAGCACTTTAGTCACACTGAAGGCTCTCTTTGACAGGTTGTCACACGCTGGAATAAACACCACTGAAAATCAGAAAAAAAAATTGTTTTGGAGTTTTTGAGATTTGCCTTCTTCCCTTTGCATGATATTCTCCAATTCCATCCGTTTATCTAAAAATGTCATAACATTGTTCTTCTTTATGGTTGAATAATATTCCATTGTGTATATATACCACAGTTTCTTTATCCATAGAAAGCTATGATTGGACATTCAAAATATCCATGATTGATATTACTGAATTTCCAAGTGAATACAAATCAGCTGCTATATGCTCAACACGGGGCTCTCAGTCATCATCATGACCCAACAAAGATCCCTGTAAGCCATCCTCCAAGGCTTTCCAGTGAGGTCCCTGCAGGTGTCCACAGCATGGATCTCAGCTACTCATGGTTCACGTGGCTCCTGGTGCTTCTGAACTTCTAGCCACCAATAAGAATGACCACTGCAGGGCCCTCGTCTACCACACGTGGGGATCATGTGAATAACTAGTGGAGGCTTATTACGACCCACACACTGTACTGTGGACTGTACACTATTTCCCTCCCTTCGCCTCAGACACTGAATTCAGTGCAGTTTTGAGGAAAGCATTCAAATCTTCCTGTCATTGTCAGCTTTAACACTCTTAAAACACAGGACACACTTGAATTAGAAAGACCAGAGAGGCTCTCCCCTTCCTCCACCATCCTTGTAGGCACTGTCCTGGTCTTGTGGGGTATTTTAATGGAAGTTGAGATCCAGACAGAACTGAGAACTGGAGATCCATTCACATGTGTCCATCACCTCTGTCCTCCTCAAGGTTGATGCAGTCGCACAAGGGACAAAAACTGGTCACTGTCTGTTGACCCAAACCTCTTGAGATTCTAGTTTCTCTGATATGAAGTGGATCATCTGCTTTTCCAGAGTCTCCTGAGGAAACACCAGGTGCTGGGATATGCTCCAGGAACCAGCAGTGGGCAGGATCCATCCCACCTAGAAACAGGTCCAGTTGCCCTGAAAGCAAGCACAGCACTGTAATGACAATCCAGGGAGGAAATGACAGATTGTTCACACTGAGACTACAATGGTTGTGGAGAAAAGTGGTGAAACTGCACAAATAGGAACAATGATCAGGGTAAGCAGGCTTTCCTAGGGGACACTCTTGCTGGTATGGCTTAAGTGAGGTTGATGGTCAGGAGCTTCTCAGTCATGAAGACCGAGTGTCCCATATTCAGTCATGTTTTTACAATGATGGATGGTCTGGGTCTAAATTAACTGATCAATTTCCATATCTCCTTCTCCCCTGCATTCTCCAGCCCTTGTAATTACATTTAGGACATCTTGGAATATTTTATTAATCTCAATGCACTGAAGGTGACCTTAAGAGGTCAACAAAGGTGTCCTTCAATGACAGAGAACCTTCACAGCTTGGACCCCAAGCACCAGGTCTTTCCAGTCCCTCCATTGCTACCTAGGGTGTTGAGCAGCAGAATATTGTGTGGCTTCTGAGTTCCAGACATGGTGGATGAATCCCAGTTCCTGGATTGCTAAAATGTAGCTGGAAACTATGTATCATTTTCTGATGAATCCAGGGAAAAAGGAGTGCCTGAAATTCATTCATAACTAATTATGTAAGTAAACATAAAGCACAAGAGCAATGCATGTTTCACAATGTGCAAGAAAGCACGCCACTTTGTAAGTGACCCTGAGGACAGGAACCTCTTGTGGGTTTTTATGCATGTGGCCACTAGAGGGGGCCAGTGCACAGCAGTGAAGGCAGAGAGGGGCCACAGGCAGGTGTCCCTGGAAATTTTGTCCAGTGGAGCTTGACCTTAGGGGTGATTGTCATTAGCACTTCATCAGCCCCTTTCTATAATTCCCTAGGTTTAGTTGCAGGGCCCGGTGGATTCAGGTAGATAAGGAAGCCACCATAACCAAGATTTCATACAGGAATAATGCTTTAGTTGTTCAGATGCTTGGGTTAATTTGGAGAAAGTGTTGCCAGGCAGCCCTGGTGGTGTGAGTATTTGTCTTCTCCAGGAGGAAATCAAGTAGGGAGGCCCTCAGCTCCCAGAGCCCTGGACACAGTCTCTGCATCTGTTGGTCTCTGGGGCTTTGTTTCAGTGTGTTAGTGGCAGTGGGTGTGACAGGCATGTCACCTGGAGACAGCAGTCTTGAGGCAGTGATGTCACTGTGTGTCACTAATATGGTGGACATGGCAGACCACATGCTTATAAACCAGCATCCTGGGGGTTTTGATAACAATGCTCACCAATGACTTTTACAATCCCATTTAGAGCCAGTGACCTTTAGAGCTAAGCTGCCCTGTGTGGTGAATATGACCCATAAGTGACTTAATAAACTTAACCTGGATTTGAACTTTAATTTGAATATTTTAGATGCATTGCTGTATCATAAGTCCTCAATGTACATTGGTGGCTGGTGACAACAGGATGTTCTGTTGGCCAATGGCGGTATGAAGGTTTAATTAATCATCCATGGTGTTGTAGCTATGAGCACAAACCTCCCAACCATTGGTCACAACACAAGTGGCCTCAGAACCTTCCCAGCTGGCACATCTGTCCCTGGAATGTGTCTGAGAGGGCAGGAACAAGTCTGTACTGACAGGGAGACCAAGAGGCCTGGTTCCACCCAGCCTGCCTTATTCCCTTCATCCTCAGGAGCCTCTCTAAAGCCACACCCCTGGCATCTCACATGGATCTGAGTCTGTCCTTAAATCTCTTAAGACAAATCTCTTTGGAATCCAAGGTTGTCTGTCAGTCGTGGTCCTCAGGTTGAAGAAAGGTTATTGATACAAGGGAACATTTGTGTTCTCTACAGAATCAGTTCCAGTGGTGGATTTGATAGGGTCTGCTTCATGAGTAACAGTGAGGGTTAACAGTGAAGCCTAAATGGGACCCAGACTCTAAAATCCTAATCATATTAAGCCTAAGAACGACCAGTAGATGGCAGATGAGCCACAGCAACAGTGACCTTGTCTTAGAAATGTGAGAAAATAGAGTGAATCACAGTTCACACAGCTGGTGCCTCCCACACAGTAGTCCATAGAGCAAGGTTCCCTGGTCCAGTCACATCCTGTGTGCTCTGGATGACTCTGTGCTACTCCACCTTATTCTAGAACAAGCTGAGCAAGCCTGTACCTAACACCCCGAATCCAAAAACTCAGAAATATGACAGTTTGAATGAATTCCAGGGAAATTTGGATTTTCAGATGAGAATACTCATGTGGTAAAGTCTAAGCAAAGGTTTTAATATTTGAAAAACACTGAAATCTGAACATTTTCTGATCCCCCACATTTAGATACAGAATAATTTGACCTGTGTTCTACTTTCTGCCATTAAAATATTTGATCATGAATGTGCACAAATATGTAAAATCAAAGTCCAATAGTATGTATCATATGCAATTTGTATGATATAAAATACATATAATGTATAATATAATGATGCTCCAAAAATATGACACATTATTTTGAATGAATTTCTTGAACCAAATTGATAAATATCCTTCACTTTCTAAAACATGGCCTTAAGGAATGTGATTCTTGTGCACATTCCACAAACCCTGGATGATAGAACTGAGGAAATTCTACTGCAGCAGACCACAAAATGGTGGTGGTGGTTTTTCCTCCTTGTAAATCACTGGACAAAAGTGCAATTAGTGCAATGAACAAAATATTTAATGGACAAATTAAGGGTCACATAAGAAGAAAGGATGGAATAGGATGTGTGAGGCTTTCCTCAAGTAAGTCTTAGAATGAATATTGTTGCTCCTTCCATCCCACACTGTGGTCGAGAGCAATGTCATTGCCTGGGCCAGATCCCTGGGAAGCTCTGCCTCAGTTGGGAACCCAAAGGGAGCCATGGAGCCCCATTCAGCTCCTCTGCCTGCTGTTACTCTGGCTCCCAGCTGAGGGGACATGGGATGGTTCTGCACATCTGTGAAAACTCCTTCAATGCTGTGGCTCCTGTGACCTGGCACCTCTGTTCAGCAAACACAGGGATCAAACGCAATGTACTGCTATGATACTGGCTCTGCTGTGTAGAATGTAGTGAGACCTAAGTTGAATAAACAATGATTCAAACTTATTTCCAAGATCAGTTACAACAAGAGAAATTGTGCTGACACGTCTCCAGCCCCCTCGACTCTGTCTCCAGAGTAGCTGCAAGCACGAGTATTGACAGGTAGTGACATGGACTCCAGAAGAAGCCTGGAGAGATACTGGGAGCCCACAACTTTATGGCCTATAGCAGGTCTAGTGCAGTCCCTGGATCAGGGGTGAGGTCAGGGAGAGACTTCACCCTTTCCATCAGCAGCATAGGACCTGGGATACTGTAGTTCATTACTCTCAGGAAGACCACAGTGGTTCTGAAACAGCCAGATGATTTCAGTGGTAAATATCTGACACCATCTCTCTTCAGACTCTTGTTCCCTGGTACAGAAATGCTTTCTTCAAAGGCACAATATCAAATTTCTGCAGTTTTCATTCTTTCCTCTGCCCGTGGAATGGAGACTGTAAAATAGATAAAATCCACCTTCATTTGGGTCTCAAAGGCCTGTGATCTTTAAGGCCATCTTTTGCTTCCCCAGGCAACTTGACAGATGTTAAACAGGATGGGAAGCACTTACAGATATCTGCAGGGTAGCAGGAGGACATGGAGGCTCAGGAAGATTCATGAACACCCAGGATTATGCTCAGGGTTCATTGCAACTGCACAAGCACAGCTGTGTGCCAGGGTCTCTGTGTCCTTTTCCTTTCCTCCTGACCCAGTGATGGCCTCCTTTATCCAGCACAGAGCCTGTGAAGGAGGGTTACAGGATTTGCTCTCCGGCACTGCTCACATTGCATTTCCTCTGCATCCCAGGATCAAGTATCAGGACACTGCTGCATCTTCTGACCCTGAAAGTGGGGGCTCCAGCTCCTCCTGGCTCTGTGTCTCTGCAGAAATCATCTAGCTGAGGCTTCTCCGGCACCCACAGCAGGGTTTCTGGATCCATGGAGGAAGGCACTTGTGGACTGGTGGGCTCTCCTGGATTCACATTCCTATGCCCTTTCCCAGGATCTGATTTCCATACAGTGTGATTTATAACAAATTTTCCTCCAACCCAGAGTTCTGCTATTTCCTTGAAATTGAGTTTGGAAATGATATCAGCTATGACCTGGACACATCCGGACTCAAATTCACTAAATATCAAAGTACCCCAGGAATTTTTCATGAAAGTCTTCCATAATCCATAATCCACTCTGGGATGGTTTAAACAGGGTCTTGCAGAATGGGCCTCTGTACGGGAAGGCAGATTTTCTAGTAAAGGAACTATGACATGAGAAGCCCATAATCCCTGACGTAGACCCTGACACCTCCCCCAGAAGCAGCATGTGATTGTGAAGAGGTCAATGAACTTCTCCAACATTGTGGAAGTCCTGCACACCCATTTCTCACCATCCAATCAGCAAGCAGATCCTCTAATCCCCCTTTCTGTAACTCCACTGCTGCCCACTAGTGGGGAAGCAGATCTGAG
The DNA here is from genome assembly GCF_902686455.1 of Sciurus vulgaris. Lineage (NCBI taxonomy): Eukaryota > Metazoa > Chordata > Mammalia > Rodentia > Sciuridae > Sciurus > Sciurus vulgaris. The sequence continues at coordinate 3,640,286 of NC_136475.1, forward strand.
GTTTCGGCTCCTACCTTCCTTCCAGTTCACCTGAGAGCCAGCTCTTTCTGCAACAATTGAGGTCAACATTTACACTTCTGTGTGTGCCAGGACGTGAGCCCCTGGTGGGTGCTAATTGCTTTCAAGGAAAAGGTTCTGGATCCCAGAAAAGGCAGCCTTTGGAGCTAAGGTGACTAGAGAAACAAGTCCTGGTATAGGACTACTTATGAATCTGCAACTACTTCCAGAAAGAAATAGTCCACCCTTACTCCTGCAACCTGCAGCTCATCCCAGGGAATATACATACTAGCCCAACTGAGTTTTCATCTTCTGGGCAATGAGATTCCATAAGACAAAGGATGGACGTCCATCTGCTCCACTAAGGGCACTGAGCTCTTCTGTCAGCACCCCTGGGTCTCAGGATGCTGCGCCCAGAACATTCAGATTGTGTTCATGAGAATGACAAGTGGGTCACAGGAGAGTCTGAGCCAGACCAAGGCCATCATTCATGTGGGAGAAGGTGCACATCCTGCACACCGTCCCCAGGTGAGTGGCTGAGCCTGTGGAGGTCTGTGACTCAGGCTCATGGTTGCTCACTTTCATAGTCTCTTCCTGGCTCCAGAGACAGGAAGGGAGTGGGGTAGAGAGGATGCTGTATTCTAATTAAGGAAGAGAAAGTGGAAATCAGTGTCTTCAAAGGGATTGAACCACCAGCTGCCTTCAGGATAGAGAAGTCCTTCCTACCCTGGAGTCATGTGAGGGTGAGGGGAAGCCCTGAGGCCACACCCCACACTTTAGCATTACTCCCACACAGAGCTCTCTCTACATAAACCCGATGCACCCTCTGTCCAGGATATGGGCACTAGTGTTCTGTCGCATCCCATTTTCCTGGCATTTCACATATGGCCAGTTGCCCCATAGTGTCTGCTGTAGCAAAGTGATCTAGTGGAGATTCCCCAGCTGCTGTAGAGCCAGGTCTCCTCAGTGTTTTCAGTCTGGAATGGCAGCCTCTGTCTCCTTGCATCTCATGGTCTTGTCACTGTTGGAGATGCTATTCCACTCACACTTATACACTATCTACACAGAGGACTCAGTGTTCCTCATTATTGAAATCTGCTAGTGTATCTAGCATTGTGATCACTCTGCTTTCATAAAAAAAGGGCCCCATGCTGGGCAGCTTCATATCAGAAATGAATTTTCTCATGATTGTGGAATCTAAGGCAGACATTAAGGCATCAGCAGGGTAGTTCTGCTCTCTCCTTGGGTCTCTGATGGCTGTTCTCTTGTGTTTCACATGGTCTTTCCCTGGTGTCTCTGAGACCCAATTCCCTAATGGTATAGGGACACTAGTCATATTGTATTAGACCTCAACCCAAACCTTACTTTTGCATAATTACCTCTTCTAAAACCCTGTATGTGAAAGTGATCACATTGTGAGGTTCTGGGGGCCACAATCCCAACCAGTGTATTGTGAGAGGACACATCTCAGCTCATACTAGACAGGAGTGTGCAGAGTCTCTGCTCTGCTTTTCTCATGTCCTTCACCAGGTGAGGCAGGGCTTCCTGGGTCCTACCTCTTAGTGATGCTCAGTCTGATCCTGGACTCAGGAGTGTTACCATAATTCTCTATTGTCATTCTAGTTTCACGTTTACAATAAAAAAGATGTTTCATTGAATTTTATTGGTACCTAAGGAACATCTCATTCTACTTCAAAGTATCAACTTGTACTCATGAGGTGAAATATCCTTCATTGGCTCATAAGTATTGTGATCATTAATAATTTTAGAGCTATAAATTCTCCAGATTGATCTTATTGGTGCCCCTTGATAGTTGGCTCCTCTTCTCTTTTCCTACATCCCCTCTCAATCTTTGATTGTATCTTGAGTTTCAAGGTGGTTCTGGTTTCTATTTTTCCTATCCAGGTTTCTCTGAATAAATCATTATCCAGATATTTTATGGTTCTCACTAACGAACAGTGGTGTTTAGAAACCATTTTGAGACTGGAGGGTGATTTTTCAGGACTATAGATCATTGACAATTTACCAACACATCTATCTATCCATACAGAGAAACACATACCCATGTTTTCTCTGCAAAATCCATGAGTTCACATTGTTCTATTTAATTACATTCTTTTTTGTATTATTTTTAAATTTATCTTTCAATCTTTTACACACTGCATTTTGATTTATTTTACACAAATGGGATACATCATTTCATTTCTAATTATATTTCAAAGCACACTGTTTGCTTAAATGTTCTCCTGTCAAATAAGTCACTTCCTTCTTCACCAGTTAAGTTCTTGGGTCTTATTGCTGTTTGTTAAATTTTCTTCTTAATCCATTTCCCTGTTTAGAACCAATCTCTACATTTTATTTATCTGTATACCTACAGAGTTGATCATGACAGAATACACAGCTGCAGGGAACATGGTAGATTTGTGGTGAGGATGAGAATTGGAAGAGAGCGCACCTGCCCCTCTGAAGGCACTGGGTTATCATGCCACAGAGAGCAGGAGACATAACCTGAGCATCCAGGAGATATCAGGCATGGACATGTGCAATCCCACACAGAACTAGGAAGGGAGCCTGTACCCTCAGGTGGGAAGGGAGTGAATCCCTGAACATGGCTGTTCTCTATAACACAGTGGGGCAGAGGATGGATAGCAGAGGAAGAGTCTGTGCAGCTGGAGATGACAGATGAGTGAGGACAGATCCTGCCCTTCTTAAAACTCATGTCCCAACACTTGTTGTTATTGCCTACTTCACACTCAGACCATTGGGGAGCCAGAGAAAAGATTCAGCCACTCTGGCCTCAAATTGATAGTCATACAGGCCAAATGCAAATAGTGCATGTGAACTTCCTGCAGTTCATATGGGATTTTTGCCATAGCCCACAGCCTCTGTCATGATAGAACAAATCATGAAAAGAGCCTCAAGTTTATCAAAGTAGTATGCTACATACAGAACTTGAGTCTGGCACTACTTTGACCCATAGAGCACAGCATTTTCTGTCAGCAACACTGACCTGAAACACAGGATCTGGAGTCTGTGCTGAGTGATTAATAGTAGACAAACCTGCATCTGTGCCCAGTCTGCCCAGTCCTGCTGATTTCCATGTGCCCAGAGAACAGTTCACTACCCTGAGGACATCTTAATAGGCTGCTCACACCCTGTGCAAGAGTCAGTCCCAGTCAGCACACAGCATGCACATGAAGGTCCATGCTCAGCTCCTGGGGATGCTGCTGCTCTTTCTCCCAGGCAAGGGGGGACAGTACTGGGGATGTATTCAGCTCTGTGTGGTCAGTGCTGCCTGGCTCTTTAGGAAATTCCTCTAGTAGCATGGATAATTCTGTGGCTATTTGATTCTGTTTCCCACGTCAGGTGTCAGATGTGATATCCAGATGATGCAGTGTCCATTATCTTTGCCTGCATCTCATGGAGACAGAGACATCTTCACTTGCAGGGCAAGTCAGTACATTAGCTAAACCCAGAGCAAGTTCCTAAGCTACTCATCAAATATGCAACCAGTTTGAAATCTGGGGCCCATGGAGGTTCAGTTTCAGTGGATATGGAACAGATTTCACTCTCACCATCATCAGCCTGCAGCCTGAATATGTGGTCACTTATTACTGTCAACAGTATGGCAGTTACCCTCCCACAGTGATACAGGCCATGACACAAAACTCCAAGGGAAGCAGAAGTGTGAGGATGGCCTACCCCAGCTGCTCCTCCTGCTGCCTCCACCTGCTTAGAGCACTTCTCAGAGGCACCAGACTCTGAGGTCACTGGGAGAATTTGGTAGAAGGGACCAGGAGGATCTTCAGAACCCTCTCTCTTTCTGCCTTTTTAGGTCCAGCATGCAGAGATGATAGCAAATAGTCAATGGTCAGCATTCAGAGGTGATGGGCCCAGGTTGAGGTAGGTACTGTTCAAAATCAGAGACTGCTGAGCACCGTCCATGGCCTGAAAATAAAACCAGGTTTGGCTGAGCCATCAAACTAGGGAATCTGGTTCTCAGGTTCTGGCAATTAGGAAATATTGTTCCAGACCCTGGGTTTTCCAATGACCCGATAAAGCAAAATGGCCTACTTAACTCCATGTCATCCTGTTTCTCACAGAAGGAGCTGCTCCTGGTCCCCATTTGACATGTACCCTGATTAATAAAGAGGGAGTGGGATCCTCCATTATTTTAAAGACAGAGCCTTCAGCATGGCTCAAACTGTCACATGCCCCAATTCAAAAGATAATTGTCTCTTATGTGTGTATTTTTATTAAACAAATTTCTTAGTGGTTCATTTACAGTCAGCCCATTCCCTGATGTGGTCCCTTGCCTATGCCCAAGTGGAATATGCAGCGAGACCATACCAAGTGGGCACCATGAAGGCCTGTTTCCAAGGTAAAAGCCCATGAGGCTCACCTGTGGGGACACTCCAGCTAACTCCTGTGTTCTAGAGAGGCTGGGCAATGGAAGGTGGCAGTGAAGCAGAGGGGAACCACAGGAAGGGTTAACCTTCAGGACGAAGGAAACAACCAATGGTCCCCACACTTCCTTGTCCCATTTTCAAAATAGACTTTGATCAACGCTCATTTTCTAAAGCCATACACCCCTGAGTTAGCACAACAGAGTTGGTTTTTCTGTTATCAAACCTCCTTCCTCTTCATGGGATTTTTCTTCCTTTTCCTTTGGTATCCATGGATTTTATTCCATGGGGAAAATTGGCAAAGCAGGGAATTCAGTCTCTCCTCTAATGTCTGGATTCAGTGGCATCCCTCCTGATTTAATAAAGGACAAACATCATTGTATCTGAGGAATTTGATTTATAGTAAGAGTTTGGATTTAAAGAGAAATGAGAAGCCACTGTGTGTATTGAAGCAGGAAGTTCTCAAAAACACAGGGAATGGGAATCCAGACTGCAGCCTTTCACAGTTCTGGCAGTGTGGTAATGAACATGAGGATACAAAAAAAAAAAAAAAAAAAAAAAAAAAGGAATATTCCCCATGAAGCCAGAGCTCATCTCCACTGAAGGCACAGGCTGCTGGCCCTGTGTCCCTTAGACATGTGTGGGAGACCAGGTATGGGGCTGATGCCCTCAGCTGCCTGCCATGCCTACAGGGGATTTCTGAGGCCCCACCCTGGTTTCTGTTCTTCCTGCAGGTAAAATGGATGGTGTGCAATCTTTCGTTCTTTTCCAGATCCTTCCTCTAAGATGAGCCCCTAATGGAGCATCTCCACAGGAGTCAGAAAGAAAGAGGGTCCTCAGAAATGTGTTTTCATAAGCCATGCTGAAGACAGCAGTGTTACGCCACCTGCAATTCCCCTCAGTGCTTGGCAAGGATTCCACTGAGTAATAATGGTATTTGCAAAGTCTGATCTCATTGGGAATTTGGTTGTGGGCTTTCCTTCCTTGCTTTTTTGATATGTGTAGATTTACTATTATTTTTTATGTTTTCCCTGAAAATAGGGTTTTTTTACAGAACCAGTGTTAGAACATAAAAACCAAACTTCTAATGGAACTGTGATTTCAGATTTAGTCATTTGCTATGAAACTCTGAGTAACCAAGAGTGCTATGAGAAAATACAAAAAGAGATTCCAGCTGCTGATCCCCTGTTGACTACTCTCAGATGACCTGAAACACGTAGGCAAATAATCCCAACCCCATCAGAAAGGATTAGGAACAGAAGAAATAAAGTGTTCCTCAATGTTAAGTTCACACAGTATAAGACGATATCATATATTTGTTAGCTTAAAATGTCCAGCATTTATTAACCACAGCAGTAGTCACATGACTGACATTTACTCAACCCTACTGAGCTTACTTTAAAGTTTATGATCAGTTAAATATTAATGTCTTATTGTTTTGTTTAGTTTTAGATTATCACAAGTAAACAATTACTAGAATAATTAGAATACTTCATTGTCTAGTAATGATCATACAAAATATTTTTGTTTTTCTCTTGTGACCTTTTCCTGTTCTGAAAAAACATGTGTAACTGCCTACCTTTTAATGTATAAAAAGCTGGCTGGGAAAAATAAATTTCAGAACTTAGCATCCATTCCTTGAGTTTGTGTAGCTTTGTTCTCCACCTCGCTGAAGCCTACTCCATCACCTGAGACCACTACTACCCCTGCTAGAGCTGGACCCCAGCACAGCAGTTACTAGCTGACTTCCCAGTATGGTCACTGTGGGGCAGACCAAACTTGGTCATAGTGAGGCTCCCTCACCACATATTGTGGGGCCTGATATGCTTTATGATTTCAGTGTGTAGCAAGGGAATGAATTGGCTGTCATGGTTACCATGTGTTCAATGTCATAAATTTTCTGATTCAGCATATACACTCAAGGTCATAAACAGGAGCCTGTGGACATAAGCCCCAATGTAACCTGCTGACAGGGGCCTTCTTTGTTCAGAATTTCACATTAAAAGAGCCTAGGAAAATCCCTCAGGTGTTGGCTAAAATGTATGGCCACCTCTGAATATAGGATAACCAATATTCCCACCTGTCTCACATCTTCTCTGAACTGCCAGATGCTGGAAACTTGCTTCCTGGGCCTAAGCCTCATCATTAGTAAGACAACTGCTGTTTCTCTCCTCCTGGAATTCTGTCATGAAGGAAGGGGAACTGAGAATTTTTGTATGTGCCTCTAAGTGCCTTCAATGAATTGGAATCACAATAAGAAAACTTCACTAAGACAGAAAATCCACAGTAAAGTAAGAAATTACAAGAAATATATAAGGATATTTAAAAAAAATAAAAACTTCCTTGATCAAATCGAAACCAAGTGTGGATGTAGCATTATTTTACATTATATTCAAAATGTTCACATTGAACAGTATCATTGGCATCACTGAGAGCTGATACAAGGGCACAATTCCAGAACCACCTAGACCTGATATATGAGAATCTGCATTCTACAACGTTGAATAGTTCATGTACATGAGATTTGGCAGGCTCCCTCTAGGACACAATTATTTCTAATAGAATTTTTTAATCTCCACCCATGCTATTTATGGAAAATTCCATATAAACTCATACTCATAAAAGGCATATATAGTCCTTTTACAATTGCTATGGCAAAATTCCTGAACTCAGTAAATAACATGTAAAGAAAAGAGCTCGGGTAAACTCACAGTTTTCAAGGCTAAGCATCCAATGTTTGCAGTCCACCTCTTGTCCTCAGGTAAGGTCCCTGGTATGTGTCATAGTGTGGTGTGTAAGAGGAGAGGGGACCAGCTGCAGGCCATGTGGTCATACATGTGGTGTGGCTGCACTTATGACAACCCACGCTGTTGAGGACTCCTCAGTGTATGAGACCTGCACTGGTTCTTCCAGGGGCAGCAGCTCCACTGACCTGAACCCTCCAACAGGGCCTCACCTCTTAAAGGCACCACTATTCTTATCATGGCCACATTATGTCCAAACCTCCAGTACATAAACTCTAAGGTGAAAACCCATTAGGAACATCAACAATCCCCATCTTTATCTTTTAATTAATATGCAATGAATAGTGTAGTATTTCATCAATATTAGCCTTTAGCAAAGCAAAATGTGGACATGCGTTCCTCAACAACTTGATCAACTGCTCACCTCTCCAGCTGGGTTTGGGCACTTGGCTCTTTTCTGGAATCTGCCATGAGAATTCTGGGACATGAGGACCCAGTGCACACCATCCATGGCCCCAGAAGAAGTGAAATCTGGAGTCTGCTCTGCAGCCTGCAGCTGAGCCCAGCAGATTCCTGCCTGCACCAGCCTCACCATGAGCTTGAAAGCCATGAGCAAGAACATGTGCTGATGGCCTAAGACACTGGGTTTCAGTGGATGTTGGGCAGCATTCTTGTCCACAGTGAATTCACATTTGCACAGCATGGTGATGCAGACGTTAAATAACAACAGGATGGGATAAGGAGAGAAGTGCAGCTGGATAAGGGTGAGGGATGAGGGAGAGATGGGAAGGAACAGGGAAGGAGAATGAGCACAGTGTGTGATGTGCCTCTTCACATCATGTGACTCACTGTTGTGTGTACTCATAATGCATTGACACAATTAAATGAAAATCCCTCATTGTAGAAATGCTGACTTATGTAAGATTTTTTATATCTACCATTTAATGAAAAAGTTATGAAATTTAGTTCTAGTATGATCAGTAATAAATTCAGTAAGATATTAAGAATTTATTGAAAGTAATTCATAATTTAATAAAAGAGTAAAATAAAAAGAATATCTAGAAATTTTTCCATATGCTTATATATAAATTTTGGTGCAATTAGGCAAGTGTCTACCAGTATTGCGAAGTACCTCACAGACTCAGAAGATGAGTAGGTCACAGCTTTCTCTGTTTTCCTTCACCTGACATATCCATGAATCCAACCTCCAGTGAGTGGCACAGGCTGTGACTTAGGAAGGTGACCTGCTGCACTCAGGGGGCTCTGGGCTCAGGATCCACGCTGACATCTGGATTTGGAGAGGCCCCTCCCTGGAAGGATGGAGTTCTGGTCTCACCAAGGACCCACTCTCACCTCACATTTAGTGACCTCCACATGAGCCCAGGCAAGAGCAGAGGGCTGTGTCTCTAATCCTGTCCACACAGGGAAGGTGTGTGCTGCTGGGCTGCAGAGTCCTGGTGCTGGTGTGACAGTGCCAACTGTGCACTCAGCACTCTTCCCCAGTCTCACTCAGCATGACCAGCAGCCTCCCAGCACCCAGGAGTCCCACATGCACATTCAGCTTCATGGACCCAAATCAACAGTATCTGGCATCCAATACAAAACCACAATGAAACCCACGTGCTGGTGTCCATTCTCTTTCAGTTGAGTCTGGTTACCTTGGAGACACACAGAGTCCCCTCCCCACCAGGACTCAGGAATTTGGTCAACTGAATATGGAACTGATGTTGGATATAAATGTCTAAGCTCACAGTAACTGTCTTAAAGTCAAGCAGACATGGTGGCACTGGAATGTAATCCCAGTTACTTTGGAAAGTGTGGAGGGTGACCTGAGTTCTGAACCCAGAATGGGCCACTCAGAGGAAGACTATCTCAGAACAAAATGAGAAGGACTTGGGGTGTAGGTCAAAGCTGCCTCTCCTGTTTGAGGCCCTGATTAGATCACCTGGACAGTTAAAAAAAAATCCTTGAAACCATACATGACAGCAATGAGCAAGTCATATCCACATATATACAAGTATTCATAATATAAATGCCCATTGTACACAGATATAACAATATAAATTATATCCTATAGAGTATATATGTGACATATGATATTCCTTTTATTTCTCAAGAAATTGGACTCTGACTGAGAGGAGGCTCTGGTGAGACTTTGCTGACCCTTCTCTCAGGCCCTGCAGAGTCTTTGACCCCCAGACAGTGAGCTGAGCAGTGAGTTCGGCCACCCAATGGAGCCAGGCTCAGCACTGACTCCTGGTCTCTGACTCTCACCGTGGCTGTGGGCTCTCAGCTTGGCTCAACCCCCAGGGTGTGGAGCACCTTCCTTCCCTGGACTGCTGCCAGGCAGCCTGATGGCAGGGCCTCTGCTTCCCAGGTCCTCAGACCCATTGCCCAGGGGAGCCTGGTCCTCACAGCCCAGGGCCAGAACCTGCAGCACTGGGGTAGTGCCAGCCTGGGCCCAGCCTGGTTGAGCCTGCTCTCCATCTACTGCACTAGCATAGTCCTGTCCTTGATCTGAAGCTCAGCACACATTTCCACAATTATTATCTCACATTGTCACATAGTAAATTTTTCTCGTATATACTACTTAAACCCCTGTAGTTAAAGCTTTCATTATAGTGTGCCTTCCCTAACCAACTCAATGTAAGAAATGTAATATTTAAAATAGAGTTAATCCTATGAAACCCTGCCTTATCCATTATTTTATAGATGGATCACAAGCTCTGATGTTCATAGGAGCAGGTGAGCACTTCCAGAGCAGGGCAGGAAAGGGATCTGAAGACACAACTGTTCATCTCGGAAATGATATATAGGTGAGGGAGGGACATGTTGGGGTCATGACCCGGTGGTGGAGAAACTGTGTAGCATGCACAAGGCCTTGGAGTCATTAATTCATACCAAAGGGGAGAAATAAAGAAAAATAAATAAGAAAGAAAGAAAGTTAGAGAGAAAGAGAGGGTGAAAGGAAGGAAAGAAGGAAGGAAGGAAGAAGGAAGGAAGGAAGGAAGGAAGGAAGGAAGGAAGGAAGGAAGGAAGGAAGAGGTTGTAGACATTTTGATACGTCTAAGAACAGTGAGTTCACGAACTGTGTCCTGCTTTATTTCTGTAAAAGTTACAAGAGGACTTGATGGAGGACAAGGTATTTAAGACACTGCAGCCCTCTTGAGATCATGAGGCTTTAACACCAAGATTGAAAATTCTCTTGTAATACTGACAAAGCAGAAATGCATAATGAATCTGGATCATTGCTGTTTACTAAGATGCTGACCCTGCACTACATTCTCTAAACCTCATGGGTTAACATACTTTCTACTTCCTTATAAATTATTCTTTCCTCTCCAAAAATACAATTAAGAAAAAGAGCCTGGCAGGGCTTAGACCTGCTGTACTGGAGAACATAGGCAACATCATGTGTGTGAGTGTTTTCTGTGGGACTCTGAGTCGTGGAGGGCTTGATCCAGGAGCAGTGCCTCCTCCCTGCATCTTAGTCTCACTATGTCAAAGACTGGAGGTCTCATATCACCTCGGTGGGTTTATACATCTACTTCTGTTCCTGTTTTCATTTATCTTTTAAATCCTGAGCATAAATATCCCCCTTGGTTTCCTTAGTCTTTCATCCTTCTCCAAGGTTCACCAGTGACATTGACCTGTGCTTAAGAAGCACAACAACAGGGATTTCTGAACCATGATGGGAATCCAGATCCCAATCACAGCACATTTGTCTAATCATGTCCTGTACTCAGGGACACATGCTAAACCCAGGAAATGGTGAGCTGCCCTGATCTAACCTGTAACACCTGGGTCACTGAACCTGTGCTGAGTGACTGAGTGGAATTAGCCCTGCACTCGTTCCCTGTCTGCCCTGCTCTGCTGATTTGCATGTGCACACAGCACAGTCCACTAACCTGAGGACTTCTTAATAGGCTGCTCACACCCTGTGCAGGAGTTAATCCCAGTCAGGACACAGAATGGACATAAGGGTCTCTATTGAGCTCCTGGGGCTCCTGCTGTTCTGCCTCCCAGGTAAGGTGGGGCAACATGGGGGATTTATGAGCACAATGTGGTCAGTGCTGCCTGGCTATATGAAAAGTCCTCTTGGAACATCACATCTTATAAGGATATTTATTTTTATGGATCTAATATCAGGTGTCAGATGTGATGTCATGATGACCCAGTCTATGTCCTCCTTGTCTGCATCTCCTGGAGACAGAGTCACCATAACCTGCCAGGCAAGTCAGGACATTAGCAATTATGTAGCCTGATATCAGCAGAAACCAGAGCTAGCTCCTAAGCTCCTCATCTATGCTGCAACCAGTTTGGGATCTGGGGTCCCCTCAAGGTTCAGTGCAGTGGATCTGGGACAGATTTCACTCTCACCATCGGCAGTCTTGAGCCTGAAGATGTTGCCACTTATTATTTTCAGCAGTATAAATTTTACCCTCCCACAGTGATACAGACCATGACATAAACCTCCCATGAGGGCAGAAGTGTGAGGCTGGACTGCTCCAGCTGCTCCTCCTCCTGCCTCCTCCTGCTGAAAGCAATTCTCAGGTTCACCCAGACCATGAAGGTCATTGATGTTTACATAGAAGAGGTCACAGAGGCTCCTCTTCATCCTCACTCTCCCCTGCAGCTCAGCCCTGGCAGGCAACCATGACAAGGGCCTCACTGAGAGCTTACAGAAAAGAATTTAAGATTGGAAGAGCCTGGACTGAGCATTAGTTGGGGTTGTGCAATAAAGATAGGCATCTTCATGTTTCTCTACAGTAATGTTAAAGACTGCATTTTTTGGTGCATTCTAAGTCCCCAGGACATTGGTGACAACACAGAGATCCTCTCTGTGATCCCTGTCCCCACAGCCCCTTCAACATCACCACCCCAGACACTGTTGCATTTGTTACAATTCTTCAACATCTGCCAACAGCTACAGGACCACCAGGGTGAATTTGTGCTCTCTATGGAAGTGGACAATGAACAGTGATGTGTGTCCATTGCTGTGGCCTGGACAGAGCAGTCCCTGCACTTCACTGTCTGTGCTCCAGATCATCCCCACTGTGTCCTCTCTCATGTAGCTGTTCATGGGTTTCCATCCCTGGACTTTCAGCTTGGCTAACTGACACCTACCTGGAATGCACAGCACAAAGCATTTTCAGACTGGCCTCTTACACTGGCTGCTGTGTAAGTGAGTTTCCTCCATGGGTTTTCATTTCATGATGGATGCTCTTTTCTTTATTTATCTTTCTATTTCTCCTTTCTTTTTAAACTTTTCTTCAATCACACCATTGAATCCAGGCATATGCTTCCACTGAGTTCCATCCACAGTTGGATTTTATTTACGTATATATATATATATATATATATATATATATATATTTTAGACACGATCTCTCCAAGTTGGCGACAGCCAGGCTAAGTTGGTGAACCTGACCTTGAATTTTCCATCCTCCTGCCTTAGCCTCCAAGGTTCTAGGATTACAGGTGAGCATCACTGCACCCAGCTTGATAGTTGAGTTCTTGCCAGTGGTGAGTAATATTCTGCTGTCTATCTCTTCCACAGTATTGATCCATTGCCCTAGTGAAGGGCATGCTGTGTGCTCCAGGGTTTCAATGATGAACAAAGGTCCTATTCATTTTCATGTTTGGGTTGTTATTTATTTATTTTTAGCTGTGTATTTTCACATCCTTTAGTAAACACAGGGAACTTAACTGCTGCATGTTTGGTAGCAGAATGTCTAGTTTCATAAGAAGCTCTCGCACTGTCTTCCACATCCTGTCTTCATCTTGGAGACACCTTGTTGACAACACCCAGAACACTCTGCTGCTGGGAATGTCTGGTGACAGCAGTCAGGACCAGATCACCAGCAGGGACAGTTCTGGGCTCCCTCCTGCTGCCTGTGGAGTGTTCCCTTCAGGACTTGGTCATTCCCCCAGAGGTGGAGTTTTCTCATGTGTTTCATTTTGCATTTCCCTGATGACGAAGTTGTCAGAAATATCAGGAAAAATATACAAAGAGTGCAATTGTTAGATCCAGCTATCAAATGTTGGTCACTTCTCCTTCCCTTTATATTTCTTCTGTATCCTTGAGTTCCAAGATATCTGCTCCTATCACATCTTTTATATAAATAGAGCACCTTGCAGCCATTTTGGTGATAGCTACAGATTCTCTTCTTCTCTGAATGACTGAGGGACTCTTGATTTTTCCTTTATTCCTGAAGAATGTTTCCCTGCATCTCCATTTCTAGGTCAACTGTCCTTTCCTTCAACAGTTGCAAGTGTGTCCTATTGTTTATCCTCCATGTTTTCTGGGGAGAAATTCTCTGTTGAATTCATTTGCTTTTCTCATAAAGTTAAGGAGTGCCTTTCTCCCCCTGGTTTTAAGGAATTGATCTCTGTCTTCAGACATGTAAGTTTGGCTGTGAAGTGAACTTGTAGGCACCTCTGGGGCCAATTTCCTGTCCTTGCTCAATGGCCCTCCAGACTGCTCAGTTTTCTCTACTGAGCACACTGGGTGTGATGTTGCTGTCCCACCTCAGGACTCATTCCTCTGTCTGCTCAATCTCCTGAGCTCACCACTGGGCTTTCGCTAAACTGGATGCATTTTCAGTTCTCAAACTTATGTTTTTCCCTTTGAAGATTCTATCCCCTTTCTAATGCTGTCTGTTTGTTCTTCATTCCTTTCAAATGTGATCACGAATGCTGCTGGATGCACTTTTGTGGTGTCTGTTTTAACATCCTGTTCAGCTAACCCTTAGGTAAGTTTCAGCTCAGTGTTTATGTGAACTGAGTGAATTTTCACATTCACATGAGGTTATCCAGGTTTTTATGATGAAGAGTTTTTCTCTGCTACCTGGACATTCCTGGTATTGGGTCATATCACAGGTACTGAAATTGGGAATAACTAACAAGATTCAATTTCATGCCAGCACTTTGATCTCTGTTCTACAAAGGAGCAGGGCCCTCACAGATGAAAGATTTCTTATCCTGCTAGGGCTTAGGAACTTCCTGGTTAGCACTTAGTAGCCACAGATGACTGAGTCCAAGGCAAATTCCCTTAATCCATGAGTCTGCATTGATCAGTTTAATATCACTGTGACAAAAACACAATACAAGTCTCACTTAGAGGAGAAAAAGTTTATTTAAGCTCATTGGTTCAGAATTTCAGTCCATGGTCAACAGAACCCATTGTGCTTGGCCCTGGTGAGACAGAACATCAGGGTAGAAGGGTGGGTGAAAGAGACCTCCTTTGACCATGGTAGCCAGGACGTAAAGGAGAGAGGGGAAAGGGCTTCAGGGAAGATGCACCCCTCCAGGAATCACCCTAGTGATCACCTTCTCCAACCACTCCCACCTTCACACAGTTGTACCCCAGTTAGCCCCCTCAAACTGTGAGGGACTTATTAGGCTCAGCTCTCATAGGCTAATCACTTCACCTCTTAATATTCTTGGTCCACACAGGAGGTTCAGGGGGACAAATTAAGTCAAACCATAACACAGTCTAAAGAAGAATATCAAACGGCAACTTCAAAATAACCATTTTGATTCTAGCAGAAAATTTTTTCTTAAAACAGTGACTTTGTCTTCTAGATCTGGGAATAAATGGCACAAGTGGCACATGATCCTGAGGGAAGCCTGTCATGGAGAGAAAATTAAGAAATCCCCACGGTACCTGTTCCCCTTCACCCTTCTTCTTCATAGGCCTTCCACACCAAAGGTGGAACCTCCTCCGATCCACATTTTGTCACTGGTAGGACATAAAATATTTTTTTAAAATTTCTGTTTTCTTCTGCTTGTTCCCAATTTTACACTGTCTTCATTTGAGAACAGGTCTCATCTGATTTACCTATTGTCCCTCACTATTCCTGGGGCCTGGGATTCTCCCAGTCACACTCTTCTCACCACCAATATAGGTGCAAGTTCTACTCATTATAGATATATTCTATGACTTGACACAAGCAATTAATTATTTGGATGTCTGAATGTCTACTGTACTGAAGGCCCTTAGTTAATAGACCTTTAGGTTATACATTGAGGTGATTTGAAGTATTCCCAGGGAGAAGTGTTACTGCTGGGATGAGGACCTGTCACATTTCTCTTAGCTTCCTAAGACACACATTCATGCCATCAGGTCATGATATTGAAGAAGAAGCACATCTTGAAGGAGAGTGCCTACAATCTGCAGGAGGTCATCCCCAAATCTGATTTGGGTTATGCTGTGTTTGGAGGACCAGTGGAAGTCATGATCATGTACTTATGTTCCTTGTCCTACAACACACAGTAGGTCCAGGTGTGAAAATTTCTGTCTCAGTCAACTCTACCCTCTCTGAGGGCATGGGTACTGATGCTCCTCAGAGTACCATGGGCAGGAAAGTCAATCATGACCCACAGCACAGGCGTGTTCCAGTAGGAAAGCAGAACAACCCACCAGGAAGAGTGATCTGAAACTCCAACTTCACACAGGTGGCTGGAGACATCTGGCTCTGCTGCTGAGAAATCAGATGTCCAGAAATAACAATAGTTCCAGCATTATAAGTAGAGGTGGTGTCAGTGAGATCTGGCTTTAGTGATAACCCCGTTTTTGTCCTCAAACTAATCAAAGATCTATTGTGCAAACATGGTGTCAATTAAGGCAAATATGAATACTAGACAATCTGAGTAGAGGTGGAAGAGTCTTCTAGCAAGCATGATCACTTAGCTGTCATCTTTGGTAAGTTTCCTCGGTGTTTCAACATTATCCATGAAGTTCTGCAGACAGAAAACCCACTTCATGTGGGCATCTGCCTGTATATTCTCAGACTCTGCTTACCTCTGACTTTCTGTCTTCTGCTTCCAGGCCCTTGGCCAAGAAGCTCTCCGGGAATGCACATATAGGTATTTGACTAAGACACCCTCTGTTCACATGTGGCTTGTGATCATATGATCTTCTTAAATATGGGCTAGCTTACTGTAATGTACCAGATCCACTCACGATTCTGGCTACACTGTGTGGATATTCCACCTTACCTGTGTTGTTTTATGATATAATCCATTCCAGTAAAAGCTTAGCTTTGCTTTCCTACTCAGGTAATGACTGATTGGAACAATCAATGAGATTCCTGGAGTGAGTTCATGCAGAGGTGACAGGATAAGACAGAAAAGTGGCATTGGACACAGGGATAATGTCCATGAATTATGACTTAACTCTGAATGTTTTCGATCCAAAATGTATCATCTGCCTCCTAGCATGAAGTGTTTTCTAACTACTTTCTCCTACTTTCAACAGTAATTTTAGGGATGAGATATCAGCAGGAAAAAGTTGACATACATCTCAGCTACGGAAAATATATTAATGGCTTTTACAAATTGGTTTATGAAAATTACATCACTTTTTATTTATTTATTATCAATGTAGCACAGATTTTATCCAAAACATATCAAAACATGACATTATTATAATTATATTCCTATACTATGTCTCTTGACACACTCATCGACTCTCTCTACAAAACACCTTCATACTTGAGAACCTCATATGACATAACCTGTAATGGTGTGCCTTGACTATTAAACCCAAATGTCTAAATAAGCTGAGTGGGAGGGGATCTTCTAAAGGACACTTGGGTTTGCATGTGTGGAACTCTCTGCACTGAATTTGAAACATGCTATTTTCAAATTCTGTTCCACTTACTCTAGGTGCATACCAAGCATCCCCAGTCCCTCTTGGTCAAAGCTCAAGGGAAGAGAGTTGAAATTAGTTACCTGGTCCTGATGTCAGATGGCTACCTGAGGTCAGTCCTCAGGCCACACCTGCCTTCCCAGGATGTACCCTTGCATCAAGCAACACCTTCCTGTAGTCTCTATCTCCTTTATTTGTGGTTAAATAAATCTTAATTGTCATTTTGCATACAAGTTGTCTTTGTCTCATTTCACAAGATCATTGTTGCTCTTGAACTTTCTTTTTCTTTGTAGAGTTAATCATTTTCAATTGTAAAATTAGTTGTACCTGAAATCTAGTGGAACTCACCATTTTTTTGCAATATAAAAACCCACCATAGTCCTGTGTTTGAGGGTTTTCAGTCTGTGGAAGTGTTTGATGGAACAAGTTGCAGACATCACAAAAGACAGGTACACCTGACCCAGTGTGTGATTCAGACACCAAAGTCCTTGTGGTCGTGGGGACCAAGTCATGCAGGAAAGAGTGACTGCATGAGTGAAAGTGAGCAGAGTCATTTCAATCCCTGATTAATTACATGTGGAGTCTGCTGTGGTGTGTAGTGTGAGCCATGTGCAGCAGTTCCTGTCAGGATCAGGGAAGGCACAGGGGGCATATGGAGATGCATCTGAGAGGGGAAATGGGGGCCCATGAGGAATGGAGGATATCAACAGCAAAGACCTGAGATTCACTTGGAATACCAGGGGCCCCAATATCTCTAATGTACATTGTTCATAAAAAATATATTTTACCTCTGCAGTGTGCAAATGTCAACCTAAACTACAGCAATCTATATACTTTCCAAAAAATTTCAAATGAAAATCACTAGTTAATGGACCACGGTCTGCAGCCTAGAAGAGGCAACATTGAAAAGTGCTGTAAAGGTGTAAATGTGCATGATGTTCTTTACCTTCCACTCTCTACATCCCCCTTCTCCTGTGGCTTTTCTGATCTGCCTCCGGAGGATGAGAAACTGTTTTCCTATTCAATGTGACTTCCACACTGTTTGCTGTATGGAGTGCCTCCTGTCCTGGTAAGCCTTGGACACCTTCTCCTCCTGCTCCTGTTTTCTTTTCCTTAGTCCCTGTTTTAGTGGCCAGGATGAGTCATAGCTGTGATGTGTTGAACATCCCCTGCGACAGAAGATTCCAGACCCGAACCAGGGACCAAGTTCCTGGCAAAGCCTCACCTGTGGAAGCCCATAGTCACCATCCTCCTTGTCCACCTCTAATTGGGTCTGCTTTTTATATTTAAACAAATATAAGGAAAATTTTTTGATTAAAACAAGAAAAGTCAAAGCTTCTTTCACCTGGAGAGAAAACAACTAGTCATCCATAAACCTAGGGACACACAACTCCTAAATGGAAGATGTGGGACTGATCAGGTGGTTTCAGGGTTCTAGGGTAGGACCCTCCCTTGCTCAGCACCCTGCAGAGGCTTTGGAGAGAGGCCCATGATCCGGTAGTGACTGGAGCTGCAGCACCCCTGGGAACTCACTGCTGCACCCCAGGAACCTTGGTTGATCCCTCCCAACTGCTGAGTGCTGTCTCTGGGCCTGAGAGCTCATTGGAAATGCTGAGGGTCTCACAGGGCTCTGGAATGTTCTGGGAAGGAAAGTGTGGGGTAGGGTTGGCAGTGGGGGACCAAGAGCATCCTCTACACCTTAGCCTGCACCATTCAAGATACTTCAAGTCCCTTTTCTCTTTGCTGAAACCACATTTTTGTCATCTTATATGGGTCACATGGCCAAGATGTCTACTGCCCTGGGACTGGCATGGTGTATGATTTCCTGGTGAGCGTTTAATCTTTGCCCTTAAGCAGTAGGACAATTTCTTGAGCAGAGGGTTCACTTGAGTTTCCCACAGAATCTCACCTACTGATGGATGAAGAGGATCAGTTTCATGAATTGGAGAGTAAAGATACATGGTCATGAGTCTGGGACCCTAGAATATCAATCCTGGGTATTGATGCTCCTCACACCTATCACTAGGGAGAAAACACAGCAGGCAATATAGATGGATTGTCCTTGGGAGTTCAAAAGAGATAACAGAATGCACTGAAATCCCCTTCAGAGATTGTGATCAGAACATGGAGGTGTGCACAGAGGAGGGGGCAGTAGTGGGAGGGGGTAGGTGGAAATTTCACTGTTGTCTCTAGGATGTCCCCAGAGCCCTCAGCCAGGACCAGGTCCCTGTTCAGTGGACAGGGGCCCAGGGTGGCCTGAGCTTTGTGCTTCAATATGGCCATGAAAGAAGCAACATTTGCTTCTACAATCACTCTAAGTTCTCCAGAAAAGACACTTAGGAAAAAAACCTGGCTGTTCCTGCACCTGCTCTTCTCAGGAAGAGAGAAACTTCCACATGTCTAAGCTTGTGTTTCGGGGAGAATGAGGATCGAAGGGCAGAATCATAATGGTTTCCATCCTCCCAGGCCTCATGTTCCAGCAAGGTTAATGTCATAAAACCCTGAGCCTCCTCAGAGAGTTTAAAAATTCTACTTCCCTCCTGCCTTCATTGATCACTTTAAATCGCAAGCATAAAATGTCCCTTTCTCCCTTAATTTCTTCCTGCTCCTATGGTCACATACAAGGAATTGGATTAGTAAACCTAAAAAAAGCCTTTCTTGGATCACTCCTCACAGTAGAGTATACTGGTTCTGTCCTGCATATTCCAGACCAACATGTAATGTGCTCTGGCACATGTGTGCTGCCCTGACCTGATCTGTGACAATGGGGACACCTGGCCTTTTCAGAGTAACTGAGAAGAACCAGTCCTGCAGCTGTGCCCAGTCAGCCCAGCCCTGCTGATTTGCATTCATGAAGAGCACATCCCACTGCCCAGAGGACTTCTTAACAGGCTGCTCACATCTCAGGCAAGAGTCCATCCCACTAACAACATAGCATGGAAATGAGAACCCCAGCTCACCTCCTGGGGGCCCCTGCTTCTCTGCCTCCCAGGTGAGGAGTGACAACACTGCGGATTTATTCAGCCCAAAGTAGACAGTGACATGGTCTGCAGTCCAACTGTGTGTATATTAACTTCATGTAATTGTTGTTCTCAATGTTAGATACCAGAAGTGACATTCAGATGACCCTGTCCCCTTCCTGTCTGCATCTCAAGAATCCAGAATCACTATCACCTGCAGAGCTAGTCAGGGCATGAGCTATTCTTCACACTGGTAATAGAAGAAACTGGGGCCAAGATCTTCTGCCTCTCATCTACTATGCAACCCATTCAGATCCTGGGGTTCCATGGAGGTTCAGTGGCCAGGGACATGGCATAGACTTCAGGTTCACACTCAGCAGCATGGATACTGAAGATTTTTCCACTTATTAAAATCAACAGCATTGGGATTTTCCTCCCACAGGCCATTGTATAAACCTCCCAGGGAAAGAGACTGTGTGGCTGAGCTCCCTCCCCCCGCTGAGAGCTCTTCTCAGGGGCAGCCAGGCTCTTAAGGTCACTGGAAGGGTTTCCTAGAAGGGCAGAGGGAGGGTCCCCTGCCCAGGAGTCCCCTTGCTCCTCCTCAGGCCCAGCAGCACACAGGACAAGGCTTCTCCATGTCTAACCCAGGACAGAGCTTGTTGCCTCTGTGTAGATGTGTCATGATGCTGCGCTGGACAATGTGTGGTGTCAGCTTGGCTCCACGGAGAGGGGCTGGAGCATTGGAGTGTTAGTGAAGCAGGTTCAGGAAGGTTGCTGTGACTTTCAGGTGACCGAGTGAGGAAACCCCTCCCTCAGTGCAGGTGGCTCCATTCAATGTGCTGGACCAAGTGGACTGGAGGGGAACCAAGTAACACTCACACTTTGTCTCCCCTCAAGCTCTTCCTCATGCAGATATGTGCTTATCCTTCTACCATGCTTGGGTATCCCCCCAGGGTCTTGGTTTTCTTATCTGGTCTTGCCCTCTTGGGGCTCTTGAACCTGCACTCCTGGACTGGGATTACATCCTTCTGAGGCTTCTGGCTTCTTCGACTGAAATGCAAACATAGACGGGGAAGGTAATGCTATTGACAGCCAGTTTGACAGATCATTAGGCCTTCGGAGAAACACATTTGGAGGATTGGGGACAATGTCCTTATGGAGGAGATATGGCCAGACATTTATAAAATTGGTTACAATTTAAAATAAGGGCTTCCAAATTGAGAGATCATTTAAAGGTCATTGACGAGTAGGGACTGATAAAAATGAGAATGAAGAAAAATGTAGATTTTTTAGATAGTTATCATATATTATCCCATTTAGGATGATGATCTAGTATGCTAAATGTCCATGCTTGGATTTCAATAATATCAACTTCATCCCACACATTTCATGAGACCACTCACACTTGGGAGCATCTAATTCAACAAGAAGGCTATTCACTGTTGACCCAATATTATATTCACACCATAATGACCACACTCACACCTGACATCCACCTGACCACATTGGACATGACCAACACTGGCAAGGCTGGGAGTGACTCTTGTCTGTGCATTTGCTTTCAGCTTTGTGCCTACAGAAATATCATTTGGAGGTTTC
Source organism: Sciurus vulgaris (assembly GCF_902686455.1). Taxonomy (NCBI): domain Eukaryota; kingdom Metazoa; phylum Chordata; class Mammalia; order Rodentia; family Sciuridae; genus Sciurus; species Sciurus vulgaris. Next base: position 3,661,647 of record NC_136475.1, read on the forward strand.
CTGTGAGGATTAGTAGGTGTTAGAAACTCTTACACAATAGAACCCTGAACTGAGTAACTCCTTTATAGGAAAATAACTGAGTTCAGTTGACTGTGCCATTGACATAATTGCAGGTGCTGCAGTGGTAATGGTAGAGGACTCACAGGAATCAACTCGCCACTCATAACCTGCTCCTCCACATGGCACACCCTGTGATCTACAGGCTGTTCTGTGTCACTCTGATTTATTCTAGGGCAAGCCGAGCATCGCCTCTCCTAACATCCAGGATTTAAAAACGCTCCAAATCTGAAAGTTTTGGATGGTTCCAGTGGGATTTGTGTTTCTTGATGGACACATCAGTTAGTAAAGTTGACTAAAAATTTCCATAGTATGAAAAACACTGATATTTCTAACCCTATTTATTCCCACATTTCAGGTAAGGGACAAGAAAAGCCAGGGAGTACCTGGAGCACAGTGTCAGTTCTCAGAAGCTGTCCTAGTGGGGTCCTCTCAACTCAATGTCTTTGGCAAACATCTAACTAAACTTTCACAGTAAGAACCTCCACCCTCTATAGCAGGCAGCATGGATTTTCTCTCACTGGTTCTCCTCCAATCACAGGAGACATTTCATGACTCATTGTTCTAAGGACAGAAGCCATGTCCTGTTGGTTCTCTGCATACTGCTGCACCATCCAGAGGACTGGCATCAGAGATAAAAGCTGAGATTGAAGCTCAGCTCTACCTTGGTCTAGACAGACCAGGACTCCTCACTCAGCTTCTCAAAATGAGGCTCCTGCTCAGCTCCCAGGGCTGATGATGGGTGAGGACTGAGAGGGGAGGAAGGAGAAAGGTGAAACGGGAGAGCCCTGGGCTCCATTTTGCCCATGTGGGCTCTCTCTTTGTTATAAGCAGGTTTTCTCTTCAGGATGGAACATGTGATATTATGATGTACAAAATTCAGGAAGATTTACAAGGAAATAGGATTTTTGCACCAGTGAACAATATTAAGACACAGGAAGACAGACATTGTATAGGTGTCTTCTGGAGACACGTTGTTGTTCTGACCAAACTCCTGGACAGTCAGCCTTCATCTCCTGCAGGTCCACTCAGAGCCTCCTACACATTGATGAAAACACATTTATGAGCTGGTATCTGCAGAGGCCAGGCCAGTCTCCACAGGATCTTATTTATGTAGTTTCTAACTGGGCCTCGGGGATTGCACAATGGTTTAGTGGCAGTAGATCACGGACAGACTTCATACTGAAAATCAGGAAGGTGGAGGCTGAGGATGCTGGAGTGTATTACTGCAATGAAGGTTTACAACTTCCTCTCACAGTGGTACAGCTCTGAACAAAAACCACCCTGCTTGGGGTAGATCAGCTGACCCCTCTGCTGACTGCAGAGTACAACACTTGTTTCTACATGTGTGAGAGGAAGAGGTTGAAGGACTCAAGAAAACAGGTCACAACTGATGCCTCTCGACAAGGAGTGTCTTGGCTAGACTTGCCACTCCTCCATTCATGCTGTGACCTAAGCAGCAGCAGAATGAAGAGGGTACAGTTGCCCTTGGAACAGTCAGGTACAGGAGACAAGAGAGCTGACTCATAGCTTGTACTAATCTTCCAGACATGCACACAAGCAGTGATTACATGCATCTATGTTCACAGTCACACAACTGAGGTTGAGGATGGTTCATGGCAATACAGAACTTATGCATTTTTAGTATGCTTTTGTTTGCTGTGGTTGTGTTTTTGGTTGGTCAGTTGATAGAATACATGCAGCAGGAAAATATTTGGGGTTATTTAGACAGTTTTTCTCTCTCCTACCTAGCCTTCCTACTTCCACTCTTTCTATCATATACCCTTATCCAGCGTGGGGTAGATGCACCACTGAATATTGCTGTTCTAATGAAAATAGCTGAGAAGACTATTCAGGTTTGAGGTTTTCAAATACCTAGATGGTATGGGAATTCAACTCAAAATAAAAGGTCGTATCTATAGGCTTTGGCAGTTCAGTCAGAGCATGTTGAAAGAAAAAGGGCATTATTCAAATTTCAAAGTTGAATTATGAAAATAAACACCAAAGCACGGGGAAGTTAGAGAGGATAAAAATATCAAGAGTAATGCAAACATGAATCCCTTCCCCAATAAAATAAGAATCCCCAGATTTGGGGCAGAAGGTAGTAAATGAGGACATGAAGGGCACACAGGAGTAGTCAGCTGTTGACACAACACCACACCTGTGGTACAAATGTTGGGCAGGAAATGCTTTTGGGGTTGAGCTAGATCTATGAACCAAATGGACAGAATCTGAGAGATATGACTTGGGAAGAGTCACAGACTTGAAGGGAGAACTACTTGGATTTCCAGGTTAGGGCCTCATGTGATTGCAAGCTTATGAAGAATTAGAACATCATGCAGAACTCCAGGTCTGTAATGACACAATAGTTAGTGAACTTCCTCTTCAAATAAGCCTTAGGTCATGCTGTATATCCAAAATCAACCCAATAGAGCACATGCAATGTTTCAAAGGTAGATTCTGCCCAATTATATACCTGTATCATTTGGGAGAGAATGTTTATTCAGGAGAGACCATGTCGTTAAGATGCACAGGACCAGAAGGAAAATCTGGGGCTGGGAATATCAACAGGAGGTATATTGGGAGACCAAGGATCATGTATCAGACATACATGAAGGATAGTCAAGTGAAGCATTTTGGGGTTTGGTGGTGGTGGTGCAATAATGTTGCATGTTTGCTCTCCATTTCTATCCTACTCAATCATATTTCCCAGTTCAGACATCAACAAATGATCCAATTAAAAACCTAGTCTGGTGTTAAAGTTTAGCTCATTCCCAATGTTTTAAATAGGTCCATTCAACTTTCAAAGCTCAGCTGCATTCTTACTCCTCAGGGAGTCCTTCTTCTTGAGTAACGTCAGAATTTCAATGCACACAAATTTGGATAATTTCAATGGAATGAAAATGGCCACGAACATTGACTCAAGTATTGTTTGAAATTGAGGTCATCTATTCTTCATTTCATTCAGAGCACTCTGAGTTCATTGTAAACTCACTTTTCAGTTTTTTAATTTTATTTCCACTTCTGTTAAAATGGGTTTATTAATCATGACCCAGAATGTTGTAATTTAAGGTGGAAGTCTTGTTTCTTTTAAATTAAATTTTACCACAGAGATGCAGGCTTTGCTATTATACTGCACATAATTAAGCTCTAGATCAATAAATAAACGCACATTCATGATTCTACAAATGTAGAAAATGAAGGGAAAAAATGGAAAAACCATCGTGAGCATTTTGTTATCAAACTAACTGGTTGAAAATGACTGCTTTTCACATTGTGAGAAGCAGTATATATCCACATTCACTTCACATACACCTGGGATGGGCTAATGCCATACTAGAAATAAAAGATTTAAATTTACAGAATTAGTGATCCTCTGCGTGGCCATGACAGCCCATTCCAAGATGATAAATCCCACGGTGAGCACAGTGAACCCTCCAGTGTGTTACTCTGCGGAGATTCACAGCGGAGCAGTAAGGGTTCTTCCAGGGTCAGGACAGGTGCATTATGGCCCCCGGAAGTCCTCAGGAGGGGCGGAACCGCCAGACGACGTGCAGATGTTGCCACGCCCTACGTGCCACCACTGCCTTTCCTGCTTCCTCTCCTCCGACTTCCGGACACCGCCATCTTGCTCAGACGAAGACGCTGGACTAAGAACAGCAGGGAAACAGGTGACTGCTGCGCTGGAGCTGCAAGAACCCGATCGTGGAGGCGCAGCCTCGGCTCTTCGGACTCGACTTCGCTCCTTCAGAACAGGAAGTGCTTGGCATTCCCACGCCTGCTGCAGCTCAGTGATGTGACATCAGAATGCCCGCGACCCGCTGACCAGAGGCTCCTGGGAAGGACCGCGCTGCAGGCTGAGTGGCATTTACACGTGTTGGGCAGGACCAGGAGATTAGACTGGACCAGAGAGTGGCAGACGGATGATCCGACCAGGGTGGAGGATCTGAATTCCAGACAGCAGGACGGCTGTCCTCATCGATATGGGCCACGTGGATGTCCAGGGCACCCGCCAGGAGGCCGCCTGGGCTTCCCTACCTGTGGCTCACAGTGCATCCAGCACGTGCAGGAGAAGAGAGTCAGATGTACCAGCGGCTGCAGGAGAAAAGCAGCCCGGCTTCTTGGACACTGTGCTTCTCCTGAGCCCCAACCCTGCTGGGAACCTCCTGGGTGGGGCCGTCCTTCACCGCTGTCTTCTGGAGCGCCACTGTTAATGCTGTTTCCTTCCCGATTCCTGTTTTTACTCCTAGATGTTCTGCTACTGGGTGTGGTATTACCCCATAAACTACATAGGCAATGAGAAGGTGTACAGAAATGCCATATTAAGAACCATTAAGTACTTTTTTAACCAAAAGGAAGAGATGGACTTAACCATTGTTCTGCAACACTCTGCTTGTTCTTGGCTGCCTAAGCATTTGCTCCCTCAACTGTTGTACAAATATTGAATCAAGGAATGGAATGTATGTTACTGGGAAAGCATCTGGAAATTAACAATAATTTTTTAAAACTAAAAACTGGTAAAGTATATGTAGAAGATGAAAATATGCAATCCTTCCAATTAGAAACAGATCATCTGAACAATTATTTTAAGAATACATAGTCTTATAGAAAGAGAGAGAAGAGGAAAATAGGCAGAAAGAATATTCAAACACATGTTTAAAAAAACAAAATAATTAGTAATCAGTAGTAGGGTGCTGGGTTCAATCCCCAGCACAAGAAAAAAAAAAAAAAAAAAAAAAAAAGCAAAGATAGTTCTGCTGACAGAATGTAATATATAATCCAGGATAGAAACCTGAAGGTATATGAGAACATAGCACTGGCAAGATGAAACACCTATAAATGAAGATTATTCTTGGCTGCATGTAACAGTCAGAGCAAGATCAAGCAGTTTGTGATATATACATAAGAAAAATGTATGAGAAAATAACCAGAAGTGGCAATGTGAATGGAATTAAAGAACCTAGTAGTTTCAGAAAATAGGTACAGTCACTGTGATGTTAGGTAATAGGACAAGGAAATCTCATGTATGTGAAATCTGTACCAATTTATATATAATAAAAGTTCAACTGTACTTGAATGTACAGTGCACAACATATAAACTTGTAAGGATTTCAATCTGATATGCTCATAAATTGCAAGTGGAGGTGTAATTTGGAAAAAAAAATCATGAAGCGGATCATTATGCCCAAGTTTTCTAAGAGCATTAGTAAATTTCAAGGCTTATAACCAAGATATACAAATGAATTATGTCCACTACAGGATATGTAGGGGAATGTGCATAAAAGATCTAGCTTAATGTTGCATACAATCTAAGTGACTTATCAACTGCAGATGTATGAATTGTGGTATATCCACAGAAGAAATGCTATATAATATTTAGAACATTTACTGTTATCCACCATGAATCCAATGTATCTCAAACTGAATGATGAGGGAAAGCTGTTAGAAACAAAAGAATGCTTACTTCTGTGTACATGAATTTCCAATCCAAGAATAAGAAAACTATTATGGTGGACTGAAGTGTAACAGTAACCTTGCTAGGAGTTAAAGACAAGTGTTGACTTGGAAGATGCATGAAGGAAGTTTGGAGAGCTCTTTATCTTGATCTGAAGAGTGAAAATACAAAAAAAATAAAAGTGCTTATTCATACAATTCTTATTTCTTGTATTTATACAGTGTGCTTTTCCTATTTTTAATGAACAAACATATGCCCTTACATGTTACATGAACATCTACTAAAAGTCACATACTTATGGACTCACTTCCTTTAAAAAAAAATAAAATGTACCCAGAAAAATGCTAGAAAACTTGAACACTAAGAGAAGAAATAGAAACTGTTCAGTTGAACTATATTTGAATATAATTAGAAGTAATTATGTATAAATATAATGGACTACACCAAGACATATGCAATATTTTCAAGTGTCTACTGGAGAATACTCCACAGATGCTCTAAATCAATGAAGGCTGTGTAGTGAGCTGAAGCAGGAAACTAGAGTCCTATCACACTGAGGCGATACACAAAATGAAAGAAAAAAATATTAAAAAGTTCAAGACTGGTAGAATTGTGAAAATTTTACCATCTATGAAATTGACACACAGAGATGCTATTGAGAATACTGTGGGGAAATCAATCAAAAGGAATATAAAGAATTAGCACTTTCATATATGTGACTAGCAAATACTTCCACCCATCCATTTGGTTGTCTTTTCACCCTGATGATAGAGTTTTTATACTTGTTGAAACAAAATATTTTTAACTTTAGTGCATATTTTTCTGTTATTGACACTGTTTTTGTGTCATATATAGAAGAAATAATTGCAAAATCCAATGTTCTGAAACTTTTCCTTCTGTTTACTTATTCAATTTGTGTTCTGACCCTTAGGTCTATGATTTTTTGGTGTGATTTTAAGTTGTGGTTTATACATGGATGAAGTTAAGTATTAAATGTAATTCATCTGTTTATGGATATCTGATTTTGCCTGCACATTTTACTGAGAAGATTTCTCTCCCATTAAAGTGTGCCCTTGCTAAGCATAATGTAACCTTAAATGAGAAGTTTTATTCATAGAGCCCATATCATTCAGCTGTGTGTGTGTTTATGCCAGTACTGTGTAGATGGGATGTTTTAATTTTTAAGATGCTTCACTGATACATGATTCAACAGTATATTCTTTTTAAAAATGCTTATTCAGATCATTTTCATAATTTTTAGTTGGATTGTTGCTTTGTGTTTCTTTGTTAATGCCTGTTTAGTTGTACTAGTTTCTTAGGTATTTGAAGTATTAACCCATTATTAGTTATATGGTTTACAGGTGTTTCCTACATTATGTAGGTGTCCTTTTATTCTACTGGTAGTTCCTTTACTGTGCAATAGCTTCTTAGATTTTTCCTGTCCCTTTTGCTTATTTTTGCTTTTGTTGCTTTAGCTTTTGATATGAACTAAAAAGCAAGTATCAAGTATTCCTAATGCCAACATCAGGCGATTTCCCCAATGTTTTCTCTAGGAGTTTTACGTTTTCAGGCTTTAATTATTTTACACATATATATGCTATTTTATATCTATTGCTGCTTTTTCATTATTTTCTTTCTTGGAGGTGTTTTGATGAGTTTGAATATATAGATTTTTCTGAAGGGTGAGCGCAGTTGACACTTTAATAATCATTTTGACTATGGGTTAGCCTTAGCTCCTTAACAGGAAACACAAGTAGAAGTGAAGTTCACTACTGTGAGCTGTGCTTCCTTAAGGCAGAGAGTCATCCTCCAGCAGTTGCATTGATTGTTGTAGTATGATAAGACAAAAATTATACACTAAATAATTCATGCACTCCTTGTATATTTCTTGTTCTGAACTTCTGGTTTTTCTTACAACGAAACAAAAGGAAGAGAAAAAAAAAAAAAAGGAAACATCAGTTGATCGACAAATCACATTAAATGCATTGATTGTATCTCATGATTTCTGAGTTTCTTGAATTTTCCTTATAGAAAATTCATAAAAGTATTTTATAGATTCTTGGAATTTAAACATGAAAGAAGAAACAATTAGTATGAAAATGTTCAGGTTATAGTCTCAATGTCTTATCTAATATAAAAACAAGCCTTCACACTGTGGCTCCCCATTTACCAATGTGTTGCTATGCCTCTGCCACCACTGCTGCCACTGCCACCACCATTTTTGTTGGGGCAGCTTCCATTTTGGGACACCTGCCAGAGACTAGAAGCTCATTATCAAAGTGCTTACAGGTTAGCCGCTGCTGCCACCAACTTGGGATATGACTGCTTACGTTCAGGGATAACAGCCAGGACCTGAACGAGCCTCACCAAGAGTTTTGCAGGCTTGGTTACATCTTAGGAATCCCTTCTATGTGTGATAATAGCCACCATTTTGCTACAGAAGCAGGAGAGAGTCCTGGAAGGGGTCAGTGGGCAGGAAAATGGTGTGAGGACATTTTTATCCTGGTTCATCCAGCCAACCAGCCTGACACCAACTGAGATCCCAAAGACAACTTGTGCAACACTTGCTGGTATCCAACATCAGCCTGGTTTATGACTCCACAGATCACCTGATCCTGCCGGTTTGGCAACAACAGGGCCTTCTAGCTCCTCAATTCCCAGTCTCCCAAACATCCCCTAGCCACCAACCTGGACTAGTGCCTGCATGCACATGGATGGCCCATAGCTTTCAATGCCTGGTCCTGATTGTGACAGTTGACATATTTGGTTCCATGGAAATGTCATAGGCCAGGCTATATGAGGAATGACTAAACAGACTCCATTTTATCTTGAGACTCCATGTTATGTAGGAAATGCTTCTCCCATGGGAATGCTCCACCTCTGTATCCATCAGCAGTTGCTTAGCCTGACTCCTTTGGCAATACAAAATGATAATTCTTGTATAATGAAAAATTGTTCTCTTTTTATTCCTAGTTTCCTAATCCATGTACTATGTTAATGGTGATATTAACAATGATTGTCTAGATGTAAGTAACCATTCTTTAGTTTGTTCCTAAGTAAGGCCATTTTGACCCACTTCTCCATCTGCTAGTGATTTCCAATCCCATAATGTTAGTTTGTAATTTTGAATCATAGCAAGAGACACTTATGATTGATGAACTGACTTATGGTATAAAAATCCCTGCAACCCTGTGGTCTGGGCTGTTCTCCAAGTAGCCATTTTTGGGGCATTGTGTGAGACACTGAGCTAGCATAATAAAGACTCTCAAATTTGGACTTCTCAGTGGTGATCAGTCTGTTCTTAAGTTGTGCCCCACAAGACTGTTTTGCCCAACACAGAACAGCTTACATATACAGGTGAAAAGGTTAATGAGCCCTCAGGACCTCTGGGGAGAGATTCCTGATTGGGAAATTAAAGGGCAGGGGCAGGAGAGATGCAATTTAGAGACTAAAAATATTGTTTAGTTAGCTTTTTTTTTTTTTTTTTCTTTTTGCTGCTGTGACTAAAAGATTGACCAGAACAATTTTAGAGGAGGATAAGTGTATTTGAAGTTTCTCATTTTCAAGGGTGTTAGTCTGTAGAAGGTCAGCTCCATTCCTTGGGGCTAGAGGTGAGTCAGCATATCATGGTAGAAAAGTGTGTCAGAGGAAAGCAAGTTTGCATAATCAGAAAGCAAAGAGAGAAAGGGAGAGAGAGAGAGAGAGAGAGAGAGAGAGAGAGAGAGAGAGAGAGAGAGAGAGAAAGAGAGAGAGAGAGAGAGTCCACTCTCCAGATACAAAATATATACCCCATAGCTATGACCCAATTTCCACCTCCTTCAGTCCTTGAGTCACATCCTACCACTTTAAATATTCCCATTAGGGATTAGTTCACTGATTGGGTTAAGAACTTACCACCCAGTCATTTCTCCTCTGAACCTTCTTGCACTGTCTCACATGTGAGCTTTTGGGGGAACGCCTCACATCCAAACCATAAAAATTATAGACCAGGAATTGTGGGGTCCAGAAGTGAGGGACCTGTGTTCAGGCTCCTGTGTCACATGAATGGACCCCAAAGTAGGAACCTAGGGTGCAGTTTTTCAGAAGGACTGTCAATTGCTATACCCTGCCTCCAGGAGTCCTACTTCTAAGTCTAATCCTACAACCACAGTACCTGTTATCATCCTGAGGGTGGAGTCACCAGCAAGATTCAGACAACCCCACCTATCAGAGGAGAAGGGAAGCAGAGAAAATATTTAACTCCAACAGAAACAATCGTTCAATTTTCTTTCAAGACAATTTTTTTCTGTCCATTTTTTTCTCTTGTCTTTCTTTGTTTCCCCATCATCTTTGAAATCAAGTACATTTCATGCATCAGGCTACTAAAGAGCAGGAGGTTTGAACAGTATATTGCAGTTTTGTTGGAGATTTGTTTTTAAATTAATTCTTATTTTTTTCTCATTCTATTTCCCTCTTATTTATCTGTTTCCTCAGAGTCTCAGAGTCTCTTTCTCCCTTTTCTCATGCTAATAACCAATTTCTTTTCATTCCACTTTCACACTGCCTATGATCTCATAATTCTATATTCTTACTTCTTACCTCATTAACATCACATCCTATTCCCCTCCCACATCCTCTCTTTGTCCACCATTAGAAATTGTAGACCTTATTGCAAACCTATTGTTTATGTTGTAGAAAATAATAGAACACATTATCTCTGTTTATTAGAAGAATACTGTCAATATCTTAAAGGGGGCTGTTTTGTTTAAGACTGCACATTGGTTGCATAGGTTGCTGCTAATATTGATCTATCACCTTAACAGTGAGTTATTGGAAACATGCAAGGACACTACAAATTTATAGGGTGGAAACTGTAGTACCTTGGATCTGCACTGATAGTGGGGAAGATACATGACAACATGAAAAAAAACGGGAAGAAAGTGCTCCCGAAAAGTGAAGATGCTATGTTAGTAGAGTGCATCAACAGCATGGTAGAATAAATGTCAAAAAGGAGTTCAGAATGTACATAATTAAAGTGATCTGTGAAGTAAAGGATGATATAAGCAAGCAAATGCATGCAACAGAATATCACATCAATAAAGAGATATAAGAAAAAATGGAGGCAGCCAAAGATTATTTCAATAAAGAAAGATTATGAATGAAAATCAAACAAATCCTTGAAGTAAAGGAAACAGTAGACCAAATTAAAAACTCAGTAGAAAGCATTACCAATGGACTACATCACATGGAAGACAAAATTTCAGACAATGAAGACAATATATTGAATCTTGACCTTTGACAGATGCTTCTGTGGATTTCAGGTCCCTTGGAAAGCAGCTTCAGAAACCTGCATCTAACATGCTCCAACACTTTACCTGGTAAAGCAGATGACAATCTTCATGTGGCTTAAGACCACCTTTCCATCTGGAGGCCTCTGACCTTCAGACCCTGTGGAGTTGTGAGCTGTGTCCCTCTCCACACTAACTGGAATTAAAACAACCAGGACAATCATCCTGCTCTCAGATTAATCCCAGACAATCATGCATTCTCAACCTGCCCACACCTACTGATTTGCCTGTGCCCAGAGCACAGACCACTGCCCTGAGGACTTCTTAATAGACTGCTCACACCCTGTGCAGGAATCAGTCCCAGTCAGGACACATAGTGGACATGAGGGCCATCACTCAGCTCCTAGGGCTCCTGCTACTCTGCCTCCCAGGTAAGGAGGGAAAACCATGTGGATATACTTATCCCAGTGAGCTCAGTGCTGCCTGGCTAATCAGCGGAGTCCTCTTGTACCATGATTAATTATGAGGATATTTATATTTATGTTTCCAATATTAGGTTCCAGATGTGCCATCATGGTGACTCAGTCTCCATCCTCCTTGTCAACATATCCAGGAGACAGAGTCACCATCACCTGCCAGGCAAGTCAGAACATTGGCCAAGATTTAGCCTGGTATCAACAGAAACCAGGGCAAGCTCCTAAGCTCCTCATCTATTATACAAACAGTTTAAATCTGGGATCCCATCGAGGTTCAGTGACAGTGGATCTGGGACAGATTTCACTCTCACCATCAGCAGCCTGCAGCCTGAAGATGTGGCTGCTTATTACTGTCAACAATATGATGAGCTCCCTCCCACAATGATACTGGTCATGACAGAAACCTCCCAGGGAAGAAGTGTGAGGCTGGGCTGCCCCAGCTGCTCCTCCTCCTGCCTTCACCTTCTGAGAGCATTTCTCAGAGGCACCAGGTTCTGAGGTCACGGGGACACTTTGGTAGAAGTCACCAGGGAGGCTCCTCAGCACCCTCACCCTCCTTCCTTCTCATACCCAACAAGTTTGACTTGACAATGTCCTCCAGATTTACTGAGTGACTGTCACTCTAGGTGAGGAGGCAGCTCTCTCTAGCAGTTTGTATTCCTACCACAATGAAGAAGACACTCCACCATTCAAAGCAGTATAATCTGAAGTACATCAAATCAGATTCTAAGTTACAGCTTTCAAAGCCTGGGATCTGTTCGTGCGAAGGTCTGGTGCTTCCTGGAAGCCACAGCTCTTCTGATAGAAGGTGGAGTCTGAGGATTCCTCCACTAGCACAGGAGCTCCTCAGGACACCAGACACCCGAATTATTAGTCAGCCCAATAATGTGGAAGTAACTTGGGATTCTCACTTGCAGCAAATAAAACAGAAAATATGCTGGGGTGTTGCTCAGTGCTTAAGTGTGCCGGGCTCAATCCCTGGTACCAACAATAAGGACAAAAGGACAAGAAAATAAAAGGAGCTCACTGCACTGGTTTACCCTCAAACCCTCCTCCTTGCAAGGTACTCCAGAGCCAATGCTGGCTCCTGCTCTATGCAGTGCTTTGCCTGGGTAGTAGTTACAGTAGTGTTACCTATTCATTCTCTGATTGTTCCCAGTCTTACATTCCCTCCCCTGGTGGAAGGTTCTCATCTGCTTTTGACACATGTCCATCAGTTCTCATCATTCCTAATACTCTCCCAGGCATACTTCTCTGAGTTAACTAGTAAGGAGCAGAAGACTATCACCATGGTAGTTTTGAAACCCGAGTTTCTCAGCTTCTCCTAGCAGGCTATGTCAGAAAGAGCTGCAGCCTCTGCAGCTGGGAAGTGTTGCTCCTCTTGAGGGGAGGACACACTCTTCAGGGTCCCAGTAGACCCCAGAAAATTATGCACAGACCTTTGAATTAGATCACTCCTCTGTCCACATTAAGTTTACAACCATATGCTTTCCTCAGATATCTGCTAACCTCACTTATACCCATTACTATGTCTACACACTGAAGGTAGTATACCTTCTTTGTGCCATTTTAGAAAAGTCTAGATTTTTTTCCTTTGTCATTAACATATAGGTAGAATCAATGAGGTCACAGGAGTAAAATGAATATAGATATTCCAGGAGAGGAAGATAGGTCTCTGGGGACCTGGGATAGAGTGTGTGTATTGAGTGGATCCTCTGAGTCTTCTCAAGTTCAATCCCAAAATAGCACTTCCATCTTGATATCAGGCAGTGCTGAGCTAGCTGGTGCTGCCCTGTGTTGAGTCCAATACTCACTGTGTGGGGTGCAACTCAGTCACTCAGCTACTCAGGGTCCTATGAACATGATGAGAGGGCTTGATCCTTTAACTGCTCCATGCTAGTTAGGTCAATGATAAAAAATTGTCATTAAGAAACCCCAGAAAAGCATTCCCTGAATCATGAAGAGAACAATAAGTCACTACTTACAGGAGAGTGCACTGATTTCGTCCTGTGTATTTCAGGTAAAAGCCTATTCTTCTCTTGCACATCTGTGCTGCTCTTAAGTTACCTGGGACACCTGGAACACTGGGTTTGTGCTGACTGAGTGGATACAGTCCTGCATTTGTGCCCAGCCTGCCCTACCCTGCTGATTTGCATATGCCCACAGCACAGCCCACTGCTCTAAACTTCTCAAGAAGCTGTTCACACCCTGTGGAGGAATCAGACACTTCAGGACACAGCAAGAAAATGAGGGTCCCAGCTCAGCTCCTGGGTCTCCTGCTGCTCTGCCTCCAAGGTAAGAAGTTTCTCAGCCCAAAGATTTCAGAGACCAGTCCTGCAGTATAATAGGGTGTAATTGTGTGAACATTTGTGTCTTAATATTGTTTTCAACATCAGGTGCCAGAAGTGACATCCAGATGACACAGTCACCATCTCTTCTCTCCGTGTCTCAAGGAGACAGTCACCATCACTTACAGGGCCAGTCAAGGTATTAGCAATTGTTTACATTGATATCAACAGAAATCAGGGCAAGCTCCTAAGCTCCTCAACCAATATGCAAACAGTTTACAATCTGGATTCCATCAAAGTTCACTGACCGTGGATCTGGGACAGATTTCACTCTCACCACCAGTAGTCTGGAACCTGAAGATGCAGCCACTTGCTACTGTCAACAAGGTTGCAATCCTCCTACAGTGATACAGGCCATGACATTAACCTCCTAGAGAATCAGAAGTATGAGACTGGGCTGCCATAGCTGCTCCTCCTGCTGCCTCCACCTGCTGAGAGCACTTTTCACAGGCACAAGGCTCTGAGGGCACTGGGGGTTATCACAGAATGGAAGTGGGAGGTTCCTCTGCACCCAAATCCCCTACCTCCTTTTCAAACACAGCACCATAGGCATAACAATACTTCTCTTGATTTAATGCAGAACAGATCTGTTTATCTGTGTTGTTCTGGAAAGATTACATGGTACATGTTTGTATGGTGGATCTTAATCTAATGGGAGTCACCTGAAGCATCAGGAAATCATGCTCTGGATGTGTCTGTGAGGCTGTTTCAGAGAAAATTGGTGTGATGTTCAGGGAACAGGGTGAGAACCCTCTGTGAATGTAGGTGGCTCTGCTCCCACATTCTCAGTCCCAGATGAAAGCAGAGGAGCAAAAGGAGCACATATTCTTTGTCCTCATCAAGTTCCTCATCCTCAGAGAATGTGCTCCTTCTGCCACCATCCTTGGTCATTGACTTTATGTTTTAGGTCTTTGAACCTGGACTCTTATCCACTGCCTTCTCTGGGGCTCATGGGCCTTTAGGGGTGGACTGGGGACACATTCTGATCTCTCACCATCTCATTTGGCCCTCTGGCTCCTGGAACTGAGGTAAATCTTATTTCCATGGCCTCTATCCTGTAGGATCCCATCACAGAGGAAAGGTTTGCAAGACTGACAAGATTGGTCTAAGAAGGAAGGATGGAAGACCTGTGAATCATTCTTACACTGATGTTTAGATAATGGATAGTTAGGAGAAACACACTGGTCATATTGGGGTGGACACAATTTAAAATCTGAATATTTCAGTGTAGATTGAGAAAAAATAAGTAGGATTTGAAGATTCCTGAGCAGGTTTGTGAAAGACATCCTGAGTCAATGTTTCTGTGGATGAAGCCTGCTTGGGTGAAACTGAAGGGTGATTCCCATGAGTCTCTGCTAAGTTAATCTTCCTAAGACGATGATAAGCCTTATCACATGGAGACCATAAGAGCAGAATCAGGAGCCCCACCTGTTCTACTAGATGCTGCTGGAAGGCCTGTTCTTGCTTAGACCAAAGTAAGAGCTACAGGAAGATGCTGGGGGTGTAACAGCTACACAGATGTGCACTGTGAGGCCAAGGGAGTCTGAAGACTCTCTTAATGTCATAAAATCTGTCAGTGAAACAGCTCCATCCCTACCCAGATGGCCTGTCTCAGGGCCCAGCATGACAGAGTTAGGCCATCACATGGATACTGTGCATCTGTGGTTAAGGTCTGCTGCTGAACAGATGGTCATTACATGGGAATTTGGGGTCCAACTGAGACCTAGTGAAAAGTCAGTAGAGCAAGAACTTGAGTTTTCAAGGGAAGCAGCAGATTTATCTGTGTAGGACAGGGTTTCCAAGCTGTCAGAAGAGAAGGCACTGAGTCTGGTTGATGGTGGCCTCGTGCAGGATGGAGTGGGAAAACTACAGGATGAACCTAGGAATTGCTCCATGGGTGCTGCTCAGCCCTCTCCTACATTCAGGGGAGGAGCAGCTCTCCGAGGGCTCAGGCAGCCCTGCTCATCCATGCATGTGTGATTGACCCAGCTTGGCTCCTGCTGGCCCTCAGGCAGGCTTACTCTGTGTTAGTTTCTACAGACATGTGGTGGCCTCAGGGCCCTCAGGAATGTAGGACAAGCATCAAGTGAGATGTGCACCTGGATGTCAAGTTATGATGGACTCCTCATTCCAGTCTGATGTTGTCCGCCCTGAGACAGAGCCCTGGTCATAGGTGGGGTAGCAAGTGTCCTGGGGTGGCATACTTATCCTCTCTCAATGGGCTTGCTCCAAGCTTCATGTCACTGGAACCAAATGACTGGTGAGGCAGGAGGCCCTAGGAACTCCATGTCATCAGAAGCCACCACTAGCCTCTGCTGCTTCCAGGGCTTCTCAGTGAGTGTCCATTTTATACCTGGAAGAAGATTGAGTCATTGGGAGAGTCCTGCAGGCTTCTGTTCATACCTGGAAAAGCCATAAGGCTCCGTATAATGGCAGCAGTCCTCCAGTCAGAGATCCTTCAAATTGGGAACAGCAGTGCCATGTGAACATGGCATAGTTTCACATGTATGTCAACATACACATCAATACTCTATTATTAATATTTGGAACACTTTCAATATTACACATGCTAATGCATACTATTTCTGAGATGCATTAAAACTGTATATTAGTATATGACATTAATTTATGTATTACTAATATGTTACCAACACTCATATATCCATGAGTATTAATAAACATGTTGGATACGAATCTGTTTCATATTTTTTGTTACATTTTCCCCTACTTTACTTCATTCTTTTACCTAGTTTTTACATTAAAATTCCTAGTCATGAATCTCTAAATTATTTTCTTGTCCAGGAAGGAGATAAATATATTCTACTTATAAAATACCAACCTAAGGAATTTTCTCACTTACTTGACACATGATAAAGTCCTTGGAGACAAACCTTGAATGAGTCACTTTGGGGAAATTTTCAAAGGACAATGGTATTTTGCCTTAATGTGACTATAAGTATGAAAGAAATAGAGAAAAGACTAGACAGGCAGCATAAGGGCTCTTTGAGAAGGAGGGACTGTGATTCCTATGAGCCTATCCCAGGAGGAGCTTGGATATCAGAGGGTAGAAGGCACATGGTGGACAGGGCCACTGGGCAGTACTGAGGGGCTGAGCAGGTGAGAGCACCAGGAGGAGAGAGCGGGTTAAGACTGAGCAGGATAGTAGACAAAAGGGCTGGGGCCTGATGGGAATGTTAGGACAAGCATTGGTACTGGATTTAAGGCTGTTTCCATGAGTCTCTGCAAAGTTATTCTCTACTGTTAATAAGGAATATGCTAAGTCTAAACAGCATGATAGGAATTGGGTATTGGAGCTGTCCTAATCCTTAGTAATGTTTGAACATGTTAGACAGGAGAATATGGCAGATGATACTACATCTTAGTATCACGGACATGGGCACTGAGCAAAGGTAGGTGAAGCAACTTCTAATACCACAGGGTCTGTGGATATGGAGTTCCACACAGCTGACTGGACGACTTCAGCGCCTGTGCTGGTAACTTGTAGAATATTGGGGACGTGCTCTCTTGTGGAAGAAGTTCTAATTTTCTAATGAATGAAGATTCCATTGGGACATGGAGAAGCATTGACATAATAAATCCCTGAGAACCAAAGAGCCTGAAGGAGCAAAAGCATTGAAGTTCCCTGGGGAAAGCAGATGTGCAGGACATGAGGGTCAGAAGTGGGAAATTAAGTATCAGTCAGAACATGGAAGGCCCTGGACCAGGCCCTCACACCCCCATGTGCCTCACTTTCCACAAGGAACCCAGCTGAGTCCCCTGTAGATCAGGACCAGGAGCTGAGGTCCTCCACCTTGCCTTGGAGAGAAACTGGGATCTTGTTAGATACACAACAGACATGATGGAGACATGGAGGTGTTAGAAGGTCACTGAAAAAAGATCTTCCCCCATGCTATGCAGCACTGCCCTGCTCAGGGACCTGTTAACCTGGACTCAGAGTGGTCAGAACCAGGCCCTATCAACCTGGGCTCTGGTTGTTTCCTTGTACCCACACTTCAGGGCTAATTAGTACTGCTCATACCTACATTTTACCAAGGATCAGTTTCTCGTGAGCCTGTGGGAAAGACCAGTAAGGAACAAAGAAAAGGTGTGACTGGATCAGCTCCTCCTGTCAAGCATAGATAACCCTGTACTACTGGAGAGGACCTGGCCTGGGGAAGAAGAGAGAAGTGAGACCAAGGGTTTCAGGGTGTTCCCTCTAGGATTTTTCCAATGTCTTCTGGCCAGTTTATGAGCCAGGTGAGACATGAGGATGCAGAGATGAAATACTGTGAGCACAGGAGGGAGATCTGCTTTCAGGCTGAGCTCAGGCCTTTTCTGACTTGAGCACCTGGGCATAGGTGCTCAGGTGCAGACAGGAGGAGGCAGATTCTCTGCAGTAGAGGCCCAGCCCAACTTTCCCAGTTGCCTGGAATGCCCCTCCCAGCCCAACCATCTCTCCAGAGCCATATCAGTGCCTGGTCAGGGCTCTGGGAAACTCTGCCTCAGGTGGGACCCAGAGGGATCCATGGTGGCCCCCATTCAGCTCCTCTGCCTGCTGTTACTCTGGACTGCAGGTGAGGGATCACGGGGTGGTTCTGCACACCTGTGAAAGCTCTTTCAGTGTGGTTTTTCCTGTGTTCTGACACCTCTGTTTAGCAAGCCCAGTGAGTGGAGCTTGTATGCCTACAGGATCCTGGGTCTACTGTGGTGTTCTACTGTCTGCAAGGCTACACAGATTGCCACAGGTGTTCAGTCCCCCACACTAACCTGGAAGCCCTCTCCGCCTCCCCTCTCCCCTGGGGCACCACAGCTTCCTCCACAGGCACCAATTCAGACCTTTTGCACTTTTCTCCTTCCACAGCACCTTAAAAGTTTATGGGAAATAAGAAACTGAGCTTGATTCAGGTCTGAAAGATTCATGGTGTCCTGGGCCCCCTTTGATTCCCTGGAGAAAAAATGTGAGAGGTAAAGAGGATGGGAGCCCTTGCTTTTATTCTCTGTTTTACCAGGTGAGGATGGAGTATCCTGAAGAGTCATAATGTCCCCAACAGGCCGAGTTTAGGTGAATCACTAAGAGTAATGTTATTCCCAGATATTTATTTCCTGTTCATTTTGAACTCAACAACAGGTGGCTAAATCTGTCAAAGCACAGACACTGTGAACAATGGTTCCAAAAACTGTTCCCAGGTCCTGCTGAAATTTAGTTCATTTCAAACCAGGGTAAGTTTGGGAAATGTCCTGCATTCTGTCCCTGGATTGTGAACTCAACCACCTCTGTTTTGCTTTGTGTCCAGCACAAGGAGGCTTTCTTGTCTATTCTTGCTTCTCCACCCATAGAAGGCACAGGGATCCAATGAGGGGATAATTTGTGGAAGATTATGCTTTCCCATGACCAGGTATCTCCCTCCATTCTATGGAGTTAACTTCTGAGAGTCTGTCTCACATTTCTTTTTCTATCGCAATCTTGCATCCTGGTGTTTGACCCTAAATTATAAATATTTTGAAGATAACTATAGCTCAACACACCTGAATATACATTTCTTTATTTTTTCTTTCTTTTTTTTAATTACTTTTTTTAATTTTTACAGATGCATTTTGATTCATTGTACACAAATGGGACTCATCGTTTCGCTTCTATGGTTGTGTATGATGTAGATTCACACCATTCATGAAACCACACATATACATAGTGTAATGATGACTGTCTCATTCCACCATTTTTCATACGCCTCCTCCTTCTCACTTCACTTAGGTAATCTGAAGTTTCTCCATTCTTTTCTTCCTGCACCTCCACCCCTATTATATATCATCTTCCACTTGTCAGGGAAAACGTTCGGCCTTTGGTTTTTGGGGTTAACTTATTTCACTTAGCATGATAGTAATCCCTTAGGGAGTTGCTCAGGAAAAATGTCCAAGGCTCATTCAAGGGCACATTGCAATGAGTTTTTCATCAATGAAAATGTGAAGAAAATGCCAGTTGTCATGCCCAATGAACGTTCTAAGTCACAAGCTCAGTGTCTTACATGCAGACCATGATAAACCCTCCCAAAAGAAACATGTTCCTGTGAAGAGGCACCATGACCTTCTCCACCTGCATAAAGGACCTTAGACTCTCCTCCTCACCATCCAGTCAAGAAGAAGTCTCCCCTCCCTTCCTGCAAAGCCCTCTGCTCCCAGAGCATGGGAGGCAGATGTGAGCTGACTCCTCCTGGCCTCTGGGCCAGCTGACCTCATGAGTAAACTTTCTTTTTGCAAACATGGATGTCCCAGGTGGACTTCTATGAGCAGAAACAGTAAGAAATTGTGGGTGTCAACAGTATGCATGGAAAGGTTTGGAATTCCAGATGAGCTCATCTTTGGGGCTCAGGTTCGGTAGAAAGAGCGATTCCCAGCTGAAGCCTTCCTCATGAATCTCTGCCTCTGTCTCCAGCACAAATTGTTACCATGCAAGTCCAGTCATTGTGCATTCTCCTAACATGAACGGGTGATGGGCCCTTGTCCCTACAGTGCCCTTCTCAGGTTTGGTGAAGGAAACCATGATGCCTTAGCACAGACTCTTGTGTTGTATTTAAACATTTGAAAAACAAGTCCAGGTGATTTACCATTTTACAAGGGTCTCCTGGTCTTTATTATTGCTCCTTTGACTTCTTGGTCTTTACACAAAATCAGCTGCCTATTTGATTTTGTCATATGGGAAGTGGAGGAAACATGTTTTACTTTCCTTCTGAGGAGCCAAGGAAGATGTGTGCTGGAAAGAGAAGTGAGAGCAGAGCAATCGCGAGGTGTTCCGAGTCAGGGTTCACCCTGGCTCTTCCCGGTACACATTTATGTGAGAGTCTGAATGCCCTTGTTGCACAATAGAGGGAAGAAGTTCATTTCACACAGTCCTGTGTTGTGAATATTCCAGAACAACAGTAAAGGAGGCTGTCAAAAAGTAATTATATCCTTGTTCGCTTCTTTGTGTTTTGAAAGGCCTTACATTACTAAAACAGCAGTATGTCTCTAATTGGTAAGCAAATTCAAAGAAACCTGTGTCAAAATCTCAGCTGTCTTATTTATTTATTTACTTATTTATTTTTCATAATCATCATTCTGATCCTACAGTTTATATGGAGACAGATGCAAGGGACACAGAAGACTAAATAATATTGCAAAAGAGTAATGCAATGACAGGACTCAGTTTCTGATGTGGAAGTTTTTAATTTCATCTTGTTGGTTTCTTCGTGGTGCTGCAGATAGAAGCCAGTACTCCTCCATGCTGCTCAAGCTCCCACAGGAATCTGCACCCAGACCCTCCCTTCTCTTCACCTCCATTGCTGGAGGAGTAAGACCTTTGATTCTGGCACAAGGACAGGTGTGTGGATTGTGGGAAGAGCTGAGGCCAGACTCACAAACTAGAGGTACTTGATTTTGGGCAAGGGTGGCATGACAACACAATGGAGAAGGAGTGGTGTTGTAAATAATTAGACCTGGCGCACAAGACATCTGCATGCAGAAGGTTGGAGCTGGACCCTGCCACACAGCATGTGTGAAAATAACACTGCAAGTCACAAAGTCCTGAGCTAAACTGCAATGATAATACCATTTCATGAGGCAACACTGGTGTAAATCTGTGTGGTTTGACTCAGACAACAGTTTCTCAACTGTGCCAATAAAGGCAGCCACCAAAGGCAGAGCAGGCCAAGGAGACTGCAGGAAGTGGACCAGCTCTTCTCTAGCCCTCTATAGGTCTATGCTGTGACTACTGAGGACTTGTCCAACGCACACACTGTGCTCATCTTATACCACACTTCTTCCCCTAGCAATGAGCTGGGCCACATGGCCACACAACATGTCACAGCACAAGCCTGCTACAGAGTGTCCTACTTGGACCACTCAACAGAGACAAATTTTTCAATCAGCTGGTCAGTGGGTTGGTGTAGCTCACACAGCATGGAGTGTGCTGACTCAGCACTGCAGAGAGCCTGGACAGCACTGATCCTCACTCTCAGGGGTTTTAGGCATAAGGAGCAATCCTTTGTCCTTCCCCTGAAGGGGAGGAGCCAGCAAGTCTCAGATATTGGGTCCCTGCATCCTGATATTGTGACAGGTCATCAGGTGCTGCAGATCTCAGCCCACCCGTTGGAGAGCACAATTTCACTAGACACCAGAGCCCTGGCCGTTCCTGCTCATCATATGCAATCAACATGACATCATCCATGCAGAGTCACATGGGTCATGCTGCATGGTGTCCACAGGGCCACAGTTCCTTCAGGTTGTACTGTGACCAAGAGCAGGAGAGTCATTGCCTGAGGTCAGGGCTGAGGGTTCAGCAGGTGATCAACCAATACAGTATCAGTGGGAGGTCTGAGGCAGTGGCCTCTTTGCTCTGTTGCTGGACACTGCACTGGTCCAGCGTGGGGCAGGAACCCCAGGAGCTCAGGGTGGCTACTCTGCCAGGAGGAGAGCAGCACACACTCAGAGAAGGGACAGGAAGAGGACTCAATGGAAAGGACCATTACTGAGTACTTGAAGCAAAAGGAAATGGGGACACTGTACACAGCTTTCCTTGATATCTGATGTGGTGCTGTCACTCAGACTCCCATTAGGCAGTGTATCTGGGAGTCAAGCAGAAGAATATATGGAAGTTTCCAGCAGCAAGCAAGTGTCCTGTTCTCAGCTCTGCAGGTCTCTGTGGCTCTAGCTTCAAGGAGGAAAATGTGTGTGGAAAGCTACAAGCTCGAATGCTTTTGAATCCCTTTTTTTCTCCAGTTACAAGACTTAATATATGGAATTTTCACCTTGTTGTTTTTTGAATTTTAAACAAGTACTGCACATTCTTTGTTCTTTTCTATGTAACACTTGGGTGATTTTCCTTAGCACATACTCATGTTTTTGGGGTGTTTCTTGTTGGTTTTCTGGCTCAGTGGTGACACTGTTGACCCAGCCTCCAGGTATGGTGACAGTGACTGCAGGGCACAGAGCCACCGCCACGGCAGGACCAGTGAGTACACTGGCACCAGCAGACAGGAGAATGTCCCCAAAGCTCCTCCTCAGGTGAGCTTCCCAGTCCCCATGGCATCCCATCGAGGAGCAGAGGCTGTGGTCTGGGAGGCCTCACCATCCCCATCAGCAGCTGCAGCCTGAAGGTGCTGCAGCTTATTGCTTCGGCTCAGCTGCTGCTCTCCTCACCTGTTGTGTGCAGGAAAGGCCTAGCTGAATCTGGCAGAGCAGAGACACTGGAGACCTCATGCTCTACTTCTGAGCCTGGCAGTGGCAGCTGGGGCAATAACCTGGACAGAAACCTGGGGCCTGAACAACCCAGCAGAGTCAAGCCAAGGGTCATCTGCACCAACCCTAGAGAATGGCCTTGCAGGAGACTCTTTCCTTCGCTTTCCATACACCATTCATTACATTTTTTTTTTCCTTCAGGGCTGCAATTTCCCATTTTGTTTCAAAAGGATAAAGGATTTTGAAAGAGGAAGAGTATGAGGCACAGAGGGAGCAACTTGGAGCTGAGGTGACAGCTGAGCCCATGGATTCCTGTGTTGAATTCCATGGCTAAAGAGTGAAAAATGGATCTCCTCAATCCTGGGAATTTCCTTCAGATTCACACGAAGGATCCTTTCTCCAGGTGAGCAGTGGACTGAGACCTCAGGAGTCACTGAATATTTGTGTGTTGTTATAGCAAAACTTACCCAAAGTCAGAAGTCTATACACCCAGTGAGAATCTGTGCAAAACAGAGACTCACAGGAGGAATGTGGGCTGGACTGAGGGAGGGAATCAGAATCCGTTCTGTCCAGTCTTGGAGCAGGACAAGACTGCAGGCCTGTGGGACTGAAATGAAGGACCCTCCATCCTCAGCAAGACTCCGGCCATCAAGTGTTGAGTGCACACAGAGTAAGAGAATGTGACTTTGCTCACTCAAGGGAGGGTGGAGAAACTCCGGGGCTCTTCTTCTCATGTCTTCATGGACTCGAAGCCCACGAGGGTCCACTTCGCCCCACAAGGGCATCCCTGCTGCTTTCCAGAGATGTCGAGCATTTTTTTTTCCATCATCTACACATTTGATGCCAGTTTGAAAATAAGCTCCCATTCTCTCACCATTCTTGTCTATAAAGCAAACATACAATGTCAAACATTTTAATGTAAGCCATCAGCACTGAGTTTACATGATTGTGATTTCTGTCTACTTGTTCATTCCTTAAAGTTTCTTTCTGGTATAAAATTTCAGCTTTGAGAAAACAGATTTTATTTTAGCCACTGACAATTTCTTAAGGGTTTTCACTAATTTGATCACAAAATATGAGTGTTCAAAATGTATTTTCCAGAACCACACTCTACCCTGCACCACTAATGTGATGTTTCCACCTATGAAACCTGCAGTCACTCTGGTCACAGGAGCACATGCGGAGGACAACTCAGGTGGGCACCAGCTCTAGTTCCAGCCAGTCTCTCCTAGAGGGTCTCTTCTGGTGGAGTGAGAATATTTTCTGAAGCAAACCAGAGGAACAGCAGCAGTGACATAATGCACACCCAGAGACCTGGAGTCAGGGCAGGCAGGCTGGTGCAGACCCCTGAGAGCAGAAATGCCCCGGATGCTTCTACCCTCCTCTCCTTCCACCCTCCACCCATCAACAGCCATTTCCACTGCCACAAATCCTCTGACTGTGACTGCCTGTCCTCCCTCCTCATGAGGACACTTGCGATGTCACTATCCTCGTGTTGACAATCCTCAGTGTCTCCAGATTGCAATGTCATTATCTCAATCACAATTTCCAAGTTCCTATTGCACTGTGATGTGGCACCTGTAGTTTCCACATACTACGACATGGTGTCTCTGGGGGAGGTTTATCCCAAAGAATAACACTGCATTAGTAAAAGCAATATTTGTACCTTGTGGCTCCTGTGACCTTATCATTATAACAGCAATGAGCATATTATTGACAAAACTGCCTTGTCATGTACTAGAATAAAGGACACAAGACAGATTTATGAAGCAAACAACCAAAAAGATCTCTGAGGCTCATCCTCCTCACTCTGTGTGGAGAGAGGTAGCAGAATTTCTGTGTCACTAGGCCTCATGTGCATTCCATGGGGTGAATCTATTTGTCAGAGGTTCCACGAATTTGAGGATAAAGAGAAAAGAATCATTGCTAAATCCATTCTAGACAACAATGATAAAGGAAAAGTCAATGCATATGGAACTGTTTTGATTTTCCTACCAAACAGTAAATGAAGATTGGCAGATTCACAGCAGAGATGCCAGCCATGCAGTAGAATTTGCTTCCAGCTCAGTTTGGGATCAGGACAGGGAATCCTGTGCAGTCAGCATACAGATGGGAAGCAGGAAATGGTAGGGAAAAGTCAGGAAAGAGTGGGAGAGTTGGGGACATAAATGCCCTTCACATGCTTCCTGCTGTTGATGGCTGCACTCAAGCCCCTGCGGAAAGGGAGAGGATGCCCCTGGGTTATTCCTAATGACATAAGAAGCTGCAGTCACCCACTGGTGCTGTGCCAGAGACCCTACTCCAAGGCCCTGTGTCTCCTGCACAGGCAGAGCTGCCTCCCTGCCTCAGAGACCCAGTGAGGCACAGACATTGCTGAGGAGTCAGCAGAAGTACAGGGAGTGGAGGGCCTGGACTCTGGCAGTCTTATGCACTGATTCCTAATCCAGCCAGGAAAAGCTGTGTTCTCATTTCAAGCTTAAGTGATGTGCCTGGACCTGTCACTGCCTGGGCTGTTCATAGCAAGTTCCTTGAAATTTGGGCTCCTGGAAAAGCAGTAGGAGTTCCCTGTCCAGGTGCACCATGCGAATGGGCAACCTGCAGTCCTGAATCAGTACCAGCCCTCATCCCCAGGGTGCAGGGTGTGGATGGGGAGGGCAAAGCTTGCTCCACCTTCTGTGATGCTGACCTGGGCTGGATGCCCATGGCAACGGCACAAAGGTGCAGTATGAGTTGTTCAAATCTTTGTCCGAGGTTTAACAAACCCAAGCTCTTTCTTTAGGAGCTTCTGGGCTGCACTGACTGGAGGTGAAGACCATCTCCTAGAGAAGCCCACAGAGAGGCTTTAGTATTGGCAGGATAAAGTCACCACTCAATGCTAAAGGGCAAAAAAAGATGGAGGCATCACAGTACAGGTTGGCGACGTGCATTGAATGGCAGTGGTCTTTGCTATAGGGATGTGGTAGTGATGGGATCAGCTTCACTAACTGGCTCTTCATTCTGCTGAAATGCAGGAAAGAAGACCAAGTGGTACAGAAGGAACTTCATATGGGGGAATCCAAATAAAAACAAGGTGCATCGCACTTTGTCCCCTGGCATGAAAGACACTTTGGGCTGTGAGTGACAAGGACCTTGAGTGGCATTCAATCAAGGTCATAGTACCGACTTTCTGCCCTGCAGTATGTTGCTGGACCTCACAGTGGTCATTCCAATGCCTGAATTTATTGTAGAATACTATTGAATACATTAAACATGATTCTGGAAAATTGGCTTTTACATTTAAATAAATTCAAAAATTCAAACTCAAATATGTTATAAAACAACAGAAAGTTTACCTAATCAGAGTCACTCTATAGTAAGTCAAAGCACCAACAGTCCATTCCCAAGAGGAACATAATTCCTGTGCTATTTCTGTGTTTCCCTGTTCTGACCTGGGGCACCAAGGATAACTGCGTTCTGCTAAGTGACTGAGAGGAGCCAGCCGGGCAGCTGGACCCAGTTCCCCAGCCATGGTCATGTGCATGTGCCCCAAATAGAGCCCACTGCCCTAGGACTTCTTTTTCAATTAATTAATTTATTGCTTTATTTTATTTTTTTCTGAGGACTTCTTTTTAGTCTGCTCACAAGCTGTGCAGGACTTAGTCCCAGACAGGACAGCATGAACTTGAGGGATCCTGCTCAGCTCCTGGGCTCCTGCTGCTCTGCCTTCCAGGTACAGAGACACAGCCCTGGGGAATTACTCAGCACAGTGTGGTCAGCCTGGTCTTTCAGGGAAGTCCCTTTAGAACATGATAAATTGTGTGAATGTTTGTTTTTATGTTTCCAGTGTCAGGTGCTAGGTGAGACATCACAATGACCCAGTCTCCATCCTCTCTAATTCTCAAGAAGGAAGAGTCACCATCACTTGCTGGGCTAGTCCGAGCATTGGTGGTGCTGTAGCCTGATATCAGAGAAGCCAGGGCAAGTCTTAAGCTCCTCACCTACTAGGCATCCAGTTTGCAATCTGGGGTCCCACTGAGGTTCAGTGACTGTGGACCTTTGACAGATTTCACTCTCACCATCAGCAGCCTGCAGCCTGAAGACATTGCCACTCATTACTGTCAACAATATAACAGTTTCCCTCCCACATGACATCAGCCTCCCAGGCAAGCAGAGGAGTGAGGCTGGGCTGCCTCAGCTACTCCCCCTGCTGCCTCCACCTGCTGAGAGCACTGCTCAGAGGCAGCCAGGCTCTGAGGGCATTGGGATACTTAGCAGGAAGGCCAGGGAATCTCCTCTTTCTCCCTCCTTAAGCCCAAAGGGCCAAGATGATAATGAATAGTGAATGGTCAGCAGTCAGAAGTGATGGACCCAGTTGAGGTCTTGTTCAAAGGCAGAGACCACACCAGGAGGCCAACCTGTGGAAATCCTAATGGACACCAAGAAAGGTTAAGGAAAATATGTTTGCAGAATCCATGGTGAGCACAGCAGGTACTAGCTGACCTCCCAGTGTGGTCACTGACTTACTAAGGTCACAAACTGGCCTTATTTAGGCTCCCCCACCAATTCTTCACATGGACTGATATGGGCAATATTTAGTGTGTGGCCATGGTAGTGAATTTGCTGTCATGTTACTGTGTATTGAAGGTCAGAAGCCCTCTTATTCAGTGTGTACACTCTAGTTCACAAACAGTAATTGTGAGTGTGAGCCCCTATGTAACCTGTTGTCAGGGGACTTCTTTGAACTGCACATTTAAAAAGCAGGTGAAGGTGGCTTTATGATGGGGTCTGGCTAAAGGTTGTGGACTCCTCCATACAAAGGTTGACCTATACTTCCACCTGTCTCACATCTTCTTTCAAATGTAAGGTCCTGCTTCCTGGCCTGAGTCTCACTCTCAGCAAGACAGTCACTATGTGTCAGCTTTTGAATTCGGTCAGGAAGTTCTTCTATAAGATGAAGGGTCTTTGGTCTGATTTTGAGGTCCTTGATCCATTTTGAGTTGAGTTTTGTGCAGCATGAGAGATAGGGGTTTATTTTCATTCTGTTGCATATGCATTTCCAGTTTTCCCAGCATAATTTCTTGGAGAGGCTATCTTTTCTCCATTGCAAAATTTTGGCTCCTTTGTCTAATATGAGAAAGTTGTATTTATTTGGGTTTGTGTCCATGTCCTCTATTCTGTACCATTGATCTACCTGTCTATTTTGGTACCAATACCATGCCGTGTTTGATACTATTGCTTTGTAGTATAGATGAAGATCTGGTATTGCGATACACCCTGCTTCGCTCTTTCTGCTAAGGATTGCTTTACTTATTCTAGGTTTCTTATTCTTCCAGATGAATTTCATAATTATTTGCTCTTTTTCTGTAAGGTACATATTGGGGTTTTAATTGGAATTGCATTGAATGTGTATAGCACTTTTGTTAGTATGGCCATTTTGTCAATATTAATTCTGCCTATCCAAGAACATGGGAGATCTTTCCATCTTCTAAGATTTTCTTTAATTTCTTTCTTTAGTGTTCTGTAGTTCTCATTGTAGAGGACTTTCACCTCTTTTGTTAGATTGAATCCCAAGTATTTTATTTTTTTTCAAGGCTATTGTGAATGGGGTAGTTTTCCTAACTTCTCTTTCTGAAGATTCATCATTTTGTATAAAAATGCATTGGATTTATGACCATTGATCTTGTAACCTGCTAATTTACTGAAATAACTTATGAGTTCTAAAAGTTTTCTGGTGGAATTTCCGGGGTCCTCTAAATATATAATCCTGTCATCAGCGAACATGGATAGTTTGAGTTCTTCTTTTCCTATTTGTATCAATTTAATTTCGTTGGTTTGTCTAATTGCTCTGGCTAGTTTCAAGAACAATGTTGAACAGAAGTGGTAAAAGAGGGCATCCCTGCCTTATTCCAATTTTTTAGGGGAACGCTTTCAGTTTTTCACCATTTAAAATGATATTGGCCATGGTTTTAGAGTAGATGGCCTTTACAATGTTAAGGAATGTTCCCACTATCCCTATTTTTTCTAGTGTTTTGAACATGAATTGATGCTGTATTTTATTGAATGCTTGTTCTGCATCTATCAAAATAATCATGTGATTCTTAACTTTAAGTCTGTTGGTATGGTGAATGACATTTATTGATTTGTGCATGTTGAGCCAACCTTGCATCCCTGGGATAAAACCCACCTAGATGCTATATCAATAAAACCCAATAACAGCAAAACAGAGGAAATGTCAGAAAGGGAGTTCAGAATGTACATAATTAAAACAATCAGGGAAGCAAAGAAGGAGATGAAAGAGCAAATGCAGGCATTAAATAATTGCACCAATGAACAGATAGAAGAGCAAATATGGGAAGCAAAAATTCTTTCAATAAAGAGTTAGAGATACTGAAAAATAAGCAAACAGAAATCCTTGAAATGAAAGAAACAATAAACCAAGTTCAAAACTCCATAGAACACATAACCAATAGGATAGAAAACCGGGAAGACAGAATCTCAGACATGGAAGACAAAATATTTAATCTTGAAAATAAAATTGACCAAACAGAAAATAGTAAGAAATCACGAAAAGAATATACAAGTATTATGACATATCATGAAAAGGCCAAATTTAAGAATTATTGGGATTGAGGAAGGCTTAGAGAAACAAAACAAAGGAATGAACAATATATTCAATGAAATAATATGAGAAAATTTCCCAAATATGAAGAATGAAATGGAAAACCAAGTACAAGAGGCTTATAGGAATCCAAATATACAACAGACCCACACCAAGGCACATTATTACGAAAATACCTAACATACAAAATAAAGACAGAATTTTAAAGTCTGCAAGAGAAAAGAATAAAATTACATAGAGTGGGAAACCAATATGTATATCAGCAGATTTTTCAATCCAGACCCTAAAAGCTAGAAGGGCCTGGAACAACATTTACCAAGCCCTGAAAGAAAACAGATGCCAACCAAGAATCTTATAGCCAGCAAAACTTACTTTCAGATTTGATGATGAAATAAAATCCTTCCATGATAAACAAAAGCTAAAAGTATTTACAAAAAGTAAGCCAGCATTACAGAAGATTCTCAGCAAAATATTCCATGAGGAAGAGATGAAAACGATGCAAATCAGTAATGGGAGGAACTAGCCTAAAGGAATAGCCAAATAAAGGAGAAACCAAATCATGTCAAAAAACAAATTTGTGCCAAATGACTGGGAATACAAATCATATTATAATAATAACCCTGAATGTTAATAGCCTGAACTCATCAATCAAAAGACATAGACTGGCAGATTGGTTTAAAAAGAAAAATCCAACAATGAGTCTCCCTGCCAGAGACTCATCTCATAGAAAGAGATAAACATAGAGTAAAGGTGAAAGGATCGGGAAAAACATACTATGTACATTGACTCAGTAAAAAAGCTGGGGTATCCATCCTCATTTCAGATAATATGGACTTCAAGCCAAAACTAGTCAAAAGGGATAAAGAAGGACATTACATACCCTTAAGGGGACATAAATCAGCAAGACATAAAAATCATAAATATCTATGCCCCAAACATTGGCTCATCTATGTATGTCAAAAAAATCCTTCTCAATGCCAGAAATCATATAGACCACAACACAATAATACTAAGCAATTTTAACACACCTCTCTCACCACTGGATAGATCTTCCAAACAAAAATTGAATAAAGAAACCATAGATCTCAATAACATACTCAACAATTTAGACTTAACAGACATATATAGAATATACCATCCAACAAATAATGAATACACTTTATTCTCAACAGCACATGGATCCTTCTCTAAAATAGACCATATTTTATGCCACAAAGCTACTGTTAGCAAATACAAGAAGATAGAGATAGAGCCTTGTGTTCTATCAGATCATAATGGATCGAAATTAGAAATAAATGACAGAATAAAAAACAGAAACTTCTCCAATACCTGGAGATTAAATTATATGCTATTATATGATGAATGGATAACAGAAGACATCAGAAGGGAAATAAAAAAAATTCTTAGAAGTAAATGAGAACAAAGACACATCATATCAAAATCTCTGGGACACTATGAAAGCAGTACTTAGAGGAAGATTTATTTCGTGGACCACATTCAACAAAAGAAGTAAAAATCAACAAATAAATGATTTAACACTGAAATTCAAAGCCCTAGAAAATGTATTGTTGTTTTCCATCCTATCCAAATGGTTCAGGCTGAACAGCTTCATCTGCCTCACTGAGAGCTGTTTCAAGTGAAGAATTTCACCACCACCTAGACCAGCAGGATGAGAATTTGCATTTTAGAATGTCAGATGGTTCATATACATGAGATCAGGCAGTCTACCTTTAAAACTCAATTATTTCAGATAGACATTCTTAATTTCTAAAATATACCTTTAAGGAAATTCCCATTTAAAATCATTTTATTGAGTATCCATCCTCATTTCCGATAATGTGGACTTCAAGCCAAAGTTAGTCAGAAGGGATAAAGAAGGTCATTTCATACTGCTTAAGGGAAGCATAAATCAGCAAGATGTAACAATCATAAACATCTATGCCCCAAACAGTGGCTCATCCATGTATGTCAAACAAATCCTTCTCAATTTCAGAAACCAAATAGACCATAACACAATAATACTAGGTGATTTTAACACACCTCTCTCACCACTGGACAGATCTTCCAGACAAAAATTGAACAAAGAAACCATAGATCTCAATAACACAATCAATAATTTAGACTTAACGGACATTTATAGACTATACCATCCAACCAAGAGCGAATACACTTTCTTCTCAGCAGCACATGGATCTTTCTCTAAAATAGACCATATATTATGCCACAAAGCTAATGTTAGCAAATACAAGAAGATAGAGACATTAGCATGTATTCTATCAGATCATAATGGATTGAAGTTAGAAATAAATGAAAGAGTAAAACACAGAAACTATTCCAACATCTGGAGATTAAACAATATGCTATTATATGATGAATGGATAACAGAAGATATTAGGAAGGAAATTAAAAAATTCTTAGAGGTAAATGAGAACAAAGAAACATCATATCAAAATCTCTGGGACACTATGAAAGCAGTACTTAGAGGGAAATTTATTTCATGGAGCGCATTTAATAAAAGAAGTAAAACTCAACAAATAAACGACCTAACACTACAGCTCAAAGCCCTAGAAAAAGAAGAACAGAACAGCACCAAAAGTAGTAGAAGACAGGAAATAGTTAAACTCAGAGCTGAAATCAATGAAATTGAAACAAAAGAAACAATACAAAAAATTGACAAAATAAATAGTTGGTTCTTCAAAAAAATAAACAAAATTGATAAACCTTTACCCACACTAACAAAGAGAAGACGAGAGAAAACCCAAATCACTAAAATTCAGAATGAACAAGGAAATATCACAACAGACAGGATTGAAATACAAAACATAATTAGAAGCTATTTTGAAAATCTATACTGCAACAAAATAGAAAATTTCGAAGGCATCAACAGGTTTCTAGAGACATATGAATTGCCTAAACTGAACGAGGAGGACATAAACAATTTAAATAGACCAATTTCAAGTACTGAAATAGAAGAAGTCATCAAAAGCCTACCAACAAAGAGAAGTCCGGGACCAGATGGGTTCTCAGCCGAGTTCTACAAAACCTCTAAAGAAGAGCTCATTCCAATTCTACTCAAAGTATTCCATAAAATAGAAGAGGAGGGAACCCTCCCAAACTCATTCTATGAAGCCAATATCACACTGATAGCTAAACCAGACAGAGACTCATCAAGGAAAGAAAATTTCAGACCAATATCCTTAATGAACATCGACGCAAAAATTCTCAACAAAATTTTAGCAAATCACATACAAAAACATATTAAAAAGATAGTGCACCATGATCAAGTGGGTTTCATCCCAGGGATGCAAGGTTGGTTCAACATCAGGAAATCAATAAACGTAATTCACCATATTAATAGACTTAAAGTCAAGAATCACATGATTATTTCAATAGATGCAGAAAAAGCATTTGATAAAATATCGCACCCCTTCATGCTCAAAACACTAGAAAAAATAGGGATAGTGGGAACATTCCTTAACATTGTAAAGGCCATTTATGCTAAGCCCATGGCTAATATCATTCTAAATGGTGAAAACTGAAAGCATTCCCCCTAAAAACTGGAACAAGGCAGGGAGGCCCTCTTTCACCACTTCTATTCAACATCGATCTTGAGACTCTGGCCAGAGCAATTAGACAAACCAAAGAAATTAAAGGGATACGAATTGGAAAAGAAGAACTCAAACTATCCCTGTTCGCTGATGACATGATTATATATTTAGAGGAACCTGGAAATTCCACCAGAAAACTCTTAGAACTCATAAGTGAATTCAGTAAAGTAGCAGGTTACAAGATCAATGCCCATAAATCCAACGCATTTTTATACATAAATGATGAATCTTCAGAAAGAGAAATTAGGAAAACTACCCCATTCACAATAGCCTCGAAAAAAATAAAATACTTGGGAATCAATCTCACAAAAGAGGTGAAAGACCTCTACAATGAGAACTATACAACACTAAAGAAAGAAATTAAAGAACACCTTAGAAGATGGAAAGATCTTCCATGTTCTTGGATAGGAAGAATTAATATTGTCAAAATTGCCATACTACCTAAAGTGCTATAGAAATTCAATGCAATTCCAATTAAAATCCCAATGACGTACCTTACAGAAATAGAGCAAGCAATTTTGAAATTCATCTGGAAGAATAAGAAACCCAGAATAGCTAAAGCAATCCTTAGCAGGAAGAGTGAAACAGGGGTTATTGCAAAACCAGAGCTTCAACTCTACTACAAAGCAATAGTAACAAAAACGGGATGGTATTGGTACCAAAATAGAAAGGTAGATCAATGGTACAGAATAGAGGACACGGACACAAACACAAGTAAATACAATTTTCTCATACTAGACAAAGGGTCCAAAAATATGCAATGGAGAAAAGATAGCCTTTTCAACAAATGGTGCTGGGAGAATTGGAAATCCATATGCAACAGAATGAAACTAAACCCATATCTCTCACCATGCATGAAACTAAACTCAAAATGGATTAAGGACCTTGGAATCAGACCAGAGACCCTGCAGATTATAGAAGAAAAAGTAGGTCGAAATCTTCACCTTATTGGTGTAGGATCAGACTTCCTTAACAGGACTCCCATAGCACAAGAAATAAAAGCTAGAATCAATAACTGGGATAGATTCAAACTAAAAAGCTTTCTCTCAGCAAAGTAAACTATCAGCAATGCGAAGAAAGAGCCTACAGAATGGGAGAATATCTTTGCCAATCATAGTTCAGATAGAGCACTACTCTCCAGAATCTATAAAGAACCCAAAAAACTTTACTCCAAGAATTCAAATAATCCAGTTGACAAATGGGCTAAGGAAATGAATAGACACTTCACAGACGTACTACAAGCAATCAACAAACATATGAAAAAGTGTTCAACATCTCTAGTAATAAGAGAAATGCAAATCAAAACCACCCTAAGATTCCATCTCACCCCAATTAGAATGGCGATTATCAAGAATACGAGCAACAACAGGTGTTGGCGAGGATGTGGGGAGAAAGGTACACTCACACATTGCTGGTGGGGCTGCAAATTAGGGCAGCCACTCTGGAAAGCAGTGTGGAGATTCCTTAGAAAACTTGGAATGGACCCTCCATTTGACCCAGCTCTCCCACTCCTTGGCCTATACCCAAAGGACTTAAAATCAGCATACTACAGAGATACAGCCACAACAATGTTCATAGCTGCTCAATTCACAATAACCAGACTGTGGAACCAACCTAGATGCCCTTCAATTGATGAGTGGATAAAGAAACTGTGGTATATATATACAATGGAATATTACTCAGCCATAAAGAATGATAAAATTATGGCATTTGCAGGCAAATGGTTGAAATTGGAGAATATCATGCTAAGTGAGATAAGCCAATCTCAAAAAGCCAAAGGACGAATGATATCGCTAATAAGTGGAGGATGACACAAAATGGGGGGAGGGAAGGGTTAGTGTTAGGGTTAGAGTTAGGGTTAGGGAGGGGGGCAAGTATGGAGGAAGGAAGTACTATATAGAGGGTAAAGAGGGGTGGGAGGGGTGGGGGGAAGGTAAAAAATAACAGAATGAACCAAACAACATTACTCTATGTAAATTTGTGATTACACAAATGGTATGCCTTTACGCCATGTACAAACAGAGAAACAACATGTATCCCATTTGTTTACAATAAAAAAAATTAAAAAAAATAAAATCATATTATTAAAAATAAAAACCCACATTACTCCATTATCTGTTGCTACAGTAACCAAGTGCATTATAATGAAAAGAGGTTGGTTTAACTCACAGTTTTCAATTCTTAAGATCAATGTTGGGCAGTCCTACCTGTTGTCCACCGGTGGGGCCACCTGGCCTGTGTCACCACATGATGTATAAATTGAAAGATAACTAGTTGCATGCTACAGAAGCCAAGAATGAGGTGTGGCCTCACTCTATGACAACCCACGCTGGCTGGGACTCTCTCAGTTTGTGAGATCTGCAATGATCCTTCTAGGGACAGCAGCTCTGCTGACCTAATCACATCCTATCAGTCCCCAACTCTTAAATAGCCCACCATTATTTATCATGGCCACACTGGGACCAAACTTCCAGTACATGAACTCTTAGGAAAAAAAATTAGAGACACTATGCTTCCCTTATAATTAATATGTAATGAACTTGAAATATTTCAGGAGTATTACCCTTTAGCAAAGCATAATGTGGACAGGCCTTCCCCAACGACTCAATCAACTACTCCTCCGTCCAGCTTGGTTTGGGAACTTGGTTTGCTCTTGTGGTTTCCCATGATATTTCTGTGGATGTCATTCCTGTCCACAATGAGTCCCACATTTCCACATCATGTTGATACACACATTAAAATAACAATGGGAGGAGATCAGGAGAGGAGAGCAGCTGGATCAGGGGCAGGGAGAGGAAAGGGATGGAAAAGTACAGGGCAGGAGACTGAACACAGTGTGTGCTGTGTCAGTCCTCATCACATGACTCAATATTTTCTGTAGGCATAATGTACTGGCACAATTAAAAGAAAATTCCTCACTGTGTAAGTTATGACATAATATTTGCCTATTTACCCATATAATTAATATATTATTAAATTTAGTTCTAATGAGAAGACTAATAAATTCAGGAAGATATGGAGAACAAAATGAAGTTAAATCAAATGTGGTTGTGCTCTAGCCATCTACAGTTAACCTAACATGCATTTTACTTGACACTATGAATTCCATAAAAAATAAAATATGTTGATTTGATAATCATTTATCATGCACACACACATACAAATAATAAATTTGTTTAACATATGTTCCTTGTCTTTTATTGAAGGGGGGTATTGGGAATTAAATCCAGGAGCACTCAGTCACTGATGCATATCTCCAGCCCTATTTTGTGTTTTATTTAGACCTGGGGTCTCACTGAGTTGCTGAGGATCCTGCTTTTGCTGAGGCTGTCCTTGAACTTGAGATCCTGCTGCCTCCACTTTCTGAGCCAGTGGGATAACAGGCATTTGCCACTGTCCGACTGCTGTTCTTTATCTTTCTAAATCAATGGATCTGCTGGGACAAGACTCAGAGGTGAAGCTTTTGCTCACCTTCCTTGTGGTTCCACCTCCAGTTTAGAAATGACAGTGCTAAACTCAGCTGCCTTACTGAACCAGACCCCATATGAGCTCCTGGTCTCTGTTGCTCACCCTGGCTGTGAGTTCCCTCGGTACCTAGGGCTGTGGAGGAACTTCCTTCCATGGACACCCTGACTGTCAGCTCATGCTCAGAGCCACTGCTTCCCCAGACGCTCAGACCCACTACCTGAGAGCTGCTTCCTCACAGCCCAGGTCCAGAGCCCCCAGCCCTCAGGCAGTGCCAGCCTGAGCTCAGCCTTGGTTGAGCGAACTCCAGCCTCTCCAGCTGGTGCAGTGCCTGACAGTCTGCTCTGAGTGTCAATGCCGGTACTGAGTTCCCACAACTGTCAACCCAGGCTGTCACGAAACCAGGATCTGAAGTCACTGTCATCCTCAGGGTCTGGTTTACTGAGCACCTGCTCTGTCCTGCTGTGCAGGGTAAGGACAGCAGACTCTCTTCCAGTCCAGGACAGGAGCACAGAGTAGGGCACGTGCCACCAGCTCAGAAATGACACACAGAGAGGGAAGGGGATGGGCAGCTCTGGGCCCAATTTTGAACTTGTGACAAGGGTGGAGATATTTGCCCTGTGTTTGCCCTGGAGAGGCTGAGAAACCCAGGCTGCTCAGAGACTCTGCAGGAGCAGATGGCAGGGCACGGTCCACAGCAGTCCTGGGTGGGCTCTTGTCTGCTTTCTTGGAGAGAATGGATCTCAGGGTCCTGGACTCCCCCAGGGCTCATGTTGTGCTAGCACAGGCTTCTACAGCTGGAGGAGGAGCAGGTGATTGTGAAGTTATCAGACCTGACACCACTAGTCATCCTCATGCTGATGGGCCTTGGGAAATACCATGAAGTGTCAGTCAAGGTGGCAGATACGGAGTCCCCAACTGGGATTGCTGAGTCCCTAGGTATGAAAGACCTCCAGACTTGCACAATGGAGGGTCTCCAAGTGGCAAAAACAGGGAGGAAACAGTATTATCTTTGTGCTTCTGCAATGCCTTGCCAGATATCATAAATATAGCCCTGTTCAGAGTCTTTCCAAGTGCTTATGAGAGAATCTAACATTCTTCCATTACCTGTGTTTTATTTAAAACATTATTTCTCATCCATGTAATTTCAAATGAAACACATGTTTTCACCCTTAACAGATACATGTGAGAGCACATTAATGGTCTGACATCCTCCCCTGTAACACTTAACTATGTTTTCTATACAAGAACATTGCCCTACATAATTCTAATATCAGGTGTGAAATACATTGCTTAATCCAGACCTTAATTCTGCTTCAGGATTTGACACTTGTCCTGAAAATATCCTTTGTAACAAAATGAGATCAGAGAGAAACAAACTCTAAAAGGCAAACCTGTGTTGCTCTGGTCTGTCCTGGTACACCTGGGGACACTTACACAGTGCTGAGTGACTGAGGGGAGCCAGCCATATAGCTGTGCACCCTGTCCAGCCCTGCTGATTTGCATGTGCCCAGAGCACAGCCCACAGCCCTGAGGTCACTTTAATACGCTGTTCACACCCTGCTCAGGAGTCAATCCTATTCAGGACACAGTACGGACATGAGGGACCCTGCTCAGCTCCTGGGGTTCCTACTGCTCTGCCTCCCAGGTAAGGAGGGACAACACTGGGCATGTACTCTTCCTTCCAGAAAAGTCTCTCATGTCATTATTAAAAGTGAGTATATTTGTGATTGTGTTTCTAATATCAGGTGTCAGATGTGACATCCAGATGACCCAGACTCCAGCCTCCCTGTCTGTATCTCAAGGAGACAGAGTCACCATCAACTGCAGGGCCAGTGAGAATATTTACAATGCTTTAGCCTGATATCAGCAGCAACCAGGTCAAGCTCCTAAGCTCCTCATCTATGGTGCAACCAGCTTACACACTGGGATCTCATTGAGGTTCAGTGGCAGTGGATCTGGGACAGATTTCACTCTCACCATCAGCAGCCTGGAGCCTGAAGATGTGGCCACTTATTACTGTCAACAGCTTGGGATTACCCTCCCACAGTGATACAGACCATGACATAAACCTCCAGAGAAGCAGAAGTGTGAGGCTGGGCTGCGCCAGCGGCTCCTCCTGCTTCCTCCACCTGCCAAGAGCACTTCAGAGGTACCTATGCTTTGAAGGTTATTGGGAGGTTTTGGTGGAATGGACCCAAGAGGCCACTCTGAGCCCTAAATTGTTTCCTCCTGCTTGACTCAAAAAATACAGACCTGATCATGCCCTTACTGATTTAGTAAAGAATGGACCTAACCATGCAAGAACCATATGTTTTCCTTAACGTGAATAAACCTCACTACTCAACATGTGTGCAGAATCCAGCAGCTTCTTCAGACCACTGAGAGCACCTGAAAAGAACAAAATGCAGCAGCTTCTGACACCTGCTAAGTGACAATCTGCACATTTACCATGGAACAGGGATGCAAACGTTTAAGAAGTATGTTTTAGTAGACAACGAATTAACCCACAAATATTTGGTTTTCCGTTAAGCTTCTTTAAGAGAGGTTTTCTTTTAAGGCTAATGTTGAAACACCAAAATTATACTTTCTAATAAATTAAAATTGTATTAGAATACATTTTAAAACAATAGTTTGAAGTCTAAAACTTTATGTCCTTGGAATGATAAAATACTTTGATAATTAAATTCGGTGGACATTTTTTGGAGACTTTAACAGTAATTAGATTGAAAAGATGAAGTGACATACCATGCACCAGTGAGGGACTCCTGGATTTAAATCTTTCGTGCAGTTGGTTGGGGAAAGCATTCAGTCCTCATTTCCCCTTGAAAACGGTGTACCCTGTGGTCACAGCCCATCAGGCTTGTGCCCAGGACAGACACAGTCCATAGCTGGATGCAAGCCTGGTGTCCAGCAGCAGGACCAGCCTCTGGGTCCTGACATCATGAAATTATGGCTATGGTGACCAGCCATGAACATGAAGATAAAGTCTTCCTCTTCTAAAGCACCAAGTTGTGAGAGGTTGTATATGCTCACTAATTTGCAACCCTGACCACGTTGTGCTTACAAATTCACCTTATATGTTTATATGTATTTTTAAAAATTGATGGCATAAATATAAATATTTAGCAATTAATTCCTGATGATATGAAGAAGTTAAAGAAAAAATTGAAGTCATACAAATGTTGAAAAAAAGTAGTGAATTCAACATAATTTATGTTTATTTATATGAGAAAATGTACATACATATATGCAAATTGTATAGACATGTATGTATTTATTATATTGTTGGCTGTGCCTACCATCTTAAGCATCAATACACTTCCAAGGTTGATTATTCAACAACGGGTCTCTATCTGTACAATGCATGCATATATTATGATTAAAATCATTATGTTTATAATGGTTGGACGAATTAAAACTATTATACTGATTAATAGTTTTAAAGTTCTCTTGGTTATTCCCATCCAAAGTAATATGTGTCTATGAATAGATCAGAGTACATTCTCTGCATAGAGCAATTTCCTTTGAAAGCTTTTTTTCCAAAAGGTTCATCAATGGTTGTGCCAAACTTCTGTATTTTTCTGTCACAGTAGAAGTGTTTTACAGTTTGAGTATGAGGTGTGCTCCCAAAGCTCCTCTGTTAATGTAGGAATGTCAATAGGTTAAATGATTGCATTGCAAGAGCTTTACTTAATTAGTGTATCCTAGTTTGTAAGGGCTAATTGGGAGTCACTGTAAGCATACTGGGCATGACATGACCAGTGCTTCTCCTTGACTCTTTTCTACCATAATGTTCTGCCTCAAATTGGGTCAAAACAACGGCTTTGGATGAATATGTACTAAAGTTCTGAATATGTTACATCCAAATACACTTCACCCATGAAGTTGTTCTGATCAGAAATGTTGATCACAGTGAAAAACAACTGACTAAAACAGACATTGGTACTGGGAGCAGGTCTGTTGTGACTAACCTGACCATGTGGTTCAGAAGTATTTAGAACTGGTTTACAGGAAATAATTAAAATTTTTTTTCAATAACTAGATAACTTAGAACACTGTAAGCAGAGTTCAGTGGATGATTCTCGTGGAAGTTTAAGGCTTTCAAGTCAATAGGACTATGGACAGTAAAGATTAGGCTTATAATCTACATTGATATTTGGAGTAGAGGGCATCCATTATACATTCTTGGAAAAAAGGTTTTTGTTATTTTGTATTTTGCCCATGTTTTTAGACTTTTGAGAGACTGAATTTAAAGGAGATAGACTGATAAATCTGATGGAAGAAATTTGAAGGCAGCACTGCATTCATTTTACAGCATGAATTTTGCTGGCATCTTATAGCCAGTGTCAGTGAGAGAACCAGGTGAAGAAAACAGACTGAAGTGGGTCAAAAACTTGCAGTTTTGCTGAACAATTCTCATGAAAACTGAGACCAAAGAAGAGCTGGTTGTTGAAGAGACTACAGTCATACAAGAGATGCCATGTATTTTGCATAGAAATAATAAAAAGTATGGCTTCAGGAAACCTCAGGAATTTGCAAGACCATAGCCATTGCAGGATCATGGATTTAGAAGGGGAGAGATTCTAGGGGCATCCTGCTCACAAACAGGGTCCTAGGAAGTATTTTCTCCATTTTCAGCTGCCTAGACACTCAAAGACTGCTGCACATCATCCACATGGTGTCACTCTAAAAGAAATGCAGAATATTGGAGTTAAGGAATCATGGAAGCTTTTGTCAAAATTCCAAAAGAAGTTCTGTGAGACCAGGTAAAGTGTTGCAGGGTCAGAATTCTTTCAGGATTCTCCTCTGAAGTCAATGCATGAAGTTCTGATAGTGAAGTCAAAACTGGAATGGATTCCCAAGGAATTGTAAAGTGGACTGTGTTCAGGAGAATATGATGATTTCAGATATCTAGACAGGGGAGATGCCAAGAGGAGTCAACCAGAGTGACCATATGGGCTGCACTGGACTTTCCAAGCCCTTTGGAAAAGATATGTTCCCACCATGTGTCCTAGATGCTGGATACAGCATATAGTGACTGT
This sequence comes from Sciurus vulgaris, assembly GCF_902686455.1. Taxonomy (NCBI): domain Eukaryota; kingdom Metazoa; phylum Chordata; class Mammalia; order Rodentia; family Sciuridae; genus Sciurus; species Sciurus vulgaris. The sequence continues at coordinate 3,703,176 of NC_136475.1, forward strand.
TGACCCAACTAGGTTTTGGTCTTCTTTTGGTCCCACTCCTTCTTTTATGCCCCTATTTCTCCCTTTTGTAATGGAGATGTTTATTCTCTGCAATTTTATATTGGATGTATGCAACTTACATTTCTTGTTTATAGACCCTCACAGCCAAGAGTTTGCCTGAAGTCTCAGATGAGGCTTTGAAATTGAACATCAGAAGAATTCTGAAACTGCTTAGACTATGGTAGTCCTGGAGAAAAAATAAATTGATTTTGCATTGTGGAATGCACATGAGTTTTTGAGGGGCATGGGTGGGATGGTATGACTGGTTATGAGGTGTCCCTCAAAAGCTTTTGCATTAATGCTGCTGGCCCTGGGTTCCTTGAACATGTGTGGAAGCCAGATGTTGGGCTGATGCCCTCAGGTGCCTACAGCACAGCATTGGTGATTCCCAGTCATCACCCTGGTCCATGTATCCCCTGTAGATGCAGTCCTTGGTGTTAAATTCTCCTCCTCTGGATCCTCACTAAAAGATGAGGCCCCTCCTCTCCTGGGAAATGTGATACGAAAACCGTGGTGAGGACAGCAGTTACTGGCTGATCTCCCAGTGTGGTCTCTCTTGGGCCAGGCCCAACAGGGCCATAGGTAGGGTCCTTCCCTGAGGCTACAAATGGGATGATATATGTTATGCTTTTAGTGTGTAGCCAAAGCCATGAATTGACTGTCAAGTTTCCTTTGTGGTCAAGATCAGAAACCCTTCTATTCAGTGTACACAGTCAAGATCACAAAGAGTATCCTGTGAACATGAGCCCCTATGTAACCTGTTAGCAGGGGTCTACTTCGAATGATCTGCACATTAAAAGGTCTTGTGAAAATACTTTGGAGGCTGGCTAAAGCATATGGTGTCCTCTGCATAAAGGATGACCAGCATTCCCACCTGCCTCACATCTTTCAAAGGCTAGATCCTTGAGCTCTGCTTTCCGGGCCTGAGTCTCCCCCTCACCAAGACAGTTGCTATTTATGAGCTCTTGGAATTTTTTAGGAAGAGCAGGGCACAGAGTAATTTTGTATGTGTGCCTTTCAGTGCCATCAGGAAGTTGCAATTGTATTAAGGAAACTTCACTAAATCACAGAATTAACAGAAAAGCAAGAAATTAAAAGCAATATATGAGGATCCTTTCAAAACCAATGAAAACTATCCTTGAAAAAATGGAAGTCAAAACAAAGTGTGAATGTTGCATTATTTTCCATCTTATGCAAGATGTATAGGCTTGAATGGCATCATCTGTTTCCCTGAGAGCTGTTAAAGGGCAGAATTCCAGAATCACCTACACCTGCTCAATGAGGATCTGCATTTTTGAATTTTGAATAGCTTATTTCTATGAGATTTGAGAGGCTCATATAGGACACAACTATTTCATATCGATTTTTTAAAAATATCCAATGAGGTCACTTATGGAAATTTCCACCAAAAGCCATATTTATAAACAACACTTCTTATTCCTTTTTCTGGTGGTATACCAAAATAAGTGAGTTAAGCAAGTACTGTGTAAAGAAAAGAGGTTGAGTGAACTCATAGTTTTCAAGGCAGAGTGTTAAGGTCAGGCAGTGCCACTGTCTGTCCTCAGGTGAGGTCCCTGGCCTGGCTCAAAGCATGGTGTGTAAGTGGAAAGGGAACCAGCTGCAAGCTGCAGTGAACAAGCCTGTGGTGTGGCTGCACCTGATGACAGTCCACTCTGGTGAGGACACCTCTTGATGGGAGACCAGCACTGGTCCCTAAGGGGCAAGAGCACCAGTGACCTGACCCCTCCCTTCAGGGTCCACCATTTGTTATCATGGGCACACTGGACCTCACCTCCCCTACATGAATGCTTATGGGAAAAGAATAAGAACCTTAGCAACTCCATCTTTATCTTTCCAGTATTACGTAATGAACTTGAAATATTTTACCATTATTACACTTTAGCAAAGCATAATGTGCACAGGGATATCTCAGTGACTCGATAAACTGCTTCCCTGTCCAGCTTGGACTGGACACTTGGCTCTCTCCTGCAATCTCTCATGAGAATTCTGGGACATGTGGAAACACTGCACACCACCCATGACCCCAGATGAAGTGAAATCTGGAGACTAGTTCTGCAGCCTGCAGCTGAGCCCAGCTGAGCCCTGCCTGCACCAGCCTCACCATGGACTTGAACCCCATGAGCATGAACATGTGTGCATGTTGAGCATCATTCTTGTCCACAGTGAACCACATTTACACGTCATGGTGATGCACCCATTAAAATAACAACAGGAGGGCATCTGGAGAGCACAGCAGCTGGATCAGGGTGAGGGGGTGAGGGATGGGAAAGGATAGGACAGGAAACTGAGAACAGTGTGTGCTGTGCCTGTTCACATTCACATGATGCACTGCTATGTGTACTCCTAATGCATTGGCACAATGAAAGAAAATTTTTCATGGTGGAAATGCTGACTTATTATATATTAATTTCTACTTATTTAATTAAAATGACAGTAAATTTAGTTCTAATAGGAAGAGTAATCAATTCAGGAAGATACTTAGAATAAAATAAAAGTAAGTCAAAATTGAACAAAAGAGTGAAATACATGGAATTTCTGGAGATTTCCATGTATATTTGTAATATAAAATTTGGTGCAATCAGTCGTAAGAATCCTGAAATCTGAGAATGTAAACAGGAAAGTGTATCACAGTGTTTAGATCAGAGCTTTCCCTGGCTTCCTGCACATGGAACCCCTGGCATGCCCATGAATCCATCCTCCAGTGAGTGGCCACAGGCTGTGACATAGGAAGGTGGCCTGCTGCTCTCAGGGGCCTCTAGGCTCAGGATCCACCCTGACATCTGGGTTTGGAGAGGCCCCTCCATGGAAGGATTGAGCTCTATTCTTACCAAGGACCCACTCTCACCTCACATGGGAGAGACCTCCACTTGGGCCCAGGCAAGAGCAGAGGGCTGTGTCTCTCATCCTGGCCACACAGGTAGGGTGTGTGCTGCTGGGCTGCAGAGTCCTCAGAACAGAGCCTGGTACTGGTGTGACAGTGCCAACTCTGCACTCAGCACTCAGTCCTGGACACACTCACACAGGTTCAGTGCCCAGCAGCCTCCCAGCTCCCAGGAGTCCCACATGCACTTGCGGCTTCATGGACCCAAACCAACAGCATCTGGCATCAGAGAAGAAACCACAAGGAAACCCACCTGCTAAGTCCCCTCCCTTTCAGTTGGGCCTGGTCACCCTGGAGACCCACAGAGGCCTCCCCGACCTGAGGATAGGGGTAAGTTATTTTAACCAACTTATAAACACTGTGTGTCCAGGGGAGAGAGTCTGCCTGTATCCACTGTTAGATTTTGATGTCAAACCACAGCATAGTGTGCCAACCTCAGGAGCCCGAGAGTCAAGAAAGGAAATAAAATGACCAATAAACATATAAAAAGATGCCCAAGTAGTCCAACTGCTGCTGCTTCATCTCTTGAACTGTCCACACCACTCAGACCTCCTTCCCACAGGCCCCTGAAGGGCAGCTCACAGTCCACACCCACAGGGTCACGATCAGCAGCCCGTTGCTCACATCCATGTTGGACTTGAACAAATGCTGTGCACCCACACACAAGAGCAAAGAGCCCAGAAAAGGCCAAGGCAGTCCCAGAGACAGACTCAGAGCTTGGGTCTGGGCATTTTTGGGTCCAAAGAGTGAGGTTGAGGAAGGAACCTGGCTGTGCTCTAGCCCAATCTCTCTGTGGAGTGACAGGGAGGCACTGTGGGTCCTAACCCTAGGGCCCAGCCCAAGAGGCCTTGTGGTTGGGGTGTCAGAGTGGCTCTGTGGATGTGCTACTGCTGAGACACTTGTGGTTCACCTCATAGGGGAGGAGAGGCCTTGGGCCCAGACACTGTCAGTTTTTTCAGGGTCCCTTTATGATTCAGCAGGTCACTGAGGATGCACTAGTCTTGTTGCCTGCAGGAGGGCTGGTGTGGTCTCCATCCTCAGACGCCCTTCCTCCCTCTATTCAATGAAACCAGAAGCAGTTTCCTAGGCAATCTGGTGTTGGTCTTCAACTGCCTTCATGGAAAATTGATCTTCAGTATTTCTGGACATTTCTAGGATTTTAGGTCTGCGAGGACTTCACTTCCCTAGTTTTTATTAGAGTGCAGGTCCACTTTCCCTCATTGGTCCAACCTCTGGCAGGAGCTGTGCTGGTGATGCCTCCTCAGTGGTGACAGCTGTCGAGGTCACGGGCTCACCATAGGCAGGAACTTCACTGTCCCCGTCTTGTCTCCAGCAGCATCTCTCCCATAACCTACCCCAGGACTTGGCATCTCTGAATGCCTCCTGAGAGAAGTGCTAATGCTTAACAAACCAAAGATCCAGGTAAGCAGAACAGGAAGCATTACTGACCTCAGTCATGTCAACAAAGTCCACAACAATTGTACACATTTAAGATGACAGACCACCTTGAGTGGAAAGCTTGCAAGAAAAGCATGTAATGAACCACATTAAAAAACAGAGTCTCTCTGCAGGAGAGCAAAATGATTCTGTCCTCTGTCTTCCAAGGACAAACAACTTTATGAAAAAAAAATATTCTCTTCCTGTTACCTGGGGCAGGGGGACACTTGGGCAGTGCTGAGTGACTAAAGGAATTAGCCCTGCAGCTGTGCCCACTCAGACCACTCTGCTGATTTGCATGTGCCCAGATTACAGCCCAGGGGCCTGAGGACTTCTTAATAGGCTTCTTACCCCCTCAGCAGGACTCAGTCCAAGGCAAGACACAGCATGGACATGAGTGTCCCCATTCATCTCCTGGGGCTTCTGCTACTCTGGCTTCCAGGTAAGGACACACAATACTGAGGATTTACTCAGCACAGTGAGAACATGTCTGGCTCTTCATTGAGGTGCTAATATAAAATGATTTGTACTGTAGATGCTTGTTTTCCTTCTGTTTCCAATTTCAGGTTCCAGATGTGACATCCAGATAACCCAGTCTCCATCCTCCCTATCTAAATCTCAAGGAGAAAGAGTCACCATCACTTGCCAAGCAAGTGAGCATATTAGTGATTATTTACACTGGTATCTTTAGAAACCAGGGCAAGCTCCTAAGCTCCTCATCTATCATGCAACCAGTTTGCATCCAGGGTTCCCTTTGAGGTTCAGTGGCAGTGGATCTGGGACAGATTTCACACTCACCATCAGCAGCCTGGAGCCTGAAGACATGGCCACTTATTACTGTCTAAAGTTTGGCAGTTACCCTCCCACAGTGATACAGGCCATGACAAAATCCTCCCAGGGAAGAAGAAGTGTGAGGCTGGGCTGCCCCAGCTGCTCCTCCTGCTGCCTCCACCTGCTGAGAGCACTGCTAAGAGGCACCAGACTCTGAGGGCACTGAGGGTTTCCTTGAAGGAACCAGGGGTCTCCTCTGTGGCCTCACCCTCTATCCTCTTTTCAGGCAGAGCAGACAGACATGAAAATGCATCTCATTGTTTAATAAAGGACACACAGCAGTACACTGAACAGAAGGGTTTGACAATGGGTTTAGTTCAGACAGCACAGTGGAAGTCACTGTAGGTATTGCAAGCAGAAATTTTTTAAATGAAAAGTATGTGAGTTAAACCGACAGTCTTCTGAATATTTTTTTGATGGACCTAATCATTGTTTGCACTTCTGGGTTTCAAAGTGAGGTTTCTATAACTATGTATATTGTGTGATTGTGGAGATCCAAGATGGCGGACTAGAGGGAGGCTTGGTTCCTTGTCGCTCCATAACTCCCGTTTCAAGCAGAGGATATCGATTTCTCAGTGAGGCACTTTTTGCTGCTTATCAATCCCCTGGTATTTACCCCATTTGTCTGCTGTGATGACCTGCAGTCTGCAGCAAATCGAGGTCTTTTTTGAGTGCAGATTGTTCACTATCAGGCATCTATCATCTGCCATTTGCCTGCCTCTTGCCTGTCCATATCCTGCCTTACACCTATCCATCACCCAGTGCACGAGGTTCACCTCCCAATCCTCCGACAACAGTCAGCAAACTGATCGCCGACCACCAGTGGAGCACCAACAGCCTGCTGTTGCCTGGAAGTTCACTGTGACAGTACCTTCAGGTTTGATTACAAGTGGTTGCCACCATTTTGAGACAACAGCCAGGCCCCATAGGACCCCGGGCTGGACTGACTGAGCCCCGTCTCCAGGATCCCTCAGCCTGACCGATAACTCTCTGCCTCTGGGGCCGTTACATCAACTGACTGCTCCCTGCCGCCAGGACTGACAGACCAACTGACTGAGCTCTATCACCAGGACCCCAGACCGACTGATTATACTCGGCCTCGAGGATCCCACAACCACACCAAACATGCCGGACCTGCAGGACCCCTGTTTGACCAACCACATCCTGCCTCCAGGACCTCCAGCTGACCACATGTCAACCCCTGAGCTGCAGCTCCCCATTTGCAAACACATTTCTAAGCCAGAGCTGCCATCTTGGATAATTCTGGAAGCCATAGCTCCAATCTTTATGTGGGGCAAAACCCATCCTGAGACGCCTGCTGGAGGCTTGAAGCTCATTGTCAGGTACCTCTCATGCATCAGGCTACTGAACACTGGGAGGTTTCATTACTATATGACTGTGACACTGTAGATTTTCTTTTTTCTCATTATTGAAAAAATTTAAGTTTTATTTCTTTACTTTTCCTGCTCCCTTTTCCTTTTGTTTACCTGTTCCCTCAGAGTTTCTTTGTCCATTTTTTGCATGCTAATATCCAATTTCTTTTGATTATACTCTCACCCTTTCTATTTTCTAGATTCTGTATATACTTTTCTTATCCCATTAACAGCCACATTCTACATCTCTGTGCATCCTCTTTGTCCTCCATTAGAAACCTCAGACCTTATTGCAAATCTGTTTGTTTTAATAAGATAATATTTGAACTCATTCTATTTATTATGACAATTTTGTTATTGTCCTCATAGTGGCTATTTAGACTAGGATTGCATAGTTTCTGAATTGGGCACTGCTAATATTGATCTCCCATTAAAGAAAGTGTGTTGGAAACTAATAGGGCCACTATAAACCTATAGGGGGAAATCTGCAATACCCAAATCTGCACTGCTAGAGGGGAAGATGAACAACATGAAAAAACAAGGGAAGAAAATGATCCAAACAAATTTAGATTCTATATTAATAGAATCCAATGACAGTATGGTAGAAGAAATGTCAGAAAAGGACTTCAGATTATACATGATTAAGATGATTATTGAAGCGAAGGTTGAGATAAGAGAGCAAATGCAGGCAATGAATGATAATGCAAATAAGTTGAAAGAACAAGTGCAGGAAGCAAAAGATCATTTCAACAAAGAGATAGGGATTCTAAAAAAAAAAAAAAACAAAAAAAGAAAAACAAAAAAACAACAAAAAAAACAAAACGTAAATCCTTGAAATGAAGGAAACAGTAAGCCAGATAAAAAACTCAATGGAAAGCATCACCAAAAGACTAGACCTCTTGGAAGACAGAACCTCAAACAATGAAGAAAAAATATTTAATCTTGAAAATAAAGTTGTCCCAACAGAGAAGATGGTCAGAAATCATGAACTGAATATCCAAGAACTAGGGGAAATCATGAAATAACAATTTTAAGAATTATTGGGATTGAGGAAGGCACAGTGATACAAAGCAAAGGAATGAACAACCTATTCAATGAAATAATATCAGAAAATTTCCCAAACCTGAAGAATGAAATGGAAAATCAAATACAAGAGGCTGACAGAACACCAAATGCACAACATCACAACAGATCCACAACAAGGCACATTATAATGAAAATGCCTAACATTCAAAATAAAGATAGGATTTTGAAGGTTGCAAGAGAAAAGCATCAGATTACATATCGGGGGAAACCAATACGGATAGCAGCTGACTTCTCAACCCAGACTCTCAAAGCTGGAAGGGCCTGGAACAACATATTTCAACCTTTGAAAGAACACGGTTGCCAACCAAGAATCCTATACCCAGCAAAGCTAACATTCAGATTTGAAGATGAAATAAAATCCTTCCATGATAAACAAAAGTTAAAAGAATTCACAAATAGAAAGCCTGCACTACAGAATGTTCTCAATAAAATATTCCATGAGGAGGAAATGAAAAACAACAATGTAGGCCAGCAAAGGGAGAAACTACCTTAGAGAAAAACCACTCAAAGGAGAAGCCAAGGCAACTTAAAAACCAAAAATTAGCCAAATGACTGAGAATACAAATCATATCTCAATAATAACCCTGAATTTTAATGGCCTAAACTCATCAATCAAAAGACATAGACTGGCAGAATGGATTAAAACGAAAGACCCAACAATATGCTGCCTACAAGAGACTCATCTCATAGAATAAGACATACACAGACTAAGGTTGAAAGGATGGGAAAAAAACCTACCACACACATGGACTCAATAAAAAAGCAGGGATTTCCATCCTTATATCAGATAAAGGGGACTTCAAACAAAAGTTAGAAGGGATAAAGAAGGACATTTCATACAGCTTAAGGGAACCATAAATCAGAAAGACATAACAATAGTAAATATTTATGCCCCAAACAATGGTGCATCCCTGTACATCAAACAAATCCTTCTCAATTTCAGGAATCACATAGACCAAAACACAATAATTCTGGGTGACTTTAACGCACTGCTGTTCACCACTTGATAGATCTTCCAAACAAAATTCAACCAAAGAAAGCATAGAACTCAATAACACAATCAATAACCTAGACATAATAGACATATATAGAATATTCCATCCATCAATGAGCAAATTCACTTTCTTCTCAGCAGCACATGGTAACTTCTCAATAAAATACCATACGTTATGCCACAAACCAGGCCTTAGGAAATGCAAAAAAATAGAGGTACTGCCTTGTGTTCTATCAGATCATAATGGACTGAGAATAGAAATCAATGACAAAATATAAAACACAATTTACTCCAACACCTGGAGGCTAAACAATATGCTAATGAATGAAACATGGATAACAAAAAACATCAAGTAAGAGATAAAAAAAAAAAAAAATTCTTAGAGGTCAATGAGAATGACGATACAACATATTAAGTTCTCTGGAACACTATGAAAGCGGTACTAAGAGGAAAATTAATTGCATGGAGCACATTCCAGAAAAGAATGAAAAGTCTACAACTAAATGACCTAGCATTACAGCTCAAAGCCCTAGTAAAAGAAGAACAGAATAACAGCAAAAGTAGTAGAAGACAGGAAATAATTATAATCAGAGCTGAAATCATTGTGTGATTGTGAAATCATGTAACTAGCAATTTCATCACCTTTCACATTTATCATTTCTTTCTGGTGAATCTTTTAAAGCCCTGAGGATTTGTCAATAAAAGTGCAGATACTAGACCTGGAGATGTTCTGGTCCTCCCCAGCCATCAGTGTGTGATGGCCACAGAAGTTGTAAACCTTCTTCCCATGAGGCCCTCGGCCTCTCTGGGATTCCAGTGGTGGTGGTGGAGATGCCCTCAGAGCTGGAGCCCTCCCAGGGCTTCTCTGTCCTCACCTATGTGCACAGGTCTCAGCACAGGTGCAGGTGGATGGTGCAGATTCTGCTCCTTCTCACTTCTGAATCTCAGGGAGGCCCCTTATTGAGTAAATCTACAGCAAACTGGAGCAGGAAAAGAGTTAATGGCAACATCCAGAGTGATACTGATGATGGGAATTGACAGCTGATGTCCTGCTGTGATCACTATTTCCCATCCCTCAGAATTTTGCCAGCTGGGTGATCACCCTGAAATGCACTTGGAAGTGTTTTCAAATAGTATGAGCAATTCTGGGGTCATAGCAAGAAAGTTTCAATATCATATGGTAAATATTAAAATGAGAAACTTTTTTGAACGTTTATGTAATCACTTGGCAAGCAAATCAAAATCCTTTCTGAACACACACATGCACATATGGTATTTTATTAATACAAAATTTTTACCAAAATTTTTCTAGAAGCCAAAAGCATTCCCTACATCATGGACAGGATCTTACAAATGCAACCTAGCTGATCCTCCACAGAACTACTGCATTAGAATCTGCCCTTTACCATGACAACAGGGATCCACAGGGAAGAAAGTTGTGTTTTAAGACTGTTCATTTCTGCTAAGGAGATCTTGTCAGAAGATTTATTTAAAGACTAAAAACAGTCAACTTAATTATTTAATTAACACAAATTATATTATATTTTTAATGCTAATGTTTGAAAAGCATATTCATTTTCAGTGCCATGATCTCTTGCCTTGAACATATAGTGAAACGATTGTTTTTAGTAACTTAAAGAATTTTCAAGACACAAAATAAGTCACAATGTTTGGACTTGTGTTGAGAATGTTGGACCTTCAATTTTGCTATGTAGCTTGACCTGAGGATGCTGTTCCTTTGCCCCATATCCTGTCTGCAACTTTGATCTCTGTATGAGATCAAGTCAAACCTACAGGCTGGAGACCAGTTCAAGGACCTGCAGCAGAACCAGCCAGCTGAGCCCTGCCTGGGTCAGGGGAACCAATGTTATCTGTACCCACAAATATAAATGGTTAGTGTTGTGAACCACTGGATTTGAAGTGGTTTGTTACACACCATTTTTGTCAAAAAATTAATTACTACAATCATGAACCTCCAGACATACCTAGAGATAAGTTTTATGAAAGTGATTTCATAAATATTTACGCTTAAAAATCCATTTTAATGAGCCTGGAAAGAAAGAATTTTCTGTAATATATGTGAATGATTAGATGGTAATATATTTATATTTTCTGGTCACACAAACATAAACACATCTTCATGCCCAAGTTGCTCAATGTGAGTGAAATCTCACTGACACTCACACAGAACACCTGCATGTGTTGAAGGTAATCAGGGGACAGGCAAATGTGGTTCAGCCTTTGCAGACCCTGTCTTGCTGAAAGAGCTCTGGGGACAGATCCACAAACACTGCCTGAGTCAGAAACACAGGTTGTTAAGTAATCTTTCTGCACACACTTTTGTGAAAACTTCATGAAGTCTGAACTGGTTTCTGGTCCCCTTTAATATTTACTTTTCCAATGATGGAAGCAGGATGCTAGAGTGACAGATGTGTTTCTCATCATCAGGGGAGAAGTGAGTTACAATCATTGGTCAAGGAAAGTTCACACATGTCAGGGGCTACATCTCTCCTGAGGTTCTACATATTGAAACTTTGAGTGTGTGACATATGTTTTAGGAATCTAAAGTCCAAAGGTGCAGGAGAATATAAAGAACAGCTGCACCAATGCAAGAGATGAGGCCTCAAGAGCCTGACATGGGATGTGGACACCAAGGAGAGAGGCAGCTGGACAAGAGTCTGGGCCTCAGGGAGCAGGTGCAGACTGCTGCCTTTCAGGGGCCAGGAGGAGAGGAGCAGAACTGAGCTCCAGTTCTAGAGAAGAGCTGAGCTTGGGAAGCAGGCAGTTAGTGTCCAGGGCTCTGGGAGGTCTTCCAATATCCTGGAATATTTTCAGGGTGGGAATACAATGGCCATAGAGCTAGAAAGGGAGCAGAGACTATTCTGAGTTAGACAAATAGTGTACATGATGTCAGCTGACCTCAAGGAGGTGGTGGGAATGAGGTTCAGATATGAGGACTGAAGTAATGTATAGGAAGATGCCAGGCCAGCCAGAGCAGGTACCTGTGCCTGGGCCCAGGCCAGCTGTGACGCTGTTCCCCACAGGTTCAAGCTTCACACTGATTTCCTTTTTTTACTTTAACTAAACTTTCCGTCTGTTTACATGTTTTTCTACTTACATATCTAAAATCTATCTCCCCATCCCTTCTACACTTGGCTACATCTCTAAACTGTAGGGGTGATTTTTAATCACCCAGGGCTTCAGGGAATCAAAGCAAAGCAAATTCTGTGAACTCACTATATTCACAGGACCCGAATGCAGGGAGTTATTGATAATTTATTGTATTACCATGATAAATATGTCCCAGACAGACTTTTGTTATGGTTCACATATGAGGTATCCACCAAAATCTCATGTGTGAGAGAATGCAAGAGGGTTTAGAGGTGAAATGATTGTGTTAACAGAGCCTTCACCTAATCTGCCCATAATCTCCTGATAAGAATTCACTGAGTGGTAACTGTGGGCTAGTGGGGTTGGTCTGGAGAAGGTAGGTCCCTGGGGGTATGCCCTTGGGTCTAGTATTTTGTCAGGGGTAAGGGGCTCTCTTCCTCATGGCCATATCCTGAGCTGCTTTCCTTCACCTCACCCATCCACCATGATGTTCTGCCTCACATGGGACCCAAACAAGGGAGGTCTCTCTGTATGGATTAAGACCTCTGAAACCATGAATGCCAAGTACATTTGCCCTGTAATATCATTCTCATCAGATCTTTTGATCGCAGCTGCAGAAACGCTGACTAAAACACCACCCTAGGTTTACATCCTCACAAGAAAAAGCATATCATGAGCCATTTGTCCAGAAACAGTGACATCCATTTACAGAAAAATGACCAATTCCCCTTGGTGGTCCCCAGGGAGATAAGTGTTCTCCTCAGGCAGCTCTGTTCTGCCTTGCACTGACCTGGGACACCTGGGACACTAGGCCTGTGTTGAGACATTGAGAGGAGCCACTCTGCATCTGTGCCCAGTCCTGCTCAGCCCTGCTGATTTGCATGTGCCCACAGCACAGCCCACTGCCCTGAGGACTTCTTAATGGGCTGCTCACACCCTATGCAGGAGTCAGTCCCATCAGGACACAGCATGGACCTGAGGGTCCTTGCTCAGCTCCTTGGGCTCCTGCTGCTCTGCCTCCCAGGTAAGGAGAGAGAGCACTTGATATTTACTCAGAACAATGTGGTCAGTAATGTGTGGCCCTTCAGAGAATTCCTCTTGTAACGTGACAAATATTTTGGACATTTGTTTTATGTTTCCAATGTCATGTGCTTGATGTGGCACCCAAATGCCCCAGTCTCCATCATCCCTGTCTGTGCTTTGAGGAGATAGAGTCAAACTCCTTTGCTGTCAAAGCAGGATGTTGGCTATAATTTACACTGATACCAAATGAAACCAGAGCATGTTCCTAAGTTCCTGATCCATTTTGGAAATAGTTTGCAGTGTGGATAGATAAATTTATAGAAAATATTTCCTTTCATATAAATTACAACTCCTTTCTCCAACAGTGAGAATACAGGGTCCAGATATGCCCCATGAATTTTTTTATATGTCATCCCTCTGAATGAAGTGTGTCTCCATGATGCTAGACTCTCATAGGAGAAAAAACCCACAATACATAACCACAGACATTCCTCAGGTTCAAAACACTGGCTCCAATATGGCCAACTTTGCATGCTAAGCTCTGGTGATATCCTAACCCTTCTTGGGCCCCAACGCCTGTACTAGTTCATCCTGTACATGTGAATATCTTCCTCATCTCACTCCCTTTCAGCAACCACAGTGGGACGATAGTGCCTGCCCCCTCTCCCATGTGTGGACAACCAGCTTACACATGACAGGTTCTACACTCTACGCTGGCCCTCCACCACTCCACATGCATACCATGTGCAGAATGTGCTTCAACTTCTGCTTGGATGGCTCCTCACCCTATGTGGGCCCCAGAGTCTAAATCCAGACACTGAATCCTGGGGAGTCTTGGAACTAGAGGAGAGGTGGTGAAGGGCAGTGTGCCCATTCAGGCAACCCACTAGGATCAAGGGCACAAGATCAGTGTTTTCAAGAAGGGCCTCTGATGCTGGAAGAAGGAGCTTGAGTGTAGAGCTTTGAAACCAAGAGGGAATAATGTGCAGAACTCAAGGATCGTCCACAATGAGAATGCATGACCACAGGCAGAGCTAGAATGGGGGTGCCAACTGTGCAGATGAGGAGGGAGGACATCCCTGACCAAGGCTGCCCTGATGAAAAAGATGGACAGAGAACCGAGGATGGAGGAGGACTCGAGGTTGAGCTGGAGATGACATGAAGGGACAAGCAGATGCCTGGTGTCCTGGCATTCCTTCCACATCACCATGGCTGCGTTGGTGATTCCTCTACACCACATTGCACTGGTGGAGAGCAGTGAGGGGAACTGACTGTTGCCACATCAGGATAATCAGAGAAGCTCAGCAATCATGAATCCTTATTCTGTCTACTTTATGCAAGAGCTGCCAAATTCATGGAGTCTAAAAACTGTACATTTTTTTTTTTGTTGTTGTTGTTTCTGACAGGCACAGACAGAGAGAGAATGATCAAGAGGTAATGTAATGGTCTTTGAGCAAGAGAGTGGAAAAATGGCCAGCAGACTGACCCTGTCCTGTGTCTCCCAGGAAGAAATGCATTTCCAGCCAGCAAATCTGTGTTGTCCTGGTCTCAGCTGGGACATGTGGGTACAGTTGGTCATGACAGGAGCCAGCCCTGCAGCTGTCCTAGCCCTGCCTATCCCTGCTGATTTTCATGTGCCCACAGCACAGCCCACAGCCCTATTCTTAATAGGCTGCTCACACTCTGTTCAGGAGTCAGTCGCAGTCAGGACACAACATGGACATGAGGACCCCTGCTCAGCTCCTGGGGCTCCTGTCACACTGCCTCCCAGGTAAGGAGGGCAAGACTGGGGATTTCCTCTATGCACTGTGGTCAGTGCTGCCTGGATGTTCACAGAGGTCCTCTTGTTGCATGCTTATTTATGTGGATATTTATTTTTATATTTCTATTATGAGGTTTCAGATGTGACATCATGATGACACAGTCTCAATCCTCCCTGTATAAATCTCAAGGGGATAGAGTCTCCATTGCTTGTGGAGCCAGAGTTTGGCAGTTTGTTAGCCTGGAATCAGCAGAAGCCAGGGCAAGCTCCTAAGCTCCTCATCTATGCTGCAACCAATGTGCACTTTGGGGTCTCCTTGAGGTTCAGTGGCAGGGGATCTGGGAGAGATTTCACTCTCACCATCAGCAGCCTGCAGCCTGAAGATGTGGCCACTTATTACTGTCAACAAGCTTGGAATTACCCTCCCACAGAGATACAGGCCATGACACAAACCTCCCAGGGAAGCAGAAGTGTGAGGCTGGGCTGCCCCAGCTGCTCCTCCTGCTGCCTCCCTCTCGTGAGAGCACTGCTCAGAGGCAGCCAGGCTGTGAGGTCACTGGAAGATTTTGCTAGAAGGGGAGAGGGAGGTTCCTCTGCATTCCCTCTTTACTCCTGCTCAGCACCAGCAGGACAGAGGTGGCAGTGACTCTTGTGACTGAATAAGTCACCACACCTGAGGACTATGGTTGTTCAGAGAGTGATAGGGAAACCTCGTCAGTATTCTGGGTAGGAACATTTATAATATTGAAAAAGAGAGGAAACTGTAATCTTTCAATATCTGCGTGTATGATTGTCAAAGATGTAGGAAATAAAATAAACAGATCTGGAATTTTTCAATTCCATGGTTCAACCCTGAATCCTAAGTAATCTGCTAATCACATCCCAAGCTTTATGTGTAAGAAACCTCACAAAAACCATGCTGGACACGGGAAATCATGGGAAACCACGCTGGACAAGGGAGTTTATTAAGCAAACAGAGTGTCTCCCTGCAGGGTAAGAGAGAAAATGAGAGGACAAGAGAGGAAAAGAGAAAGGGCACATGCTAGAGAGAGTGGAAAAGCTAGGAGGAGAGACAAAGCAAGTGAGTAGGAGAGAGAAAACCAAACGATGGCGGGAAGCTATCCTTAAGCAGTTGAATTCTACCGAGCTAACAGGGAACCAATAACGGAGAAGGATATTTGCAAACTGACTGATGAACCAATAGCTAGCTAGGATTTTCACAGACAGACGAGTAGTTTGGAGGCAGGGAAATGGATGAAGTGGAAAGCGTGGGGAGAGCAGCTTTCAGACTGACAAGATACGTTGTGATGCAACGGAAAAGATGGGGGTGGAGCTTTGTATTACAATATGTATTTTGGTACAGTGAATTGAGTCTCTAAACTAAAATTTTTGGTAGCTCTGAACATGTGATGATTTATGAAGCTGGTGCTAGAAATGGGAGAATTCTTGTTGACCCCCAAAGTTGAGATCCAGTCAGAAACGAGTGAGAGGAGCAGATCTCCTGCGTGGCCATATCCTCTTCCTCCAGATACACCCCAACAGTGCTGAGGATGCCAGAGAGATGCAAAATGAGCAGCAACTTTTCAACCAGAATACTTCATACTGTGGTTTCTCTGAAATAAAATAGATGAGTGATCCTCAGGAAGTCACCAGAACATGGGGCTGGCTCCTGCAATCACCAGAGGGAAGGCTCCATAGCAGCTGGAGGTGTGCATCCTGACCACAAAGCCAAGGAAAGATTTTAAAGACTGTTTTGTTAAAAAAAGAATTCATCTTTTCTATACTCACTCCTTGCTGGCTGTAGCCATGGGAAGAAAATTACATAAAAGGAGAAAAACTTTGGAATTAAAAGGCAGTACCAAAGAGCAGTGTTCCTCATGGATCAGGTGGGGAGATCACCCAAGGGAATCTCTAGAAATCAAGATTCTGTAGCCCTGGCGTTCGGCCCCCTGATTTGTACACACAATCAGAAACGTGGATCATCTTGTTGGCTTTGCCTGTAGCTCCCACCTGGTTAACTCTCTGACTCTCCTCCCTGCATGCTCCTGATCTCTCCATTAAGTCTCCACATCTCAGAATGATTGTTGTCTGATGCCTCACAGACAATGACTGAAAGTGGTCAATAAAGTGCAGTGAAGAGAGGATGAGCAGAATGGCTTGACCCCGGGAAGGAGGACTCCATGGTTACTCAGGTGCTACACAGCATGTGGAGCAGCCAGATGTGGTGAGGCCCTTGGGTTTGAGACCTGGCAGCAGAATCCACACTCATGGCTCCACCATCTCCCTGGAAACTGTGCACCACTACCTGACAGAACCTCAGCCCTGGACAGGGAAGAAAATCGTGTGTGGTTGTAAAATCTAAATCAAGAAAACAACACAATGTTTTTGAAATGTGGAAGAAAGAATTTCACTCTCAAAACGTGACTAACAGTAAAATCCTCAGGGTGTCTCTGCACACTGACCAAAAGAGGAGACACATTCAAGGCTGCATGTCCTGGAAGTCATGTCCTGAGTCCATGAGCCTGTCCATGTTCTCCCTAGCTGCTGAGCTCCTACTGCCTTTTGCACTCCGCTGCACACTCTACTGACATGGAAGGATTATGGGCAGGGACACAGGTCATTCTGAACACCAGGAGGCACGCTTCCTTCAAGGCACATGAACCTCTTCCTCTCACTACTAGGGAAGAAACCTTCCCCCAGATGCTGCTTCTGTCCAGTGGCTGCTGACAATCTGGGGACTTCTCAGGGGCTAGGTGGGGGCATCTGTAAAATCACACCCTCTCTCCCCTTCCTATTCCTTCTCTGTGGGTTCTGGGCTCCTCCAGTGTCTCTCCTCCGCATTCCTGCTTGGGTCTTCACTATCCTGTCACTGCCAATTCTGAGTCCACACCTGTCAGTCCTTAGTCCACACATGGCTGTACTCATATGGGTCACAAACCTGTCCTATTCTTCCTGGCCCCTGGGCTGCCCTCTGACTCCACTCCTTGAATTCTCCCTCGGAACTCAGAGATGGTGCATGGTGGTCTTTGGAGACCAGAAAGGAGAGCAGCAGATGATCAGAACTGTATGTATGTCCAAGATGGTCCATTGTGAGCAGAGTCCCTGCAGCACTGTGAGCTGTGAAGCTGTAAGAGGAACCCATGTCTGTCCACTCAGAGGGGTGGCCACCAGCAGCAGTACATGGGTTTATCCTGTGGCCATTCAGTCACTGAACCAGCCCCTCTGCCCTGCCTGAGGGAAGACACCAGGGAGGAGATGCCTATGCTCAGCTCTGGACACACAATTTTTGTCCCCTTGGGAGCTAAACCAGTGCACAGCTCTGTGACACCAGCTTCTATGCATAACTATGGGCACTCAGGTCACCCAGTGTTCTAAGCAATAGGAAGGTCAGTGTTCAAGGCAGCAGGAAGAGGGGCACTCTATGACGTTCACAATGCTCAGTTTCTGGGGTTCAGGGGATGCCATGTGTTGTGGGACACATGCTGGAGGTCAATGTCCAAGATCACTGTAGTAGACTTAAGGTCAGGCAAATCTGGTAGCACAGGACTGTAATCCCAGCTACTTTAGAGGCTGAGGGAAGAGGATCACAGTTCTGAGGCTAGTTTGAGCAATTTATATACTGTCTCAAAATAAAATTTTAAAAAGCTGACTGTGTAGATCCTAGATTGCCTAGGAAGCATGAGGTCGCAATTGGATCACTTGAACTAAAACAAATGAGAAGCGAATCAAAAAATCCCTAAACATCATCCATACACTATAAAAATAAGCACAGAAATATGTACATGTATACAAAAATATGAAATGCTCATGCATATTTATACAGCTATATCAACACAATTTTATTTTATATAGTATATACTTGGGATATAGTGCTCCTTTTATTTCCAAGCATGTTTGAACTGTGAGTGAGACTAGGCTATGGTTGGTGTTTCCTGATGGTCCTCTTTGTCACACTGGGATCTCTGCCCTGGACCAGTGATCTCAGCACTGAGCACAGCCACCCAGTGAGCCAGGCTCAGTGCTAACTCCTGTCTGCTACTTGCCCTGGCTGTGGGCTCTCTGCCTGTCTCAGCAGCCATGGGGATGAGCACCTTCCTTCCCAGGATCCCCTGCATGGCAGACTGAGGGCAGGATCTCTGCTTCCCCAGGTCCTCAGCACCATTCCTCCAGAGAACAGCTGCTTCCTCACAGCCCAGGCTGGAGCCTGCAGCTCTTGGGCATCTCCAGCCTGAGCTCAGTCCTGGTTGAGCCCTGGTCCACCTACTCTGATTGAGTCCAGTGCCTGAGGACTGTGCTGGATTGTAACACACAGACCTCATTTCCACAACTGTAAACCAAGTTCTCAGTGGGGAAATCAGAACTTGACTCTATTTTTATCCTCAGGGCCTGGGTTCCTTCAACCCTCCAGACAAAGATCGCCTTGGTCCTCACTTTCCTGTTCAATTCCACTTAGAAGCACAGTGACGTTCACAAGGCCACGTTCTCCACACCTACACAGCTGCCAGCTCCCTTCTGCAGTTTACTGAGCACCAGCTCTGTGCTCCTATGCATGGTTAGGACAGGCCTTCCCAGTCCAGGGCAAGAACAGGGATTGGGTGCACATTGGATCCTCTTAGGTCCTATAAGAGCAGTATGGGGCAGGTGTGGAATTTAAGAGAATTTTGATCCTAATGAACAGAATTTAGCTGAAGCACTTGGCCATGCACATACCATGGAGGAGACATGGAGAACATGACCTGAAAGTCACACAGCCTTCCTTGGCCCAGGAGGCATTAAGACCTTGTTTGAAAATCCAATGTGATGAAGACTATAGAAAACAAAGTGAAACTGAGTCTTTTTTGTTTTCACTGAGGTGTTGCAAATCCCCACATGCTCTGACCTTCAGATTTTATTTCTCAAAATTTCCCTAGAGCGATGAAGAAACTAATTGCTTATAAAACCATTTTAACATATATACAAAAAGTGCCGGGGAAGTTGCTCATTTATTAAGCAGCTCTAGGTTCAATCCATGTTATTGGAAAAAAAAAGATAGGAAATGAGAAGAAAGAAAGAACAGAGAAAATGTAAGGACAAAAAAGGAAGGAAGAAAGGAAGGAAAGAATAAAAAGAAAGAGAAAAGAAATATTATAAATGATTTTCAGAATGATAGGGACAGCAATAGGTTACCACTTACAGGACAATGGAATGAATCTGCTCTGTGACCCCAGGGGGAGTCATGTTTTCTGCAGGTAAATGTATGCCCTAATCTCACCTGGAACACCTGGGAACATGGAGCCTGTGCCAGTGACAGATGAGCCAGAAATTCAGCTGTGCCCAGCCCTGCCAACACTTGTTGATTTGCATGTGACCACAGCACAGCCCACCACCCTGAGGACTTCTTAATAGGCTGCTCACACCCTGTGCAGGAGCAGTCCCGTCAGGACACAGCATGGACATGAAGGCCCCTGCTCAGCTCCTGGGGCTCCTGCTGCTCTTCCTCCTAGGTAAGAAGGGAGAAAACTGAAGATGTACTCAATGTAGTGTGGTCAGGACTGACTGCCTCTGTCCAGAAGTCTTCTGACAGCATGTCTGATTGTGTGGATCTTTGTTTATTTTGTTGTTTCCAATATCAGGTTCCATATGTGACATACAGATGGCTCATTCTCCATCTTCCCTGTCTAAATCTCCAGGAGACTATCATTTGGTGGGCAAGTCAGGGAATTAGCAATAATTTACAGGGGTATCAGCAGAAACCAGGGCAAGCTCCTAAGCTCCTCATTTATTATTCAACCGATCTGCAATCTGGGGTCCCCTCAAGGTTCAGTGATGGTGGACCTTGGACAGATTTCACTCTCACCATCAGCATCCTGCTGCCTGAAGATGTAGCCAATTATTACTGTCTACAACATAGCAGCTCCCCTCCCACAGTGATACAGGTCATGACACAAACCTCCCAGGGAAGCAGAAGTGTGAGGCTGGGCTGCCCCAGCTGCTCATCCCGCTGCCTCCACCTGCTGACAGCACTGCTCAGAGGAACCGGGCTCTGAGTGCACTGGGGGACTTTGGGGGAGTAAACCAGGGAGCTCCTCTACACCCTTATTCTCTTTTTTCTGCTCAGCAACAGCCGACAGGCATGGACATGCATCTCTTTGTTTAATAAAGGATACAGATCACTAAACCTGGGGGGAGAAGTTATGGCATTGGTTTAGAATCAAACAGCACAGATGAAATTGCTGTGTGTATCCATGCATGAGTTTTCTACATGAAGAGAATGAGTCTAAATGACAGTTTTTTTTGTTTTGTTTTGTTTTGTTTTGTTTTTTTTATGGAACTGGTATTTGTATGCATTTGTGGCTTGCAATTTCTATATATACATACACTTTGATCCTGAAACCACGTTCCTCACCCTAGACAGTCATCCTTTGTTTGTGGTGAGTCTCTCTAACCCCTGGGACTTTGGCAACAATAGATAAAGGTGCTAGACCTGGAGATGCCCTGGTCCTCCCCAGCCATCAGTGTTTGATGACCACAGAAGGGGTAAACCCTCTGGCCATGAGGCCCTCAGCATCTCTGGGACCCCAGCCATGGAGGTGGAGATGCCCTCAGAGTTGAAGCCTCCCAGCGGCTTCTCTGTTTTCACCTGTGTGCACAGGTCTCAGCACAGGTGCTGGGGCTGGGAGAGGACCCTCTCTTCTTGGCCCATTTGTGAGCAACTCTGCAGAAAACCAGGAGTGGAAAGTTCTAAAGGCAGTTGTGCTTCAGCAAGAAAATCATGATGGGGATTGACAGGTGGAGGCCCAGGGTGTTAGTCAGCTTTTCACCACTGTGACAGGCAGACATGAAAAAAAAAAAAAAAAAAAAAAAAAAAAAAAAAAAAAAAAAAAAAAAAAACGATAAAAGAAGGGAAGGTTATTGTTTGCCCAGTGGTTCACCCCAAAGTAAACTGACTCCACTTCTCAGGGCCCCAGGTGAGGCAGAGCATCATGGCTACTGCAGGCACTTTTTCTGTTTCTGAACTAGTTTCAGATTTGGGATACTGTCTGCCTTGACCTTGGTCAGATGCTCAATAGGGACAAAGTTCCCCGTGGCCTCAGTCATGGATTTCATGGAAGACTGGAGATCACACAGGGGCAACTATGGGGCCACCCCACATGCTGCATTTGCAAAGACTCAGCGGTACTATAGTGACATTGGAGGCTCCTTTTCACAGGTTGTCACACCCTGGAATATACACAACTGAAAGTTCAGAGACAAAACTATTTTTAAAAACTGTGGCTGAACCTTTGAAAGCAGCCATGAAGGAAATACTGAAATTCCAAGTGAATACAAATCAGCTGCTCCCTACTCAGCAGGGCTCTCATTCATCAACAGACCCAACACTGACCCCAGTCAGACACCCTCCCAGGCTTTCCATGAGGAACCTTCAGGTGTCCACAGCATGGCTCTCAGCGAACCAGGCCTCACATGGCTCCTGCTGCTTCTCAGCATCCAGCCACCAAGAGGAAGTACCCTTGCTGGGCCCTCATCTACCACCTGTGAGATCATGTCAAGCAGTGTGTGGAGCTGAGCCTGGGCCAGGGACCCTGTGGCTTCCCCAGGGTCTGAGCTGAGGACAGCCCACCTCCCAGGCTGCTGTGGTAGGTCAGCAGCTCCTGCAGCAGCTCAGCCCCTGTGTCTGCTCAGAGGTGCAGCATGATGGTTGCAAAGGCTCTGCAGGGTTTAGGAGCCCTGCACCAGTGGACATTCCCTCCAAACCTTCCTTCCTTGACACATAAAACCTGTAACTATTTATTAGTTAAAAAAATGACATTCCTACCACAATTGATTTTATCCAAAATGTGCATTTTGAATTTTTTTGTATAGAGTCATTTTTAACAGAAAAGAACCAAAGTTCAAACCTAGGAGACAGCAACAATAACAACAGCCACTCTGCACACTGCCTCCTGCTCTTTCCTAAGGCCTGGAGCCTCATTAAGATTCACACACTGCATATGGACTGCACAGAAACTCTCTTTCTAGGCCTCAGACACTGAATTCAGTGCAGTTTTGAAGAAAACATTCAAATCTTCCTGTCGTTGTCAGCTTGAGCCCTCATAAAACACAGGCCACCCTTGAATTAGAGAGAAGAGGGAGGCTCTCCCCTCCCTCCACCATCCCTGCAGCCACTGTCCTGGTCCTGTGGGGTATTTTAATGGAAGATGAGATGCAGCCAGAACTGAGGACTTGAGGCCATTTCTCTGTGTGCCCATCAACTCTGTCCTCCTGAAGTTTACCATGGATTCTGCACATAACTGAGGAAGAGACAGTGGTCACTGTGTGTTGACCCAAAGTTCTGGAGAGTCTTCTTTCCCTGGTGTGAAGTGGACCATCTGCCTTCTCCGAGGCTGCTAGGAAAGTGCCCAGGCTGGGACTACAAAGGTTATGGACAAAACTGGAGAAATTGCACAAATTGGGACAATCTTCAGGATGAGCAGGCATTCCTAAGAGACACACTTGATGTTGTGAGTTAAGTGGGATTGACGGACAGGAGCTTCACTGACATTAACATTGAGTGTCCTGTGGCAGGTTTATGATTTTCAAGAATATGGAGCAGTGTTTCTGGTTTTGGTCTAAGTTTCCTGACCCACTTCCTATTTCTCCTGCATCCTGCAGCCTTCACAATTGAATTTAGGACATCTTGATCTCTTCCATTTATCATACCCCACCGATTTTGACAGGAACAGATCAATAAGCATGTCCTCGTACCACCAAGAGACTGCATTGCTAAGACCCCAACACCAACACCCTCTGGTCCCTCCTTTGCCACCTAGAGTGTGTTGAGCAGCAGAATATGGTGTCACTTCTGAGTTGTAGACATGGTGGCCAAATCCAAATTCCTGGACTATCAGCATTGAACTGGAAACAATGCATCATTTTCTAAAGGAACCACATCCTGGAGAGGGCCTGAAACCCACTCATGACCAACTATCTAACTAGGCAAGTAAGCACACCAGCAACACATGTTCCACAGTGTGCAAGAAGGCACATGGGGCCCTAGAAAGGGCTCTGTGGCAGGAAACTGCTCAGGGTGGCTCACCATGTGGCCACCGGAGGGACCAGTGCACAGCAGTGAAGGAAGCGGGACCACAAGGTCCCTGGGATTTGTGTCCAGGGGAGACTGACCCAGGGGTGATGGTCTTTAGCACTAACTGCCCCTTTTCTTTAGTCCCCTTGTTTCACAGCAGAGCCTGGAGGATGCAGCTGGGTAAGGAAGTCACCGAAGTCAGGATTTCATCCAGGAATAGTGCTTTAGTCCTTCAGATGAGAGGAGCAGTTTGAAGAATTGTTGCCAGCCAGTCAGTCTGGTGGGCGTGGGCATCCGTCTTCTGCAGGTTGGCTGGGGGAGGTCAAGCAGTGTGGCCCTCAGCGCTCAGGGAGATCTCTGACACAGTGTGTGCGTGTGTAACCTCTGGGGCTTGGTTTCAGTGGGTTAGTGGCAGTGGGTCTGACAGCAATGTCACCTCAGCACTGCATCCTAGAGTTTGGGGTGCCACTGTGTGTCACTATTATGGTGGCTCAGGGCAGGCCACATGCTTATAAACCAGCATGCTGGGATTCTGGGAGACATGGCTGACTATTAGTTTTAGAATTCCAATGTCCTCTGTGGTGAACACTAGCCTCATGTGAGTTCATGAATTCAAACTGAAATTAGTGTTTATATAGAATATTTCAGATACACTTTCTACCTCTCAATTGCTCAATGTACACTGGTGGTTGGTGGCTACAGAATGTTCTGTAGTCCAAAATTGGTCTATAAAGTAATTTGATCACTCATGGTGTTGGAGCTAAGAGCTCATAGCTCCTAGCCATTGGTCACAAGACTGTGTGGCCTCAGGACCTTCTCAGTTGACACAGCTGCAGTGGTCTAGAGCTGTCCCTGGAATGTGTCTGAGAGGGCAGGATGAGGCTGCACCTACAGGCAGACCAGCAGGCCTTTCTCCACCCAGCCTGCCTTTCCCCCTGCATCATCGGGAGCCTCTCTAATGCCACACGCTGGGCAGCTCACATGCACCACCTTGTCCAGCCCGTTACTCTCTTGTCACTAATCTGTCCGTGAGTCCCTGGTTGTCTGTTAGTTTGTTATTCTGTTGTCCTCAACTAGAGGAAAGATTGTTGAAATGAGGGAGCATTTGTGGTCCTTCCAGAATCTGTCCCAGGGACAATAGTGTCAGCTTCACTAGTAAGAGAGAGGGTTAAGAGTGGGGCCACTGTGGGATCCAGACTCAAAATCCCATACAAGTGATGCCTCATAAGAACCCATAGGTGGCAGACAAGCCACAGCAATCCAGTACCCTTGTCTTAGAAATACCAGGGAACAGAGTGGAGCACAGCACACACAGTACCTTCACACACAGGTATACATGTAGCAGGGCTCCCCTTTGGTCCAAAGCCACATCTTGTGTGCTCTGGTTCACTCTATTTTACTCCACCTACCCCCAGGGCAAGCTGAGCATCCCTAGTCCTAATATCCCAAATGCAAAATGCTCACACATCTGAAAATTTAGATGGATTCCAGTGGATTTTCAATTTTTGCATGGAAATGCTCAGTTGGTAAAGTCTATGCCAAGTTTCCAAAATCCAAAATCTCTGAAATCTGAAACACTTCTGGTCTCCAACATTTCAGAAAAATAACATTCAATCCGTTCTAATTTCTGTCATTGAAAGGTTTGATCATAAGCACGTGCCAATATGTAACAACAAAGCCCACAATTATGGATAATTAAAATGCCTCACACTTCTTTCAAAAATGATTCTAAATCAATATCTTGGCACAAAATTGATAAATTCTCTCATTTTCTAAACCCTGTTTTTTAGAACTGTGCTTTTGGTTTATGTTCCAGAAACTCTCAATGAGAGAGCTGAGGAAATTCTAGTGCAGTAGACCCCAAAGTGGTGTTGGTGATGTTTCCTCCATGTGAGTCAGAGGAAGAATATAAGAGAAATGGAGAAAAGGTTAAAAGACACAATGAGGGTCACATGAGGTGGAAGGGTAAAACGTGACCTTTGAGGGTTTTGGGGGATGATGTTTGAACCAGGATGGGGAGGAGAACACAGAGGTCAGTTCTGTGTAGCTGTATTGACAGTCTAGCATTCAATGCAGGTCAAGATAAATAAGGAGGACTTAAGAGCTGAGAGCAGGGTAGTAAATGTAGCACCCAGAGCCCAGGGTGGCTGTGCAGGAGGATTGGAGGCTGCTTCTCATGGGTCTAAGCTAAATAAGTTTCTTCTGGTTATGACAAGCACTATCATAATGGTGACAGTAACAACAGGATCATGAGGAGGTGCGTTATGTGGTACAGTATGTGGACAGGCCCAATCAGAACTGCAAGGACGATATTGCCAATGGCGGAGTTTCACGATGTAGAACTTGAGACAAAGCAGCTTTTGGGAACTGCATCAATGTCCCCTGGTCTGTGTGGCATAGCTCTGTCCCAACCCTGGTGCTCTGATGCAGAGCCACCATGGCGGCCATAGGCCCTCAGGCAGATACTGTGCAGCCTGGTTGAAGCTCTGACAGCTGCGTGATAGTGACTCGCTGGATCCTGGAGCAGCATCAGTGCAGGAGCTTCCTGGAGACACAGGAGGGTCAGTAGAGCAAACATCCACCTGCTGAGGACGGGGCAGATTTACAGGTGGACCATGGTGCACGTGGTGAAGGAGAGAGGCCTGAGCAGGCTGGAAGTGCACATTGTGCAGCAGGAGTGGCACCGAGCATCCTGGGAGCAAGAGCCCCTGCCTGCTGGCCAGCACCATCTCCCACCTCAGGGCCTGGAGCCACTGCACCTAGAGGGTCAGAGCTTAGCCTGCTGCCCTGTGCACATGAGGTTTCCTTATGGCCACACTCCAGGGCTGGAGAGAGTTGCTCTAACTCAATTTTACAAAGATGAGGTTTCTTGCTCCTCCCATCCCACCCTGGGATCCAGAGCCATGTCAGAGCCTGGCCAGATCCCTGGGAGCTTACCCTGAGGGAGCCATGCAGCCCCATTCAGCTCCTGTGCCTCCTGTTACTCTGGCACCCAGCTGAGGGGACCTGGGATGGTTCTGCACATCTGTGAAATCTCTTCCAATGCTGTGGGTCCTCTGCTAAGCAAGCCAGGGATCAAAACCCAATGTACTGCAATGACCCTGATTCTACTGTGGAGTCCATGGTAAGACCTAAATTGAACAAGGGATGATTAAGTCTTATTTGCAATTTCAAATAACATGTACCATGAGAGAATTCTCTAGATTGGTCTCATTGGAATGCCTTGAACATTGGCTTCTGTATTCTTTTCCTATGACCCCAATCACAAGCAGAGCTAGGCAGGGAGCTAGAAACTTCAGGTGAGATGGGAGGGAATCCCTGACCTGGGCTGTTCTCCATAATACAGTGGGACAGAGCTGGGATAAAGAGGAAGAGTCTGTGCAGCTGGAGATGACAGGTGAGAGAGGACAGATCCTACCCTTCTCTTAACTCATTCCCCAACATTTGTTTTACTGCCTGTCTGCTTCACACCTAGACCATCAGAGAGTCAGAGGACAGTCAGCTCCTCTGAACTCATTAATGGTCACAGGTGCCAAGTGCAAGTGTCTTCTAAACAGTCCTGAGGCAAGTGGGACTGTGCCATAGCTCACAGCCTCTGTCAGAGATGGAGGAAATCGTGGATGGAACCTAGAGGCTGTCAAAACAGCGTGCGGGACTGCAGACAGACACTGCCACCTGCCTTAGGCCCAAGAGAACAGAGCAATTTCTGTCAGCAACTCTGAGCTGCCCTCTCTGTCCTGAGTTTCAGGTACTGGAGCTTGTGCTGAGTGACTGAGAGGAGCCACCCTGCAGCTATGAACAGCCTGCCCAGCCCCACTGATTTGCATGTGCCCACAGCACAGCCCACTGCCCTGAGGACTTCTTAGAAGGCTGCTCACACCCTGTGCAGGAGTCAGTCCCAGTAAGGACACAGTATGGACATGAGGACCCCTGCTCAGCTCCTGGGGCTTCTGCTGCTCTGGTTTAAAGGTAAGGAGGAAAAACACTGGATATTTGCTTGGCCCAGTGTGGTCATTGCTGCCTGGCTCTTCAGCAAAGACCACTAATAATATATAATTCTCTGGCTATTTGCATTTATCCCCATGGCAGGTGTGAGATGTGAAATCCAGATGACCCAGTCTCCAACTTCCTTGTCTTCATCTCCAGGAGACAGAGTGACCATCACCTGCAGGGCCAGTCAGGGCATTAGTATTTATTTAGCTTGGTATCAGCAGAAACCAGGGCAAGCTCCTAAGCTCCTCATCTATCGTGCAAGCAGTTTGCAACCCAGATTCCCCTCAAGGTTCAGTGGCAGTGGATCTGGGAGAGATTTCACTCTCACCATCAACAGCCTGGAGCCTGAAGATGTGGCCACTTATTTCTTTCACCACTATCACAGTTACCCTCCCATGTGATACAGGCCATGACAGAAATCTCCCAGGGAAGCAGAAGTGTGAGGCTGGGCTGCCCCCGCTGCTCCTCCTCCTTCCTCCACCTGCTGAGAGCACTTCTCAGAGGCAGCCAGACCATGAAGGTCACAGGAATTTTTGTAGAAGGACCAGGGAGGCTCCTCTGTGTCCTCACCCTCTTTCTACCTCCTCAGACCCAGCAGACAGAGATGACAGTGAATAGCCAATGGTCAACAGTGATGGGCCCCAGTGGAGTCTTGTTCAAGGCAGAGACCACACCAGGAGAATTACCTGGAGAACTCCTAATGGGCACCATGAAAGCCATTTTCCAAGGTAAAAGCCCATAAGGCTCACCTGTCTGGACAGTCCAGTCAACTCCTGTGTCCCAGATGCTGAAAAATGGAAGGTTGCAGTGAGCTAATTGGGAACCACAGGAAGGGTTACCTTCAAGCTGGAGGACACAACCATGGCCCTGGCACTTCCTCATCCCCTGATTAGCATAGACTTTGACCAATGCTCATTTTTCAAACCCACGTAAGTCCCAAGCTAGCACACCAAATGGTTTTTGCTGGCTTTCAGTCCCCCTTTCTCTTGGAGGGACTTCCGTCTTTTCCCTTAAATAACACCTACTGTGTTAAACTTCCCTTCCATGATCATCCATGAATTTAAATCCATGAAGGAGACTGACAAAGCAGGGAATCCAGTCTCATCTCAAATCTCTGGTTTCACTGGTGTCCATTCTGATTTGATAATATCCAGCATCATTGCAGCTGAGGGGTTTCATTCATTGGCAGAATGTGAATTTAAATGCAAAGAAGTCACTGTGCGCACTCCAATCAGGAAATCCTCTAAAACACGGGCATCTAAACTGTAGCCTTTCACAGTTCTGGGAGTGTGGCAATGAAGGTGCAGCTACAAACCAGAACAGAGGAGGCAGCTGTGACAGCGCAGGGATCCCCTGCTCCCATCAGATCCCACAGCACCTCTGCAACGGTCTTCCATGTAGGAATTGCTTGCTACAGATAAGCAGAGTCCAAGCAGCAACTTTCAAAAGACCAGGGGACCTGAAATGAAGACAGTTGCTGGAAATGGGAGATTCCCTGATGCTCCCAAGAAGCCAAGCTCACCTGCCAGTGCAGGCACAGGCTGCTGGCCCTCTGCTTCTTGGACCTGTGTGGGAGCCCAGGTGTGGGGCTGATGCCCTCAGCTGCCTGCAGACCTCACAGGTGATTCCGATCCTCACCCTGGTCCACCTGTCTGTTGGCAGGTGCAATGGATGGTGTGGAACCTTCCTTTTCTGGATCTTCGCTGTGAGAAGAGACCCCTCAGAAAGCATCTGCACAGGAGCCAGTGAGAAAAAAGAGTCCTGGGATATCTGTTTCCAGAAGCCATGGTGAGGACAGCCTTACTAGCTGACCCTCCAGGCCCCCTGGTGGCAAAGATTTGCATTACCATCTCCTCATCCACTCCTCTTTCTTCCCGCAGGAGGAAGAAGGACCCAGACAGGGGTCTCAGCCTCCTGACATCCTTCATTTCAGCTTTTGATCTTGTGAACTGGAAATGAAGCTTAGAAGAGAATTTCAGCTGATTTCAGAAACCAGTGTAAGTCCTTCACATCATCATCACTGTGAAGAGTGTTCAAAGCTCATACTAGGTGTACTACAGTAGAGAAAATGTCACTACTTCATGTGACTTTCTTCATATTGAACAGTGATTTACCCAGAATCTCTGGACCACAGGTGCAAGGCACATCTTCACACTTGGTCAGGAATCACTGGGGAGCTCAGTGTTTGTGAGAGAGAGTCCCCACCCTCTCAGCTCTGCTGTCTGCGGCCTGCTTCCCAGCCTCCTGCACCCTGGCAGTGGGTGAGGCTGCAGCAGCAGTAGACCTCATCTGGGACGATTCCTGTCGTCCTCATGGAGGGCCAGAGCTTTCTCCAGATACCTGGATAAGGGACTTAAAAGGGGGTTTCAAACCTAAACTCTCTTAACAGTATTGTATTTTATTGCACAATATTCTGAACATGATGATTTAGAAGCAGTATCTCTGAAATTTGGAAGACACTTCTCCCTTTGCTCCATCTTTCTGTTTCACTGTTGGAAATTCCAACTTCATTTAGATTTTTGGTGCTCACATATCCTGCGCCCAACCCCCACTTCCACTAGCTTGTGATCTTAAATGTCATGTCCATTCAGTTTGAAAAATGTTTAGCTAAGTGGGATTGCTCTCTGGATATCACAGATTTCCCAGCCATCAGTGAAATGTCTCAACCCAAATTTCAAATCTTCCCTGGAGTGTGAGAGCTACAGTGTCAAACTGCATATGTTGGCTCTTATATTTGTTTCTGAATTGCCTCTGAACACGCTAATAGAGAAAGCCTGGCTCTTCCATGATCTGCATTGCGGCACATGCACACGGCTTTGCTGCCGGACCTAACCACGCTGCCCCATACCCTTGCCAGCACTAGCGATCAGCCTCTGCAGGGCTCCCTTCTGTGCCAGCTCATTTCCCGCAACCAAGTGTCCTCCAGTCCCACGCAGTTTGTCTCCAGAATGGGATTTACCTCCCCATGGCTGAAAGACCACCGTGCATGTGGCATGTGTGCTTTCCACCCACTGCCCAGGGCACCTGGGCCTAGGGCACGTCTTGTCCCTTGTGAATGGTGCCCCCACAGCACGCGCATCCCCTGCTGTGGACGTCAGTGCCTTTCCTCCCACGCCCGGAGGGGAGGTCCACCCAAGAGGCAGGCTGCCTTTGGAGGTGCATGACCAGCGCGCTTTCCAGTGGGGCAGTACTGATCACACTCCCCCTTCAGCACCTGGGACTCGCCTTCCTTCCAGGTCCTTGTCAGCTCCTGTAACTCTGTTTTCCTCTTTAACTTCATGTTGGTGAACGCCATTGCACAGGAGTGAGATGGTACCTCAGTGTGGTTTTTAGGTGCATTTCCCTACGTTATTGGTTCCCCACAACTGGGCAGAACCAAAATGATGTTCTCTATACAGCATAAACTTACATTTTTATTTCATTTTTTGCTTGTTCTATTTCATTATCCATGACAGCAGAATGCATTTCAATTCATTGTACACAAATGGAGCACGAACTTTCATTTCTCTGGCAGCACATGATTTAGAGTCACACCATTCATGCGATCATATGTGTGCATAGGACAGTGATGTCCGTCTACTTCTGCCAACCTTACCACCCTGCGCCCACTCCCACCCCCTCCTTCCTCTCTACCCAATCCAAAGTCCCTCCATTCTTCCCCTGACTACCCCACTTTAAGGATCAGCATCCACATATCAGATGACACATTTGGCTTTTGTTTCTTTGTGATTGACTTGTTTTTTTTAGCATGATATTCTCCTATTCCATCCATTTACCTCCAAATGCCATAATTTTATCCTTCTTTATGGCTGAGTAATAATCCATTGTGTGTATATACCATGGTTCCTTTATACATCCATCCATTGAGGCGTATCTAGGCTGGATCCACAGTTTAGCTATCCTGATGAGCTGTTATAAATGTTGATGTCACTGCATAGCTGCACTATGCTGATTTGAAGTACTTTGGGTATAGGCCAAGGAGTGGGATAATTGGATCAAATGGTGGTTCCATTCCAAGTTTTCTGAGGAAAAAAATACTGCTTTACCATAGTGGTTACACCAAGTTGCAGTCCCACCAGCAACATATGAGTGTTTCTCTTTCCCTGCATCCTCGCCAACACTTCTTTTTGCTTGTATTCTTGATAATTGCCATTCTGACGAGAGTGAGGTAAAACCTTAGAGTAGTTTTGATTTGCATTTCTCTAATCACTAGAGAAAATGAGCATTTTTTCATATATTTGTTGATTCATTGTGTATCCTCCTTTGTGCAGTGTCTGCTCAGTGCCTTAGCCCATTCATTAAGTGGGTTTTTTTTTTTTTTGGTGTTAGAAAATTGCATTTTTAAAAACCATGTGCAGCACTAAAAATGGAATGTTTGAGACTCACATGCAAACATTAGGGTGAATGTTAACATCTGTGGATTTGATTTAGTGCTGCGGTTTGAAAGGAAGGTAATCAACCATGGTGTTTTTCCTTAAGGACCAAATCAACATGACCCATCTCCAGGCTTCTGGAAGGCCCTGGGGACAGTGGGACTTTCTTATGAAAAAGACGGATACCACTGGCCAGCAGTCTCCAACACCAGCCCTGCTGCTGTCCAGTGTCTCCGCACACCAGAGACACCACAATGAACAGCCTGGAGAGAAAGTTGGAAGCTCTCAGCGGAGCCAGGAGGGAACAGCCCCCACAGCCCGGTGGAAGCACCAGACTTTCAAGGAAAAGGTCAGGAGGAAGAGTCCCTGGCTGTGCCCCTCAGCAGTGGTTGATGAGGAGATCAGGAGAGGTAGAGGTCAAAGGAGGGGTGGAGGTCAAAGGCAGGTGACTGGAGGAAAGGGTCTCCCTCTTCCCTGTGCACTCTGGTGGGAGAGCCATGAGAGGAACCGAAGAGGGACATCAGAGACAAACTCCAGCACCTGGACCTTCCACTGCCCAGCTCCGCACACTGCGCCCACCTAGCAGCCCAGGGATGACAGGATCCACTCACTGCAGCTGCAAGTCCACAGCCCTGACTCATTGGGGCTGTGTCCATGGGTGCCGGGAGGAGTCACGCCCACTGTGGCCATGACTGGCCACTGTGTCTGTGTGTTCTGGGTCCCTGGAATTCAGGTGTGTCTTGCAGGCTTCGAGTTTCCCCACCAACATCCATTTCTTGTTCCTGAGGTTGATGGCCCAGAGGGAGGACCAGGGGTCACCAGCGCAGAGCACCTACACTGGCTGGCCTCAGGACACAGGAGACAGCTGACTGGGTGGTCTCATCACTCCAGGCTCCCCTGGGGACACAATGCTGACCAAGTCTCCAGCCTCCTTATTTGTGTCTCCAGGGGAGCGGGCCACCATCTCCTGCAGGCCCAGCCAGAGTGTCAATGTAGAGATTGGCAGCCTTGAGTCTATTCACTGGACTCCACAGAGTCCACGATGATCCCCCAGACTCCTGATTATGCCGCATCCAGTCAAGCCTCTGGGGTCCCTGCCTGGTTCACTGGGACTGAGACAGATTTCTCCCTCCCTGTTCATCCTGTGGAGGCCCAGGTTCTGCAAACACCTGCTGCCAGCAGGGAAGGGAGTTGGCTCCACAGAGCTCAAGGTCTGAACAAAGCCCAGGCATCTGCTCACTGAGCTCAGCCCAAGGTGGCCTCTTCCCTGGGGCAACTGGACCACTGATCTGCGACTTGTCTGGACAGAGTGATCAAAGTGAGAGCCAGAAAACTTTTAAACTGCAGTGTGGGAATGCATGCCTCATACAGCCAGCTTTGTAATTTAATAAAGTCCTTACATCAGGACCTCTTAAGGATTGTTCCCTTTGTTGGGGTCTGTAATGTATAAAGCTGCTCCCCGACTCTTTCTAGTGCAGCCATTTTCCCCGCCTCCCAACCACTTGTCAATCTGTGAACATCCTAGCTAGCAATTTGTTCATCATTCAGCTTGCAAGTATCCTTCTCTGATATTGGTCCCCTGTTAGCCTGGTGGAATTCAACTGCTATCATTCCCTTCTTGCTTCTCTCTCCTACCCACTTGCTTTTCCTCCTCCTTGCTTTCCACTCTCTCTTCAGCACGTGCCCTTTCGCTTTCCTTTCTCTTTTCCTCTCATTTTCTCTCTTACCCTGCAGTGAGACACTCTGTTTGCTTAATAAATTCCCTTATGTGATTTCCCATGTCTGCGTGGTTACGTGGGATTTCCTTACATTGGTGCCGTGACTTGGAATGGATACTTCCACTGTCGCGAGTGCAACCCCATCTAAGTCCCAGTTACTCCTGGACATGGCCCCACCTTCCCTTCTGCCCAGATGCTCTGCTCTGCATACATCACCGGATTTCAAATTGGTGAGTCCTCAAGGCCAGTTCTCCTAGGCCGATTTATACCCTGGAGGCAGCTGAGGGGTGGGGGTACCCCAGCCACAAGCAATTATAGTTAGGGCTGGCCCCTTTAGTTGGTCTTATCTGCCTGGTGGATTCCTGATTTTATGGTGGAGATTCTCTCAGGGTTGAGGCTCATCTCGCACTCGCATTCACAATAGAAAATCCTGAATTTAGGTCCTCAACCCTTCTCTGCTTTTGCCCGGCACACACATTTGTGCTTGTGTGATGACACAATCAATGTGCTGCCCCTCATCTTCAGCCCAGTACTCTGGCCTCAGGATGCCCTGGCCACAGACTTGGCTGTATCAATCCCCACCATGATTTGAATCTGGGTCCTCCAATCTGGCAGATTCCACCCTGGGAACCCTTTGCCCTTCTCCTTGGACTTAAATTCATCAAAATTCGTTTGTGCAATTGCACACATCTTCTATGAGTGAGCGGGCAGATGGAAAGGGATTCCTTATCTTCAAGTCTCTTCTTTCTTGCTTCTTGGCTCTTCCTGCAGGCTCAGGTGCCTCCAGACCCTGCTTCTCTGCCTTGCCCTGCTCCCCCATGTCATATAAGCAGCCCCATTCCCCACAAGTAGTGGGAGATAATTGTTTGACAATTTTCTGCATCCAAACCTAAATTAATTACTTACCAGGAAAAAGGGTTAAAAGGACCTAAGCATCAAGTTTCTGCTAGAACATTTTAGCCCCTTTCACATTCAGATCTCAGTCAAGGCTTACATTGAAATGTAAATGGAGGAAGGTGCAGTGGTAGACCAGTCTCAAACTCAAAGGAAAAAAAAGTGTCCATTTTAAATTTCTCCTGGGCTATAACTCAGAATACTTTTCTCCCTTTTGTGAGGTGATAAAGGCGCAGTTATGGTTCGTCGCGAGCTCCCAGAAACGCTCCACAGATACAGGTCTCACACAAGGAACCTTTATTTTGTGCAGAGGATTCACGTCTGCAGGGGAAAGGGGAAGAAAGAAAAAGAGAAACATGGTGCAAGGTTTCTCTCAGACATAGGAATTTCGCGGGCTGAGAGGAACCAATCACAGAGGAGAATTCTTACAGACTGACTGATGGACCAATGACATATTAGGACTTAACGTGGGAGGCAGGAAGATTATGGCAACATAAACCTGTAATGTGAGAGGTGGGGAGAACGCAGATTGACAGGTTGTTGGGAGGAGGGAAATTCCTGTCACGGGAGAGAAAGGTGGCTTTATATCTTACATTCCCCCATTTCGTTTTATATAAAAAATAAAAAAAATCTTGCTCTCCAGTTCTTTTTGAAGCCTTTTCTCTCCTTCCTGCCTAGGTGACTGGGGTTGGTTTTGCAGGTGAGATGTAAAAAGTTCATTCTCCTCCCAGGCTTCTAAAGGCAGATGACTTTTATGGACTTCATTTACTCGATTTGATTGACCCTATTTTTACACTAACTGCCTGTCCCCAATTCTAACTTCATTTATCCCTCTAATACTAGGAACTCCTTTACTGCTGTAGGGAAAAGGGCGATTGACCGATCTGACTTCTTCTAGCTGGAAGTGGGCAGCATGGGGCAAGCAGTTTGGAGGTTCCTTTTTAGAAATCGGGTCAATTGAGGGGTTCATGGTAGAAGTCCGGTTGCGGGGAGAGCAGGTTGTAAATTCATCTGGGGTGGGTGCTTCTATGGGAGAAGAACAAAAAGACATGAGTGCTGAAATGAGTTTGATATAATATAAATGTTCCAGGATCTGGAACATGTCAATGCATATCATAAAGATGACAGAAGTCAATAATTCCTCACTAGGGGGTGGAAGAACTGAGACGTTGTTCCCATAACAAGGCCTAGCAAAGGCTGAAGAGGACAAAGCCTTATTTGGGAGCTTTAACAATGTCTAGGTTATCAGGAATGTAAACACAACATTTAGTAGATATCTCTATACTTCTGTTACTAGCAAACGTAGATTAAGCCAACCTGTGTCTGTTGGTCTTAAACTGACTAAAAACTTCTGACTCTGGCAGTTTCTCTGGATAGTTACTATTATTTTTAAATACCTGAGAATGGCTATACTTTGGTTTTAACTGATTTGCTAGGTGTTTAATATCAAGCTGGTCAAAGTGACCTCTTCCTGTCTGTTAAAGGGTCAGCTGAGTTTCCACAGGGGTCGCTCATAGAGAACTTAAGAGAAGCTTCTTAGCTCCATTAGTGCCATTTGGTTAGGCAGGGTCTTCTTGATGATGTGGCTTTCTTTGAAAGCATTAGGGATGTCTCCCTTTTTTCATGACCCTCCTCTGCAGCAGGTGCACTGAGTGGCTTTTCTCCTAGTGGCCTCATCAATATCCTTGCTCAGGAGGTTGTGTGACCCAGAGTTAGAAAGCTCCTTAGAGAAGTCCTCCTGTTCCCTGGTTTCAGGCTGACTTTGAGGGCAAGACCCAAATATGGACTTTTCATGAACTCTCTATTTAAAATCTCTATTTCTAAGTTTGATCTTAACCATCAAGCAAGTCAGTCTCACCAGTCATAAAGTAAGTATACTGGGCTTTAGCTTTAATGTCTATAACTTTACAGTTATTTACCCCCTTTTATCTAATTGGGGTTTACATTATCTGTTCTATAAGTGATGGCTTACTATTCCAAGTAAATTTATGATGTTTGCTCTTGAAGCAGTACTTCTGCAAAATATTGATCAGGCAACAATTAGAGTTTCTAAAGAAAACACAAAATGGAGTCATCAACAGTAAAACATTTAGTTTGTTCAATAGCTATTTTGAATTTTGGCTGAGTTCCCATTTGAGATCACAGTAATCTTTACAACAAACATTAAACTTTTTTTCATTTATTTTTTTATTAATTTTAATTAAGAATCATAAATTTACATAGGGCAATATTGTTTGATTCATTCTGTTATTTTTTCCCTTCCTCCTCACCCCTATTTTCCCTCTACACAGTCCTTCCTTCCTCCAATCTTACCACCCACCTTATCCCTAATGCTAAACCTAACCCTAACCCTAACAGTATCCCCTCATACCCCCCCTTATATGTCCTCATCTGCTTATCAGCAAGATCATTCGTCCTTTAGATTTTTGAGATTGGCTTATCTCACTTAGCATGATATCCTCCAATTTTATCCATTTGCCTGCAAATGCCATAACTTTATCATTTTTCATGGTGGAGTAATATTCCATTGTATATATATGCCAAAGTTCCTTTATCAATTCATCAACTGAAGGGCATCTAGGTTGGTTCTACAATCGGGCAATTGTGAATTGAGCAGCTATGAACATTTATGTGGCTGTATCTCTGTAGTATGCTGATATTATATCCTTTGGGTATAGGCCGAGGAGTGGGATAGCTGGTTCAAATGGTGGTTCCACTCCAAGTTTTCTGAGGAATCTCCATACTGCATTCCTGAGTGGTTGCACCATTTGCAACCCCACCAGCAGTGTATGAGGGTACCTTTTTCCCCACATCCTTGCCAACACCTATCGTTGCTTGTGGTGAGATGAAATTTTAGGGTAGTTTTGATTTGCATTTCTCTTATTTCTAGAGATGTAGAACATTTTTCCATATGTTTGTTGATTGCTTGTAGATGTTCTTCTGTGAAGTATCTGTTCATTTCCTTAGCCCATTTGTTGTTTGGATTATTTGTATTCTTGGTGTAGAGTTTTTTGAGTTCTTTATAGATTCTGGAACGTAGCGCTCTATCTGAAGTATGAGTGGCAAAGATATTCTCCCACTCTGTAGGCTCTCTCTTCACACTACTGATAGTTTCCTTTGCTGAGAGAAAACTTTTTAGTTTGAATCTACCCCAGTGGTTGATTCTAGCTTTTATTTCTTTTGCTATGGGAGTCCTGTTAAGAAAGTCTGATCCTAAGCCAAGAAGTTGAACTTTTGGACCTACTGTTTCTTCTATAAGATGCAGGATTTGTGCTCTGATTTCAAGGTCCTTGATCTATTTTGAGTTGAGTTTTGTGCTGGGTGAGAGATAGGGATTTAGTTTCATTCTGTTGAATAAGGATTTCCAGTTTTCCCAGCACCATTTGTTGAAGAGGCTATCTTTTCTCCATTGCATATTTTTGGCCCCTTTGTCTAGTATGAGAAAATTTTATTTATTTAAGTTTGTGTCCATGTCCTCTATTCTGTACCATTGATCTACCGGTCAATTTTGGTAACAATACCATCCATTTTTTTTACTATTGCTTTGAAATAGAGTTGAAGCTCTGGTATTACGATACCCCTTGCTTTGCACTTTCTATTGAGGATTGCTTTAGCTATTCTGGTTTTCTTGTTCTTCCAGATGAATTTCATGATTGCTTGCTCTATTTTTGTAAGGCACATCATTGGGATTTTAATTGGAATTGCATTGAATCTGTATAGCACTTTTGGTACTATGGCCATTTTGACAATATTAATTCTGCCTATCCAAGAACATGGGAGATCTTTCCATCTTCTAAGGTTTTCTTTAATTTCTTTCTTTAGTGTGCTGTAGTTCTCATTGTAGAGGTCTTTCACCTCTTTTGTGAGATTGATTCCCAAGTATTTTATTTTTTTCGAGGCTATTGTGAATGGGGTAGTTTTCCTAATTTCTCTTTCTGAAGATTCATCACTTATGTATAAAAATGCATTGGATTTATGAGCATTGATCTTGTAATTGCTACATTACTGAATTCATTTATGAGTTCTAAGAGTTTGCTGGTGGAATTTCCAGGTTCTTCTAAATGTGTAATCATGTCACCAGTGAACAGGATAGTTTGCGTTCCTCTTTTCCAATTCGTATCTCTTTAATTTCTTTGGTTTGTCTAATTGCTCTGGCTAGAGACTCAAGTATGATATTGAATAGAAGTGGTGAAAGAGGGCATCCCTGCCTTGTTCCAGTTTTTAGGGGGAATGCTTTCAGTTTTTCCCCATTTAGAATGATAATGGCCATGGGCTTAGCCTAGATGGCTTTTATAATATTAAGGAATGTTCCCACTACCCCAATTTTCTCTTGTTTTGAGCATGAAGGGATGCTGTATTTTATTGAATGCTTTACTGCATCTATTGAAATAATCACGTCATTCTTAACTTTTAGTCTGTTGATATGGTGAATGACATTTATTGATTTCTGGATGTTGAACCAACCTTGCACCCCTGGGATAAAACCCACTTGATCGTAGTGCACTATCTTTTTAATATATATTTGTATGCGATTTGCTAAAACTTCGTTGACAATCTTTGAATCGATGTTCATTAAGGATATTCGTCTGAAATTTTCTTTCCTCGATGTGTCTCTGTCTGGATTAAGTATCAGGGTGATATTGACTTCATAGAATGAGTTTGGGAGGGTTCCCTCCTCTTCTATTTCATGGAATACTTTGAGAATTATAGGAATGAACTCTTCATTAAAGGTTTTGTAGAACTTGGCTGAGAACCCATCTGGTCCCGGACTTTTCTTTGTTGGTAGGCTTTTGATGACCTCTTCTATTTCATTGCTTGAAATTGACTTATTTAAGTTGTGTATCTCCTCCTTGTTCAGTTTAGGTAATTCATATGTCTCTAGAAACTTGTTGATGTCTTCAAGGTTTTCTGTTTTTTTAGAGTAGATTTTCAAAATAGTTTCTAATTATATTTTGTATTTCGCTCATGTCTGTTGTGATATTTCCTTGTTCATTCCAAATTTTAGTAATTTGAGTTTTCTCCCTCTTTCTTTTGTTCGTGTAGCTAAGGGTTTTGTTGAATGCGCCCCATGAAATAAATCTTTCTCTAAGTACTGCTTTCATAGTGTCCCAGAGATTTTGATTAGATGTGTATTTGTTCTCTTTTACTTCTAAGAATTTTTTTTATTTCCCTCATGATGTCTTCTGTTATCCATTCATCATATAATAGTGTATTATTTAATCTCCAGATATTGGAGAAGTTTCTGTTTTTTATTCTGTCATTTCTTTCTAATTTCAATCCGTTATGATCTGATAGAGTACAAGGTAGTATCTCTATCTTCTTCTGTTTGCAAACAGTAGCTTTGTGGTATAAAACATGGTCTATTTTAGAGAAGGATCCATGTGCTGCTGAGAAGAAAGTGTATTCATTCTTTGTTGGATGATATATTCTATATAAGTTGGTTAAGACTAAATTGTTTATTGTGTTATTGAGATCTATGATTTCTTTATTCAATTTTTGTTTGGACCATCTATCCAGCGGTGAGAGAAGTGTTTTAAAATTGTCTACTATTATTGTGTTGTGGTCTATTTGATTTCTGGAATTGAGAAGGATTTGTTTGAAATACATGGATGAGCCAATGTTCAGGGCATAGACATTTATGATTGTTATGTTGCTGATTTATGTTTCCCTTACGCAGTATGTAATGTCCTTCTTTATCCCTTCTGACTAGTTTTGGCTTGAAGTCCACATTATCTGAAATGAGGATGGATACTCCAGCTTTTTTGCTGTGTCCATGTGCATGGTATGTTTTTTCCCATCCTTTCACCTTTAGTCTATGGGTATTTCTTTCTATGAGATGAGTCTCTTGCAAGCAGCAAATTGTTGGATTTTTCTTTTTAATCCATTCTGCCAGTCTATGTCTTTTGATTGATGAGTTCAGGCCATTAACATTCAGGGTTATTATTGTGATATGATTTGTATTCCCAGTCATTTGACTCATTTTTGTTTTTTGACATGATTTGGTTTCTCCTTTATTTGGCTATTCCTTTAGGCTAGTTGTTCCTGTTGCTGATTTGCATCTTTGTTTTTCATCTCTTCCTCATGGAATATTTTTCTGAGAATGTTCTGCAATGCTGGCTTTCTTTTTGTAAATTCCTTTAGCTTTTGTTTATCATGGAAGGATCTTATCTCATCGTCAAATCTGAAAGTAAGTTCTGCTGGGTATAAAATTGTTGGTTGGCATCCATTTTCTTTCAGGGCTTGGTAAATGTTGTTCCAGGCCTTTCTAGCTTTTAGGGTCTGTATTTAACTCTTTATTGAAATGATCTCTTGCTTCCCATATTTGCTCCTTTAACTGAAGATTGTTGCAATCATTTAATACCTGCATTTGCTCTTTCATTTCCTCCTTCAATGCCTGCATTTGCTCTTTCATCTCCTCGTTTGCTTCCCTGATTGTTTTAATTATGTACATTCTGAACTCCCCCTCTGACATATCTTCTGCTGTGCTGTCATTGTGTTTTATTAATATAGTATCTAGGTTTGTTTGGAACATTTTCTTCCCATGTTTTCTCAGTGGGACTTTGTGATATTGCAGAATTCTTCTATTGGCTTATAGTGTCCCTGTAGATTTGCAGTGTATCAACTTCCTGCCTTCAGTAGCCTGAAGTCTTGGAGTAACTTGATAATGAAGTGCTTCCAAGGAAAGCTGCCTCTAGCCCGCTACTGGTTCCAATCTTGGAGCTGGCTCTGTGTGGAAAGGCTCTCACTGGGGAGCCTGCTCCGAAAAGCTACCCTGGAAAGGCATCCAGGTAAATGGAAGATGTGCCTGTATAAGCAGGCACAGGAGCTTGCTATAGGATGGTATTCCACCTGCATAGTCAATGGAAAACAAATCCATTCCAGAGGCTTCAGCACCAGATGTTAGGCGATAAAGTTGCAGTTATGGTTCATCACTAGCTCCCAGAAACCCTCCACTGATAGAGGTCTCACACAAGGAAGCTTTATTTTGTGCAGACGATTCACGTCTGCATTGGGAAGGGGAAGAAAGAAAAGGAGAAACGTGGCGCAAGGTTTCTCTCAGACATAGGAATTTTGCGGGCTGAGAGGAACCAATCACGGAGGAGAATTCTTATAGACTGACTGATGGACCAATGACATATTAGGACGTAACATGGGAGGCAGAAAGATTACGGCAACCTAAGCCGGAAAATCCTGTAATGTGAGAGTTGGGGAGAAAGCAGATTGACAGGTGGTGGGGAGGCCAGGAATTCCAGTCGTGGGAGAGAAAGGTGGCTTTATATCTTACACCTTTCACCTTTTCTCTACTTCTCATATTCTCATGCTTTAATTAATAACCATTATAATTTTTTCTAAGATATTTGTTTTTCTGAAATGCTACATTTTTGAGCTCACAATTTTGATCCTACATCCCTAGGTTAATGATTTTTGATCAGTTCTTTTTATCCAACTCTAGAGTTATTTTTGAACATCTGTTACATTGCAATGGAGATAAATATTACAAGGCCTTTGCTTTTGTGTTAAATATAAGTACACATAAAAATTAAAATTTTAATAATGGATCCATAGGTTTTAATTCACATGATTTAAATAGGTTCAATTTAAATTAGGTAAACTAATAGATGTAAAATGTCCTTATAATTAACTCACAAGACTCTAGGTGGTCAAACTAATAAAATGTTGATGTTTATAAAATGTCTAACAACAATT
Organism: Sciurus vulgaris; assembly: GCF_902686455.1. Lineage (NCBI taxonomy): Eukaryota > Metazoa > Chordata > Mammalia > Rodentia > Sciuridae > Sciurus > Sciurus vulgaris. Next base: position 3,745,462 of record NC_136475.1, read on the forward strand.
TTCTAGGACTTTTCTTCAACAGGAAAGAGACAGCAAACACTGTTGGTACACAAGTATGATATCCTGGTTCTTTTACAATAAGGTGAGTGAATTAGAGTTGACATGTATGGGATTACTCAAATGTGTTTGTTATAGACATCCGATTAATGTACAAAGTCATTCCATGGAGTAACATACTTAAAAACATTATTCTTTATATATTAAATGTGTTCATATTTTCCAGGTATACAAGCTTTTAAGCAGAAATATTATCAAGCTGCTATTCTCCAAATTAAACTTGTCTGTATTGGTAAACCTATAATTTAATATTCTATTATAGAACCTGTCATCAATAGGGTATAGGTAAAATTTATTAAATGTATTTCTAAAAGTTATTGAGAGCCTGATTTGTTTAAAGGTTAAGCATGAAAGCATTTTACCACTTTGCCACACAAAAGGAAACTTAAAAGCTCTCTCAGCCTTTCTTTAATTCATGTTTTAGATATTATATTAAATTGTGTTAATTAATGTTCATATAGACCCATGAGTCAATATATGCAAACTTCTTAAAATGACATTTAAGAAAGAGTGTAATGCACAGTAGCAAAAATGGACAACAGTGACTGAGATTGGTTTTCTGGTGACCTCATGACTGTGGTATGCCTGGTGCCTGGGAGTGTTCCTGTGCAGGGGCACAAGATGCCTAATGGCTGTGGCAGTACATTGATCTCAGTCACACAGCTCTTGGGCAGGAAGCAATTCTTTTGCTAGATAACCAGTGTTTCATCAGCTCTCTTCTCTGGTTCCTGCCCACCTTACAGTAACACTGGAACCTAACATTGCACATATATAAAGATTGCTGACAAAACTCTTTAGATCTGCATTTCCATCAGAGAACAGAGCTCCATCTGATTAAGCTGATCTCAGCTTAATCTGCAAATCTGTGTTTATGACCCTTTATTTTCTAATACTCCTTTGCCCCTCACTGAAAAGCCTCATGTTACCTGAGATAAGGCTCTGCCTCACAACCCTGCTACACATCAGAATGGCTCCAAAGACTTTAACACATTCAAAGTTGTGTTCAAAAGTTTGATGTTTGTTGTAAAGATTACTGTGATCTCAACCATGAACTCAGCCAAAATCAAGATAGCTATTGCACAAACTGAATGTTTTACTGTTGGTGATTCCATTTTGTATTTTCCTTGTAAATTCTAATTGTGCCCAGATAATATTTTGCAGAAGTACAGCTTCAAGAGCAAACACCATAAATTAACTTGGAATAGTAAGCCATCACTGATAGGATAGATCATGTAAGCCTCAATTAGATAAAAGGGGATAAATCACTGTAAAGTTATAGACATTGAAGGGAAAGCCCAGTGTACTTACTTTATGACTGGTGAGACTGACTTGCTTAATGGTTAAGATCAAACTTACAGATTGAGATTAAATACAGAGGTCAAGAAAAGTCCTTATTTGGGTCTTGCCCTCAAAGTCAGCCTGAAACCAGGGAACAAGAGGACTACTCTAAGGAGCTTTGCAACTTTGAGTCACACAACCTCCTGAGCAAGGATATTGATGAGGCCACTAAAGGAAAAGCCACTCAGTGCACCTGCTTCAGGGGAGGGTCAAAAAAAAAAAAAGGGAGACATCCCTGTGACTTTCAAGGGAAGCCACCTCATCAAGGGCTACCCAATGCACTAATGGAGCTAAGAAGCTGCTCTTAAGTTCTCTATGAGTGACCCCTGTGGGAACTCAGCTGACTCTTTAACAGACAGGAACAGGTCACTTTGACCAACTTGATCTTAAACACCTAGCAAAACAGTTAAGAAAAAATATAGCCATTCCTGGGCATTAAAAAGAAATAATACTTAAATATAACTTAAGATGTACACTTGTGTTAGCCCACTAGAATAAAGACTAAAAACTACAAAAGAGATTCTTAAGCACATGTGCCTAATAACTATCAAGAGAAACTTCCAGAGTCAGACGTTTTAGTCAGTTTAAATCCTACAGACACAAGTAGGCTTAATCTATGTTTGCTAGTAACAGAAATATAGAGATCTCTACTAAATGTTGTGTTTACATTCCTGATAACCTAGACAATGTTGAAGCTCCCAAATAATGGCCTGTCCTCTCCAACCTTTGCTAGGCCTTGCTATAGGAACAACTTCTCAGTTCTTCCACCGCCTGGTGAGGAATCATTGACTTCTGTCATCTTTATGATATTCATTGACATGTTCCAGATTCTGCAACATTTATATTGTATCAATCTCATTTCATTTTACATGTCTTTTGTTCTTCTTTCATAGAAGCACCCATCCACAGATGCCTTTACAACCTGCTCTTCCCAGCTGGATTTCTACCTTGGACCCCTCTATTGACTCGATTTCTAAAAAGGGATCTCCAAACTGCTTGCCCCACACTGCCCATTTCCAGCTCGAAGAAGCCAGATAGGTCATTACCTCCTTTCCATACAGCAGTGAAGGAGTTCCTAAAATTAGAGAGGTAAATGAAGTCAGAATTGGGGACAAGCAGTTAGTGTAGAAATAGGGGATCAGTCAAATCGAGGAAATGAAGTCCATGAAAACCATCTGCCTTTGGAAGTCTGGAAGGAGAATGGACTTTTTACATCTCACCTGCAAAACCAATCTGTCACTTAGGCAGGAAGGAGAGGTAAGGCTTTGGAAAGAACTGGAGAGCAAAGGATTTTCTTATAAAAACAGAAACGGGGGAATGTAATGTATAAAGCTGCTTTCCCCACCCTTTCTAGTGCAGTCATTTTCCCCACCTCCCAACCACTTGTCAATTTGTGTGAACATCTTAGCTAGCAAATGTTTCATCATTCAGCTTGCAATTATCCTTCTCCAATATTGGTCCCCTGTTTGCCTGGCGGAATTCAACCACCATCTTTCCTCTCTTGCTTCTCTCTCCTACACACATGCTTTTCCTCCTCCTCACTTTCCACTCTCTCTCTAGCATGCACCCTTTCTCTTCCCTTACTCTTTTCCTCTCATTTTCTCTCTTACCCTGCACGGAGACACTTGTTAGCTTAATATATTCCCTTACGTGATTTCCCATGTCCGGCGTGGTTTGGTGGGATTTCCTTACAGGGTCTTTAGCCCCCTTGCCCTTCTTGACCAGTGAAAATGGAAGGGAACACTCCCCAACAAGGCCAGACCCAGAAATGTAGGGCCAACTGACCACCTGCACCCAGCCCTCGGGCAGAGGACAATCAGACGCTTCAGGGAGACCAGTCACAGCAGGAACTCATTTATTGAAAAAGTCACACAACTTTTAGGTAGGGTGGGGGCTAGGCAGGAACCAATCAGCTTAAAGGTCAGCAAGGCACTGGGTGGGGGGTGTTCAGGAAAGTTACAATCCCATAGGACTATATGGCAAGCACCAGCTGATCACATTCATGGAACTGTTGTTAACCAATCTCTGAGGGTGGTCTGATTTATCATCATTAACTTTTGAAACCGACATTGAGACTTTGATCTTGCTCACTTGCCAGGGCGACAGCCTGAGTTAGTTAATGTGTCATTAGTCCCAACACCCTTCTCATGCATTTTCTAGATGTCAAAGCCTTTTCCAAGAGGTGAGTTTTAAATTATGAAGGAAAATGCTCCACCATTTCAAAGATAAATTGCTCCAAATTGCGCAAATCTGCAGCTATTTATATCTCAAATATCGCTGCTCTTCCCAGGTTAATTTAAATGTTTTCCTACTCCTATTTGCTTCAGCCCAAATCACGTGACCCCTGTCATTCCTCAGCAACCTAGGAGTTGTGAACACCTATCCCTGCTCCTTTGATTCAGAGGTCCTGTCTCTGTTTACTCTCCAAGCTCTGATCTCAGTTCTTGGTTTGATAACGGGTCTTTCTATCCATACACAGGGCTCATCCATTACCTCTTGGTACCTTCCAAGGCCTGGCCAATGTCTTCACTCATCTCTTCTCTTCTTTACCTTTTGCGAGTTGCACTAACATTGCAGGCAGAATGAACTCCAGTAGCCTTGATGTGCACAGCTGTGAAGGTTTGGTGATAACCTCCCACTCACCCCTGGGCCTCTGCATCCCCCAAAGGGAACAGAGATCCTCTATGTTGTGCATGGCTGCATTTTTTTCTAATAATATTCATATTAATTTCTAAATTTGTCTCTCTACCTATGAAAGTTTTTTGGTGTATTCATGTTTTCTTAGTCCATCACATACTATGATCTCAACTCCACCCCAGGGGACCTCCCTATGATCAACTCAATACCAATTTATCAGGCATCCTAACAATCTCTGAAAACTCTCTCCCATTTTGTGATACTACTTGGGAAGGAAGCAAGTCAGATCTCTAACCTCCCTCAGGAGGAGGCTTGTGGAGTTGCTGAACACCAGGGACCTTTACCTGGGCCTCCTGGGGTTTTCCACCCCAGCTGTCGTGGTATCCAGGGCTCGGACTGTTTCCTCCCCTCTGCCCAATGGTCCTGCACTGAACTGTCCCATGGGAGAGCTTCCCTATCAGGGGTCTGATCACCCAAGCCCACAGGACACTCAGGTGGGGGTCTTGTACCTGCTCCTCAAACTCCTGCTGTTGCTTCCCAAGTGGGGACATGGCCAAGCTGCTCGCTCAAAGTAGCAAATTTGTAATAAATAAATAAATACATGAATTTACAAACAATCCTCTGGTTTCCTGTACTGGTGGTGATAACAAAAATAACTAAAATAAATTATGTAACTTTAGAAACAAGGAAAAGAATAGAGAAGTGGAGAGCAAGTAGATGGAAGAAAGTGATACTGTTGTGCTCAGAGGCTTGAGACTCCACAAAGACCACCAGAGACCATGATCAATGCAAGCAACCAAGAGTCATTTATTAGCAAGTTCGAGCATGGTCCTCTGCAACCTCGGTAACCTGGTGACACTAAGAGGCCCTGAGCCTTTGTTCAGCAGGCTTTTATAATGAAAGGCAAACAGTTTTACAGTGTTCTTTTTAATTGGTTAACACTTGAACAGCTAAACATTAGTCCTCCTCTGGTTGGGTCCTGCCAATCTATTTGATTCTCATTGGGTCCCACCAGAACTGAACGGTCCTAGAGGAAGAAGGAAGGAGGAAAGAGGTAAACTATGCAGGAGATGAGTCGGAGTTAGGCCCCCGTCCTTGATAGATAAGGTTTCTAGGCAGCTGCACATTCCTCAGACAAATGTCTCTTAACAACCTCAATAAACATGGGGGCCCAGCAGTCCTGTTTGCGCTGTATTGGCTTTTGAGGGTGCAGTCGCAACTGCCTGCATCCTGGTGATTAAGTTAGCTGCACAGATATCACCCTGTTCTCAACATTCCCCCCTTTCCAAGAACATTTAGAGAGCCAATCTTGGGTCTCTATAGTTTTAACCCTTACTGCTTCCTGGGCTAATATTGGGCCCTTAGCACCATTAGCCGTACCATATTTATTTTATCTCTAACAAAAGCAGTTAACTTATTGATCATACAATGATCTATTGTTAAAGCTAGTAGCAACAATATTAGGGGTCCCACTATATCGGACACCAGAGTAGTTAACCAAGGGGAAAAATTGAACCAGGATTTAAACCAGCTCTGACTAGCTTCCCGTTCTTTCTTTCTGTCTGTTAGTCCTTCTCTGACTTTTGCCCTATTATCCTTGATTATTCCAGAGTGATCTATATAAAAACAACATTCTTCTCCTAGGGCTACACATAGACCTCCTTGCTTACAGTCTTTAAAGGCAGGTAAATTTGGTAATCAATGAGCATTGGAGACCCTTAACATTTTATTCTCCCAGGGACAGTCTCCAACTTCCAGAGGCAGATGGGTTTCATGGCCTTCATTTCCTCGATTTGACCAGATCCCCTATTTCTACACCAACTACCTGTTCTTAATTCTGGCTTTATTTCTCACTCTAATCTTAGGAACTCCATGCTACTGGGGAAGGGGGTCGATGACGGTTCTGGCTTCTTCGAGCTGGAAGTGGGTGGTGTGGGGCAAGCAGCTTGGAGTTCCTTTTTTTTTTTGTTTTTGTTTTTTAAATCCGGTCAATCAAGGAGTCCAAGTTAGAAGTCTGGCTGGGGAAGAGCAGGGTGTAAAGTCATCGGGGCATGGGTGCTTCAATGAGAGAAGAACAAAAAGACATGAGTACTGAAAGGAGATAAGTACAAAGTAAATGTTGCAGCATCTGAAACACGCCACTGAGTATCATGAAAATGATGGAAGTCAATCTTTCACCAGGAGGTGGAAGAACTGAGAAATTGTTTCCATAACTAGGCCTAGCAAAGGCTGGAGAGGACAAGGCCTTCATTTGGGGACTTTAACATTGTCCAGGTTACCAGGAATCTAAACACAACATTTATCTCTTAATGTCATAGATGTTCCCAGAAAATATAGTTAAGCTACTTAATGTCATCTGAATTTTGTAAAATATCCCTTTATTGATATAGCCTGTGTTTAGTAAAGATCTCTATACTTCTGTTACTTAGGGCTAGGTAATCATACTAGCAAACATAGATTAAGTCTACCTGTGTAGCTTAAGAAGGTCTTAAACTTACTAAAAACTTCTGACTCTGGAAGTTTTTTTTTGACAGTTATCAGGCACATTTGCTGAAGAATCTTTTTCTCATTTGTAGCTTCCAGTTTTTATTATAGTGGGCTAATACAAGTGTACATCTGAAGTTGCATTTAACTATTATTTATTTAAAATGCCCAAGAATGGCTGTATTTTGGATTTTAACTGTTTTGCTGGATGTCCAAGATCAAGCTGGTCAAATTGACCTGGTTCCTGTCTTGTTAAAGAGTAAGCTGAGTTCCCACAGGGGTCACTCGTAGAGAACTTAAGAGCAGCTTCTTAGTTCCACCAGTGCCATGGGTAGGCAGGGTCTTCTTGATGACATAAATTTCCTTGAAAGCATCAGGGGTGTCTCCCTGTTTCCATGACTTTCCTCTGCAGCAGATGCACTGAGTGATTTTTTATACTCTAGTCTCAACAATCTCCTTGATCAGGAGGTTGTGTGACCCAGAGTTGCAGTGCTCCTTAGAGAAGTCCCCTTATTCCCTGGGTTCAGGGTGACTTTGAGGGCAAGATACTGTTTTTTTTTTTTTTTTTTTTTTTTTTTTTTGTTGTTTTGTTTTGTTTTGTTTTGTTTGGCCTCTGTATTTAATTCCAATTTCTAAGTTTGATCTTAATCATCCAGCAAGCCAGTCTCACCAGTCATAAAGTGAGAGTACTGGGCTTGAACTTTAATGTCCATAACTTTACAGTTATTTACCCAATTATCTAACTGGAATCTGTATTAGTAATGGAAGTTACCACTATCTGTTCTATAGGTGATGGCTTATTATCAAAAGTTACCTAGGTTGTATATTCTAGAAGCAGCTACTTCTGCAAAACAGTAACAAGCAACAGTTTTACAAAATGAAATTAGCAAGAGTAAAAACATATTCAGCTTGTATAATAATTATCTTGAATTTGGACTGAGAACCACATTATATCCCCTATTTGAGATCATAGTAATTCTACAACAAAAACCAATCTTTTGACTATAACTTTAAATAAGCTGAAGTCTAACTTATTTTGGAGTCACTCTGACATGCAGCAGGGTGTGGCAGAGCCTTATTTCAGGTAAGGCAGGGCTCTTCACGAATCTTAAGTAAAATGTTCTAAGCCTGAAGCTAATTTTTTCCCCTTTTGCCATGACCAGCATGACCAAATTTGTAAGTTCAGTGAGGGGCGAAGGAGTATTAGAAAACAAAGTTTTATAAACACAGATTTTGAAGATTAAGCTGAGATCAGATGGAGCTCTGTTCTCTGATGGAAATGCAGATCTAAAAAGTTATGTTAGCAATCTTTATACATGTCTTATTATTAGGCTAAAGACTATGTAAGCATTATTCTTTGTTTTCAGGAGAGTTACAGAGACTAGAACATCTACGTAACTTTTTCCACAACTGCAAAGTGCAATGTTAGAACTCTGTTTAGCTCTCAAAGAAGTCCACTGTCCAAAGTTACTGTAAGGTGTGCAGGAACTAGAGAAGGGAGCTATGAAACACTGATTATCTAGCAAAACAATTTTTTTTTTCTCTGCCCAAGAGCTGTGTGCCTGAGATCAATGTAAGAGCTGATAGGACTCCTGTACAGAGCCTCCCCAGGGAGGATACTGCCACAGTAGTTAGGCATCTTGTGCCCCTACACAGGAATATTTCCAGGCACCAGGCATGCTACAGTCATGTGGTCAGAGACCCCAATCTCAGTTATTGTTGTCCCATTTTTGCTGTTTCGCATTACACTCTTTATTAAATGTCATTTTAAGAAGTTTACATATATTGATTTCTGAGTCTATATGAACATTAGTTAACATAGTTTGACATTATATCCAAAACAGGAATCAATCAAAGAAAGGCTGAGAGAGCTTTTAAGTTTTCTTTTGTGTAGCAAAATGTTTTCACTTTCTACTATATGAACCTTTAAACAAATCAGGCGGTCACTACCTCTTAGAAATACATTTACCATTTAACTTTTATCTCAGTGAAATAAGTAACCAATTTTATTTATCTTATTGATAATAGGTCCCATAATAGAATATTAAATGATAAAAATAAATCCCCAATAAAATGTACCCCTTAAGTTTAAGATTACCATTACAGACAAGTTTATTCTGGAGAATAGCAGCGCTTGATAAATTCCCTGCTTTAAAAACTTGTATACCTGGAAAATATGAACACATTTAATATTCAACTAGTGACTATTTCACAACTACCTTGAAACTTTTTTCTTACCAAATTTAGTTTTTAAAGAAAAATGTAGACTCTGTAACATAGTACAATACTCTTAACAGTTGTTTAACCATAAGTGTATACACCTCAATTTTTATGACTAATTGTTCTAAAGAACAAAACTTAATAGACACAAAGTTAAGAGTAAAATAGTGTTTCAAATCCTTGTTATTTTACCATGTCAATCTACCATATAGATTAGACTTCGGTTTATATCAGAACATTAGTATTTTACCTTAGGAAAAACCTTAAATAGCTTTAACTGATTGTCTCACATACTTGTAACCAACTTAGTTTCATGCAAACTTGTTGACATTTGTCCTTTACTTACACACAGACTTTCTTAGCACTTACTTAGACCTTCATGTATTTCATCACATAAGCACTTTCTTACCCAGAAACATTTCCTTTTCCCTTTTACTAAATATATTTTCATACCCGGAACCTTTTATTTTCTCTTTCTTTTCTGTCGACACATTTTTGTTCACATTCTGAAACAACTCTCATGAAATTTCTGAATTTAGATAAATTACTCCATTTTAACAAGATAGAATATTTTGTTGTTTATAGTACTGTAACTGAAACACAGTGAGAGGGGAGATGGTAACTCTAATTCCAAACCTAAGAGCTCCTTGGAGCTTCGCAGAACTGGAGGGGGAGCAGGGGAAAGTGATAAGGAAGCAGATGGAACGCTTACCCTCCAGGTTGGGGTTTTACCTGTTAGGACATAATAACCTTGTTTTTAGTAATGACACAAAGCAATTTTAAACACTTTTTAATTTACCAACCTATGAAAACACCAATAATGTTTAAGTATGATGCCCCATGGAATTTAAGGACTTAAGAGTACTTAATGTTATTTAACAATTAGCATTTTAACTTTGCAAATTAATCAGATGTCTTTAAAAACACATTTGAGTAGTCCTATACATGTTAAATTTAATTCACTTATTCTGCAAAAACCAAGATATCAGACAACGGTCCTGAACAGTATTTGCTGTCTTTTTCCTGTTGAAGAAGAGTCCTAGGAAAAAAATGATATTAGACATTGTTTAACATCAACTTTTCAATAGTTTGACCACTTAGAGACCTGCGAATTATTTTTAAAGACATTTTACTTTTATTAGTTTATCCAATATAAATTGAACCCTTTTAAATCATGTGAATGAAGTATTTGGATCCATTTATAAATTTTAATTTTAGGAGCGCTCAGTTTTGATACAGACAAAACATGACATCAGACACAAAAATAAATAACACAAAATCAAAGGCCTTGTAACTTTACTTACTGGAGAACAATCACAGATGTTTAAAATTAACTCTAGATTTGGATAAAAATAGAACTGATCAAAAAAAAAATTATTAACCTAGGTATGTAGGATCGAAATTATGAGCTCAGAAATACAGCTTTAAAGGAAAACAAAACAAAACAAGAATCCTAGAGAATGAGTTAGTTCTGTGTAGTAGCCCGGGAGTTTAAAAGGAGCACTTTTTTTTTCTCTCAGGTTATTCCCCCCTCTCCCACTGAAACTGCTACAGTTCACATTCCAATGCAGGCTTCAGCAAGGCCAGGCAGGGGGGAGGGAGGGATTGCCCAGGACTTTTTAACCCTTTTTTTTCCTGGTTGAGAAATCAGGTTAGGTTTGAATGCAGAAAAATCACAAAACATTATTTCCCACTACTTTTGGGGAATGGAGCTTCTGAGCTCTCCGCCTAGGGGGATTGGAGTAAACAAATCTCTTAGGAACAAGGAGAAGGACTGTAAAGTACCCTGCAATGTGTATCCCTAAGCCTAAGAATAGGGGACCTGAGGGAGGACAAAGGGAGCCCATCCTCCGACAAACAAAGAGGTGCTTAGGACAGGAACCTAGGCATTTCCATACTAATTGTCCCAGGTCTTCATCCTACAGTTTGGATTCCTATGTCTGACCAGCAAGGGAAGGGGAGCATCCAGGAGGGAGTGGATATGCAGGAGTGTTGTGTAGCCCATTTTACCCTCCAAAAATGAAGAGACAGAAAGCTGCACCTCAAACAGATGTGGGGTGCATGGAGAGAGAAGCTTACTTATCTCACTGGGCGTAGATCTTGGTGATGACTGGCTACTCCAAGGAGCAGAGTGCAACAAACCCACACTCCTTTAGGTGGTCCACATTGAAGTTCTCTCCTCTGGCACAGACCTCTGAGAAGTGACTCAGGAGGAAAGTCTTAGGAGTCACCTGAGACTGTTCCCTGTATAATTCCAAAAGGATGAAATTAATTTGACCATTGGTTAGTATTTCTCCTTTCTATCAAGAGATTCATAGACCCGTTTTCCTCCAGATTGGAGATAAGAAATTTAAGAATGAGAAACAGAATAGTAGTGGACTAACACACTGAAGAATTTAATACGAGGCAAGAGTAAAGACCATACAGGACAATACACAAATACACAGACAGACACATATATATTGCGCACTAGATCACAATTGGCTAGTTGGTATTTTGTCGACACAAATGAAAGCCCAGACGCAACACAAAGGTTGCCCAGATGCGGCACAAGGCCGCCCAGACGCGACAAAATCGCCCAGATGCAGCACACAGGCTGCCCAGATGGGTCGAGGGGACATCTCCCGAGACCCTGCTGGGGTTCTATAGCGCATCCGCCAGGACTTTGCCAGCCCAGAACCAGAACCTGCAGGCAATCCAGACAGAAATATGGCAATGCCTTACTCACTGGCCAATGATGTTACTTATGACTCTATGATCAGGTGTCTAGGTGGGCTTGCGGTATCCCGGACGAGCCCCCATATGTTGTGCCCAGTGACTCGAGACCCCACAAAGACCACCAGAGACCATGATCAATGCAAGCAACCGAGAATCATTTATTAGCAAGCTCAAGCCTGGTCCTCTGCGCACTCGGTAACCCGGTGACACTAAGAGGCTCTGAGCCTTTGTTCAGCAAGCTTTTATCATGAAAGGCAAACAGTTTTACAGTGTTCTTTTTAATTGGTTAACACTTGAACAACTAAACATTAGTCCTCCTCTGGTTGGGTCCTGCCAATCTATTTGATTCTCATTGGGTCCCACCAGAACTGAAAGGTCCTAGAGGAAGAAGGAAGGAGGGAAGAGGTGAACTATGCAGGAGATGAGTCGGAGTTAGGCCCCAGTCCTTGATAGATAAGGTTTCTAGGCAGCTGCACATTCCACAGACAAATGTCTCTTAACAACCTCAATAAGCATGGGGGCCCAGCAGTCCTGTTTGCGCCGTATTGGCTTTTGAGGGTGCAGCCGCAACTGCCTGCATCCTGGTGATTAAGTTAGCTGCACAGATATCACCCTATTCTCAACAATACAAAGTAGTAGAGAATAGATAAATAAAATAAAACTAGAAAATCATTGATACCAAAGTGTCTTTTCTTGGAAAGATCGACAACTTTGAAAAAGCCTCATCCACAAAGAAGAGGGAAGGCAGAGATGATCAGAGTCAGGGTCATGATCACTCACTAATGCACAGAAATTTTAAAAGATTGTGAGCAAATATGAAAACATTATGCCATTATGGTTAAATTAGACCATTTAAATGGAAAAGAACAACTCCAGAAAGACATAAATGCTTAAAAGTGACTCAACATCATTTAGAATAGTTAGATTGGATTATAACAAGGAGAGTAGTTTAAAATGCTAAAATAAAGCAATGCCCAGAGGAAGGACTTCATTGATGAATTCTGTCCCACACTTAGCATAGAAATAACCCCAGTATTCCACAACGCTTTCAAACAGAAGGAGAAAGAAGGCCTTCCCAATGTGTTCTACGTGGACACTTCATCCTAAGACCAAAGCCAAAGACCTGGCAGGAAAGAAAACTGAGAGTGTCATTAGGTCTTTTGTTCCTTGTCCCCACAGAGGGGTCAGAGGATCCCCCAGGGGAGAATTCCTTCACCAGAGAGGCCCTGAGGCAGCTGCCTCCACCCCAGGAAGCTCTGGAGACCCCTCCAGGCTCCTCCTGGTCTGTGCTTCTCCGCAGTGCAGACAGTAGTGGGAAGTGAATTTGCTGTAAGATGGGATAAATCCTGACAATGCCTTGCCTTGATAAGACTGACATATATTTTCTACCCCAGTGCTGTCACTCACTCTTTGATACTCATTTAAACACTACCCTCCACAATCGCAGAGGGAAGTGTGACTTCCAGCTTAACCCCTCAGTAATGGACAGTGTTCCTATTGAGGCTAAAGGATCATGCCTTCAACTGGCTATTCCTCACTATGAGTCTGTCTTCAGCTTCCCAAAGCCCAGAGTTCTAGTCAAACCAGCCTGGATGGAATCCTGCAGAAATCCTAGTTGGAATGTACAGAGAGCTGAGTTCCCTTCAGCTGCCCAGGTCCATGCTGGGCTGCTTACTGTGGTTTCCTTCTCTGGACAGAATCTCTGCCTGGCTTCATGGCAACATCCCTGAGGATATCCAGTTCTGGTTCACACCGGAGCTCGGTCATCAGAGATGGCCATGAGGGATGGGAAAGGTCTTGGAGCCACTGGGAAGGAGACAGGAGGCAGGGTGCGGGCTGGGATTCTCTGATGGACAGTCCATGTGGTCATCCCTGTCCTTTTCACAGAAGACATTGACCTGCTACAGACAGGAGCACACTGCCATATTAACTAGGTTAAAGGAAACCCAGAAATAAAGTGAGACTGTGCACCAGTAGCTCAGGAAAACTCAGAATCCTGCCTTCCTAGATACCTGAACTCCTGCATGGAAGGACCACGGGGTCCATAAGCCAAGGCTGCCTCACCCACCTGCTGATTTGCAAGTTTCTTCTTAGAAACCACAGAACTCTCAGGCAAATTAAGGGGTGCCCTAGGGGAAGGGGTAAGTTCAGCCTGAGGCAGAGCTCAGAGGGCACTAGGAACTAGGCTCAAATGCTCAGCTTCCTGCTGTTCAATGTCTCAGGTAAGAAAGCAAAAGCTGAAGAGCAGTGTCCATTTTCCCATATAAGTTAGTTTAGGTCTGACCCAGGGTCTTTGTCTCAGTTGCTACTGCACCGACTGGTAAGAAGACAAACTTGTGTCTCTATTTCAGCTAATTTCTATCTCTTTTCTTCTCTACCCCATGATCATAGTGTCCAATGGAGACATTGTGCTCACACAGTCTCCATGTCCCTGGCTGCCTCCCAAGCAGAGAGGATCACCATCACCTGCAGGGCCAGCTCCGGCATTAGTACCCACTACTCACACTGGTACCAACAGAAGTCAGTGGCCTTGCTTGGCTCCTGATCTCTCGCACTTCCACCCTGGCCTCTAACGTCCCCACTCCCTTCAGCAGCAGTGGGTCTGGGGCCTCCTACTCACTCACAATCAGCAGTGTGGAGGCTGAAGATGTCACGACCTTCTACTGTCAGCAGGGTTTAGCTCTCCACCACAAGGTGCTGCAGACTTGAACAGAAAACCTTCAGGTTCTCAGGGCCCAGCTGCTTCCTTTTCAGAGGCTGGGGCAATGTCCAGGGCACTCTGTCACAGAACCTCCGTCCTGCTCTGCACAGGAGCCAGACTGATTTCAGCTCAAGGGCTTTTAGCTCCTGGACAAGAATAAAGTGCAGATGTGCAGATGGGACGAGGTTCCAGAAGGCCCTGCTTCTGTGGAGCAGCACTGAGGAGAGTCTGAGAACTCTGGGGCAGAGCCTGAAGGGACATCGAGAAGGAAGTTCCTGGCTTCTGACCCAGTGTGCAGGGCCAAGGAGGAAATGCCCTTCCGGAGGGGTTTCCTGTCAGTGAGGAGCAATTGTGGAGAGACAACCCCCTGCCCCAGAACCAAATCAACCATTAGAGAGCACCCGTGGACCCAGGGTGATTATCTGTGAGGTGAAGCCATGATGGCCTCTTCTTTTGGGGATGCTGAAGGTAAATTTCTGCATGTTTCTGAAGAATGTGTGTCACTGTGGAAGTGGGCAAGACACACCCCCAAACATGAGAATGTGACAGAGGTTCCAAACCATGACAGAAGGAGTGTCCTCGTCCTTGTTCTGTGATTCCTTCCCAGCCCTTCTTTGGGGATGCAGTGGCCCTGGTGAGCATGTGCACAGGCCTCTTTTCAAACAACGTGTGCACAGGAACACTGTCCGAGGCAGGGACCTGGGCCTCTGCACCCCACCACATTTACTGAATGACAGGAAGGCTGCCTGATGCCCTTGTCCACCTAAGAGGCATTTAGAAAACTTCAATGTGTCTGAATACTTCTCAAAATTGAAATAGAGGACATGAAGGTCAAATGTAAGGAGAGAATGTTTAGTGGGATGCATGGATCCTGTTTAGGACATGGTGAGGCAAGGGTCCCGGTTAGGACATCCTGAGGCATGGGTCCTGGTTAGGACATAGTGAGGCATGGGTACTGGTTAACATCGTGACGGAAATCAGCTGAAAGGCAGCTCTAAGTTTTCTCTCCCTTCTCAATAAAATCTGCTCACGTGTCCAATTAAGTAAAGCAGTGGGGTGGCCAGGAGTCGCCTGTTTGGTCTCTTCAGTGATTAAACAAAGAGCCTTCAAAGGAGCTTTCAGTTTTATAGGGATTCAGAAAAATCTTAAATTGCTGGGAAAATTTTGTTGGGTTGTTCAAGACATGCAAGCCCAATATTCTCTGTGCCCTGGACATTGTTCCTATGAATGGGAGAGATGGAATTAGGTAGTTTCTAGAATCTCTCTGCCAAGGTGAGAAGCTTAGGGATCCCACTGAGGACTGCTGTCCCCAACCTCACAGAACTGTGCACTGCATGGGTTATCTGTTCCTGTCATTCCCAGCAATGACCGAGGTTCCATGCTCTCTCCTCATGGTCTCATTGCTGAACACTGAACTCTTTGCCACTCACCTCCTGCTGAGGACCAGGAGTGTCCATCCAGGTGTTTTCCTTGCTGGCTCAAGTGTGGGAGGCATGAGCCCCAGCATACAGAGTCACCAGGTCTCCATGAAAGGGAGGGGACTTCCTTCTGCTGAACCAGGGAACACAGGAAACATCCCTGGGTCCAAGGATCTCTCTGAATCCAGCCATGGAACTGAGATGCACTGCAACAAGGATGTTCTTTGCCTCTACGTAGAAAACCCCAGCTGAGCACATTCCCTGTAACCACTGCCTCAATAGAGTCCTTCAGCTTAGATCCAGGTTTTCCTGATGTGCCAGAAATGTGCAGTGGTTTCTAACTACATGCAGCCCACAGCAGGTTCCAAATAATTTACGGTGTTCACGAAGCCATGTCTAGGAGTCCAAGGGGACATCCTGAATTTTAATGAACTCATGGAAACCATGTGGGTCTGAGAGTTTGAAAGGCTGCTTTCTCTAGAATTGAGTGGACACAGTGAGGCCACTTCCATTTCTGATGTAGGGCAGAGATCATTTGTTATTAACATCAAGAAGGGAGGTGAGTGAGAACGAGTCAGAGACAGATTTGAAAGCAAAATATTTTTTCATTTGTATATTTTTATTATGTATTTCAAAGGAAAATGTCCAAAGGAACAGGATATTTGAAGGAAAAATTGTTAGGGAGGATGAAATAGCATATTTCCAGAGGAAACTGGCTGTGCCTTGGCCTGTTAGGTGCAGGCCCTTCCCAGTCTGCACTGTGTAACTCTTGAAAATAACAATAATGCATTTATTCCACTCAAAATGACACTGTCTAACCTGCTCCCTTGCTTTAAAATGAGGTTGAAGACACAGGATTACTGGGCCAATCTACCCTTACATCCACTTAGATGTATTTCTTGTTTATTGCATTGAAGATCTCCATGACATCCAGGCATTGTCCCTAAGGCAACCATGGCCCTCCATGGTCCTCTTCACAGCAGTTGGCTTGGTGCAGAGGGAGCATCCTCTCAGCTCCCCTGGGGCTGGTAGTACACAATCTCTGAGTTGTCTTGTGCCCAGACAGTCCTGCAAGGGTAAATCTATTAATGCACCTGAGGAGGAAGAACGTCAACAGGAGGTCTGCTCAGAGAGCCTGTCCCTCAGGCCCCAGTTGAACCTGCTTTGCATAGTACTTCCCCAGAAGGCCCCACCCCTCACAGGCACTATTAATGGACTACCAGAAGAGGAGCCAGGTGAGCTAGAGGGAGGCGGGCACTCTTTGCAAGATGGGGCCACCCACCCAGCTCCTGTGCTTTCTTCTGCTCTTCATCTCAGGTGAGCCAAGGAAGGGGAAATGTTCCCTGAGCCTCCTTCCCATGGATGTTGCCAGAGGGGACCAGAAGGCCACACGACACTAGGCTTGTGCCTGAGACAATATGTCTCCCAGAGAAAGGAATTCTTCCTCCAAAGGTTCTTGACCCCATTCACCTGGGTTAAGATTCTTCTGTACTTAGGCTGACTTTGACATGTCTTACAAAATTACAGGTTTGAAAATGAACCAGGCCCTAACCCAGTCTCCAGCTCTCCTGGCTGTCTGTCCTGGGGAAAGAACCACCATCACCTGCACAACCAATCCCAAGGAGAACACCAAGTTTTCTTGGAATCAGCAGAAACGAGGTCAGGTTCCCAAACTCCTGGTGCGTGGCACATCCACCCTGGCTTCAGGAGTCCCAGCCCGGTTCAGTGGCAGGCAGTCAGGAGCAGATTTTACCCTCAGTATCAGCAGCGTGGAGACGACTGATGCTGGCATCTATTACTGTGCTGAGTGGCCAGGAGACCACAGTGATACAGCCCAGAACAAAAACCCTCAGAGCTGCAGACAGCAGCTGTGCCCTCCTGATGCATGAAGCGCAGGGTCCTGGGTGACTACAGCTCATCCGAGGAGTTCCTTTTGTTCTTCCACCTGCAGAAACACCTGCTGATGAAATCCAACCTCCTCAGACTGCTTTTCAGAAGAAAGGTGGTAGAGCAGGTTTGGTTCCTGGGTGCTTCCAGCAGGATGTCAGACATGGAGCATGAGGTGTGCTTTGACTGAGTGTCTTCTCCTCCATACACATCTTCACAGAGATCTGAGGACACAGTGGACATCACAATGGAAACATTCCTCTCTAATGGGAATCTGAGTCACAGAAACCCATATCCTCATTCATTATAATCATAATTAAAGGCAAATTCTAAGTTGAAGGTGCCCTTGAGGGATCCTGAGTAAAAACACTCATTCATACACCTGCCAGGTGAGGCACCAGACAGAATTTGAAGAAGAGAGGGGTTATGCCCCCCCCCCCCACTGGACAACCCCATGGCCCTCTCCTTTAAAGTTTCAGCCACAACCCAACATGCCATGGGCTGGGGGCCCAGCTTTAACACGTGGGCATTTGGGGGTCCTTATCCAAACCAGAGCTCAGTTTACACGTAGTCTCCTGTGCCACACAGTGGAGCAGAGAGCTGTCGAGTTCAGCTTGTCCTGCTTCAGAATAATGTCTTCCCCGGTGACAGTAATAAAGAAATGAGGACAAGATGACCTGAAATTTCAGAGTTTGTAAGTCATAGTTCTCAGGAAAATGGAAGCAATGGGGTGCACAGATTTATGTCTCCTAGAGGATGCTGTGAGCACCAGCTACATGATGAAGGAGTTAGAGGAGTCCCTGATGTCTCCTCTGCTGTGCCTCCAGACAGCACACTGAACAGCTGGGCCACACGTGGAGGGAGGAGTGTGCTGGGGCTGCACCACCCTGGGAGGAGCATGGGTCACTTGGGTCCATACTACTCTCCAGCTTCTTCAGCCTGCACCCTGAGGACTGCTGGGTTGACATCTGTCCCAGGCCCACTGCCACTGACCTTCCCTGAGCTCCAGAGACCTGCTTGGAAATATGGTCTATTATGTCTCGTCCAGTGAGTACAATGAAGACTCGGCTCTCAGATGGAGTTTTAAGGTCTTTGTTTTTATGGGAGAGCTTCTGAGCCGAGTGCCTGGTTCTTCTTCCTCCACCGCCACCGTCTTCTTCTTCTTCTTCTTCTTGTCGTGCAGCTCTCTCTCTTCGTCTTCTTCTCGCCACACAGCTCTCCCTCTTCTTCTCGCCACGCAGCTGCTTCTGCTCTCCATTGCGAAAAGTACACAGCTTTATGGGATGTAACAGCAATCACCTAAGGGGTCAGGCATTTGGTCCATGGACAGGACACTTAATGGTGGGTAATGAGGACATGTACTGATCACGAGCTAAGCACGGACATAGAGGAGATCAGTCAGCCAATAGAAAGCACTTCATTAAAGTTGTTTTTCTTTGTGGTTGGGATTCTCGGCGCCAACATAGGGCTACCACTGCCGGCCCTACAGGGCAGCGGCCTCCAACACTATTAGGCCCTGTGGAGCCTGGTCTGCCTTCTGGTCAACCCACTAGAAATAGGCAATCCGTCACTGTGAAGGAGGCTCTGCCTGGACCTGCAGGAGACGGAGGCTGGCTGTCCAGGGCTGATGGACAGGGAGAGGGGATTCTGGGTCATCATGATATCTCTACTGGCTCCCAAAATAATGACAGAGAAATGCAAGGTTATGTACAACACAAGCCACACTCAAGAAGTGTTTTATGTTTGAGTTTAAATCAGTTTTCGTATGTGATATTCTGATTCTTATCACTCAAATATTCAGTTTCAAAACAGAAGCCAAAATATGCAAGGTCTATTTTCTCTCAGATTCACCCAGCATCATCTCCTTTCTGTTTCAGTCGTCACCACACAAAGCTCCTTGCTAAGCCTTAGTGGCCCCATCTGGAGCACAAGACCAGAACCTCTCCATGTGGGCCCCAGGGCGTATGTCCCTCCCCCTTCTCCTTCCTCATCCCCTCTGTCCTCACCAGGGATCCAGAGCATCAGCAGCCCCAGGAGCTGAGCAGGGAGCCTCATTTTGAGAAGGTGAGCTGAGGAGTCCTGGTGAGTGAAGGCCAGGTTAGAGCTGAGCTTTTATGTCAGCCTGGCAGGAAGATCCTCCCCAGGGAGCAGCATGCAAATTTCCTGGTGGGTGCTGGGGTTGAGGAGCCAGTGGGGTGAGTCTGACCTGTCAGAAACTTAAAATGAAAGACTACCTGTTAGGATAGTCTCATCAAGAGAAAGAATATTGTTTACACTTTCTTCTGTTTTTCTTTGGAGTTTTCCAATTCTTCATTACTTTTCCAGACACATTTTATATATTTTTTAAACAATGTTGAGTTTCCATGACCCTCTGGTGAGTGTTATTTCCCTGTTGAGAGTAGTATGAATCCTCAAGGTCTGATTACTTGTTGGTGAAGTAATACACACACAGACCAAAGGGCAGAGGCTCAGGTGTGCACCTGGATGGAGTAAAAGGCACACTCCTGACCCAGGAGGAGCTGTGAAGATTTCCTTTCTCAAGGTGCCTCCTGCTGCCTCCTCTCCATCAAGGACTTCCCATGGCAGCTCCATCCTCAGATCTAGCTCAAGGGCTTGGGCTCTCTTTAACTTGACCTTCGTGTAAAATGAAGTGATGTTTTGTGTCCATAACCTCCCTTGTTTCCTTGCTATCTTGAGCCCTTCTTTCCTCCCTGTGGACTCCAGACCTTGCCTCTGGTCACTTCCTAGGATTCTAGAGGGCTTCTTCTGGGGTTTCAGGTAGGGCTCTCTGCCAATGATGTCTCTTCATTTATATAGCTCTGCCTGCATTTTTCAGGTCTGTTTTCTGGGGTGTGGGATTCTGACTTTCCTTTGGACATCTGTCACTCCATGGTCATTCCTTTGGATATCCATCACTTCAGTGTCCTTGTTTACAATGACAGTTGACCAGTGCCTTTGTGGTTGAACAGAGTCTGCTTTCTCTGGTTTATTGCAGGTTTTCACTCAGTTCTCCCTTTTTGTATATTAGCTGTTGTCTGCGTTTAGAGACCTAATTCTGTTTATTCTGAAGAGGTTGCTATGATATGCAGATGAATGTGCTTCATTGCATTTGAAAGGCTTTTGCAACATTTCCCCAAATGTATGAATATTTAACATTTAAGTATTTGAAATCACAAGCTGGGTCTTCTTAGGGAATCTGGTGCAAATATCCACCAGAGACACAGCTTTGAGTTCAAGCAAAGGTTTACTGGCAGAGAATCTGCCAGGCTGCCCCTCTGCAAGGATCAGCAGCCTGCAGGAAAAACTCCTAAACTGTATAGTCATGTACAATGGAGTAGCCAAAAGATAACTGGTCTGGCCCTGTGACTCTTATGCGATGTCTCTGCTGTGGTTTTGGTTATTGGACTCTTTGACTGGAGGGTGTTATGCCTGTGTGGGCAGGTGATGTTTTTCAAAATGAAGTTACCTTGGCCTAAAAGACCTAACAGGTCTCACTCCAGTGCTCATCAAAACCACGTACACCCTTTTGACCACCAGCTGCTGCCCTCTTGGTGGTACTGCAGCTCAACACCATTGAGCTGAGTGTGGAAGGGCTCAGTCCAAGAACACAGGCCACAGACCCTGCTGCAGCTATCCAAAGCCCTAGTGCTTTACAGGAGTGAACACTAATCAGTCTGCTTTATTCCCGAGACAACTTCCAGAGAAATGAGTCATTCTTCATGATTTCAAATTTTTTTTCATATTTTTATGCTTATATATTTGTCTGCATTGTTGAAAGGATGCACAGAATTGCTGATGGCAAAGTAGCTGAAAAACATTTACCAGTGAGTTGAAAAGTCTTCCTGAAATTCCTCCTGAAGGATGGAGTTGGCAAACTCCACTAATAACATAACACCTGTGAGAACAGAATGGGGCTGGAGGAGCTCAGTGGCAGAGCTGTTGGGCAGCATGTGCAGGACTGCTGTTTCCATCAGCAGCACTAGAATGGAAAAATTAGGGTTTGGGTTTGGTGCTCTGGGAACAAGGAGAAACCAAACTCTAAACGCATGCTTGTTGAACTCCAATCTGGAGACTTCTCAAAATCAGAGGTGTGCAAAGCAGTCTTTTAAAACATTCTATGTAAGTAATAGGATTAAAAATAAGTCAATGCACTGGAGATAATGGGCCAAGGACAGGTTCAAACACAGAGTGACAAAGAGGTGGGAGAGGAGGAGACAGCATGAGTGGGGACTCACTCAGAAGACTCCTGCTCTCTCCATCAGTTAATTATTTAACTACACATTTAAGTTTATTCTGAAATATTTTTAGATGTGAAAAATTTCAAAACATACAAAGCCAGAGGACAGGAAGCAGAGGAGGGCTGGAGAAAGTTGAGGGCTGGTGTTCTGGGCTCAGCAAGAGTTCAGCTCTGCTGCTTCTATGAGCAGCCACAGGAAGGGAGTCTGAGGTGCAGGCACAGGGCTGGGCAGCAGAGGGACCTGCTGACTTCCTGACTTGATGGCTACACACTGCAGCTGTGCTCTGGACCCCACAGGCTCCTCAATGACTGTGCACAATCTCTAGGTGCCAATCAGAAATAAAACCATGCCAACAAATCTCCCCTGTCTCCTCCTCAAGCTTCCCCAGTGCTCCCTGTTCCCAAAAGCACATCGTGGTTATGCAAATGGGAAATTAGTCTGCACTCAGTGCTGCTGTTGAGTCTGCAATTCTGGATTTTACCTCGCTGGTTTTCTTTCCAAGGATGCAAATTTTGTTCCTAGACCAAAGTCAGGATTCCTTATTTGGTTTAGTTTATTTTCCTACCAACTGTGACAGATTTTTGTACTTTTCTTTTATTACCTTGACACTTCTAAAGGGTACTGATAGGGCTTTGTTCAGAAGGTCCCTCTGATTAGATTTTTCTGGTATTTTCTGTTGGTCAAACTCAAATGCTGCATGTTGATGGCAGTGTTTCAGAAGGAATGCTGCTTCTCACCACATCAGGGGATACACAGTGATGATGTGACATTACTGGGGAGGATAAATGAACAGGACTGTGGAGCACTGTGTGAGGGACAGGAGGTCAGGATATTTCCCTGGTCACAGGCTCACTACCATTAAGAATAGACTCCTTCGAGCTGAGTTTGTCTTTTTCACATTCAGTTCTTATTAAAGCTGGTCTCCAATAAAGAATCATGAAGAAATTAATTGTGTTCATTCAAATGACAAATGATTCCTTGATGGACACTGATGGCTGGAATGATGACCCTGGAGCAGGAAGAGAAGAGCGGGCTGAGTACACACGGGGAGTCCACTAGAGAAGAGCGCTGGCTGAGTCAAGGATGTGGGAAGCACATGGACATTTCTACCACAGGTGTGTTGCTGAAGCCAAATGGACAGACAGAGCATGCAGAGTGCTTCTCCTAAGTAGGGGTGAGGGGTGGAGCTTGCCTTGGTGACATTTTGGACACCATACTGAAAGTCACGCAAGGACAGCAAGCCATCACTACTGAGGAGAAGTGGCTCCTGAACAGTCCAGGGCAGGAAGCTGAGGCCACAGGCAGCACAGACTCAGCTCTCAGTGTAACAATGGCCCTCAGGGCCCTGTGAATATAGCTCTGAGGGTTACTTTAAATGGGAAAAGGTTTTCCTGTCCTCTTCTCCCTCTCCCCTCCCTAAGCTGGGGGCCTAGAAGATCCCCCTGAGCTATCTGTGCTCCACAGGAAGGAGGTCTCTGCCAGAGGACCTGGGAAGTGCCTATCTCCCAAATTAACAAGTGAATCAACACACCACAGGGGCCTGGGACTCCTGTGGGGCACATCTGGAATTTGGCCTTTGAAGAGCTCCTTTAAGAGCCCCCTGAGCCTCTGGATGGGGAGAATCTCAGCCTTTGGAGAGGAGTCCCCTCTTCTTCTCCTCTTCATTTTCTCTAAACAGCATCCTCCTTATTGATTTGCCATCAGCACTGGGCACAAGGACCAAGCTTCAGTTTACATCTCCACAACTCCTCTCTGGTGACACACTCACTTTCATTTACTACCATTGAGGCTCACTTCTGAGACATAAATTCTGTGATCATCTCTGAAAAATCTGTAACTGCTTTTATTTGGAAATCTGGAAAACTGTGGTTTTCCTTGTTTTCAGTTTTGATTTGATAATCAGTGGGATTTTGCTCTTAGATTGTTACTGAATGCAATAACATAGTAGAGATGAGAGGCTCTTCTAAAATGTATGAGCAAAGAACTGCCAGGTATTTAAGGATAACTGAACTCCTTAAGGAAGGGTGTGATGTGCCTGGGACAGTGGTGAAGAGCTGAGCCTGTGGCACTGAAGAGTAGGAAGGAAGACACCAATTCATCAGGACAGCAAGCAGCGGGGAAGGTCCAAATGTCCCTCCTCTCACTTTTGCAGATCAGACTCACCCGCCAGGTTATGTGAGAGCAACTCCTGAGCAGCAGCCAGGCCCTGAGGACCCTCCTGCTCCCCTGCTGGGCTCCCTGGAACCTCCACCTCAGCCCAGCCTGGCCTCCTCTGAGCAGGAGGCTGGCCCCTCATTGCAGGATGTGTTGGGCCTTCCCGATGGAGGTCCCCTGAGTGTCCTGCCCACAGTAGAGTGTAGCACCTCCAGCCCACAGCAAGACTGCGGGTCATCAACCTAACCCAGGTCCCCTCCAAGGAAACAGGCCGGGACCCCAGGAGCCCTGGTGACAGCGTAGGGAGCTGGCAGAGGAGGCAGTGTGGCTTCATCAAGAACCAGCTCAGCGAGGGGCTTCCAGCACTGTGGCTGGGCTGAGAGGCCTTGCAGGACATGGAGATGCTCCCTCCTGTGGGCACAGACAGGAGGCATGCAGACTGAGTCAGCATGGCAGTCCCCAAGAAATAAAGGGAACTGCGAAACGAACCATTGTGAATTGTGAACATGATCACAGAACGAAAACTTGGACACACATAATCCATGCATCAGATTCAGGTAATTTTCATAAATACAAAGCATTATATCGCTGGTTCCTAAGGTGCTAGGCTTTGTCAGGTAGATCAATGTCAAAAGGAAATCCACACACGTTTTTTCTCAGGTGGCCTACAGACTGAATGAAAATAAACAGCACACTGTCTACCCTGAGAATCACTCCTATGTAGAAAGACTCCCATGGACTGCAGAGCACCAGAGCCAGATGACACGCTCCTTGGCCAGGGAATGTTCTGCTAAGGTGATTTCTTCCCAGGTGAGGAGGACTAGAACTGAGGCTCATGTTATACCTGAGGCAGAAGCAGCGAAACAGCCCATCTGCTCTCTTACAAATGACATTCTCACAGCAGGGGCAGTCTCTGAGCCCACCACATGCTCCCACCAGAGGGAGCTCAGTGTGGCTCCTGAGTGGCCCTTGCAGACACCTGGGGAAGGTCCCTGCATGACTCAGGTAGAGCAGGGTGAGATGTAGGGATGGGACCATGGCTGAGCTGACACGCTGAGATTCTAAGGAGGACCTCAAAGGATCAGTGTGGGAGGTAAGGAGTCACAGGCTGTCATTTGTCATTGGGATGGAGACATATACCCTGTGCCCCTTTTTCTTTCCTGAATGTTGTTATAAAATCTCACCAAATGTACTTGTCCATTGTCCTTTTCCTCCTTGAGATGCTGTGTCTACAGTTGCTGAGGACTGAGGAACCTCAACCACCATCTTTCCAACTCTGGAGCCAGTAAGAGCTATGCAGAAGAGCAGATGTGATCTGAGCCTCTTCTCCAAACCTGTGGCCACTCACTCGGAGCAGTGCTACAGGTCTTCGCTTTCTGCACCTGGAAGAGGATGGCCGGGATGCTAGTCTTCCTAGGCATTCTTCCTCATGTCCAGGCCAAACTCCAGGGACCTAGACCATAATGGTTTCCTGTATGGAACAGACCCTCTTACTCACAGCAATTCCTCTGGGCATATCTGCCCTGGGACACATTTCCCAGGTCTGCACACTTTGGGGAATACTATGTGGCACAGAGAAACGGGGTGTGGCCAGCTGTGCCCCATTACATCCCTGAGACCTCCCTGGCTGTGATTTGCTATGTGTCCGTGGAGTCTGTTCAGTATGGGCTGGGAAGGTGTATGCGTAAAATTCCATGGCGAATCTTGAGCTGACCCAGATCCCACTTACTCACATTTTGCATGAATAACTGCAGAGTGTGCTGGGAACTCCCATCCTGAGGTTAGGGTGGTAGGTGGCTGGGAGAGCCAAGGCTGTTTTGTTCCCACGCCATAGGAAGAATCGGCTGCAATGCTTTGCACATGGAGATGCATTGCCCAGAGTGTGAGACACAAGGGGGATGGTTTCTTCTAGAGGGGCACAACCTCCTCAAGCCCTGTCACTAGCAGATCTAAGGTTTCCAGCACCACTTTGGGGAATATGGGAAATAGCTTCAGCTTCCACATTGTTTGGTAGAGCAGGTCTTCATTTACAACAAACCCAATAATAAATGGATACAATTTTAGACATAACAGTGCCATAACTTGCATATAAAGGTACACAAAGAACATTATAAATTAAAAGGTCCTAGCATAGGCATTCTGAAAAAAATTACACAGTGCTTGAACTCAGAGAGTTTTCATTCTGAAACAAGAGACAGATAATGAACAAGGCAACACCAAGTCTGCTGCCCTTGCCCTGCTCCTTCCTGACTCCTCCAATGAGTGCTGCCAGTCCTCAGGCCAGGGAGGCAATGGGCCTCCAGCTCTGTAGGGCCTCCTGTCCTCCAGCATGGAAGGAGACAGCGGAAGAGGGAAAAGGCCAGTGCAGTTGAACACCTGTGCTTCCTGGATATATAAAGTCGTTTGGAGTCTCAACAATTAAATACCTCAAAACACCTTTAATCAAGGTCCTGAGACTTCCAGTCCACCATGGCAGCAGCAGGAGTCTACCCAGCTCACAGTCAAAGAAAGGAGTGTGCTCCTGAACCACGTGGGAAGCATACTGGACCCACTGCCAACAGAACGTCTTCCAATATGTGTAATATTTACTTCTAGCAGTGATCTTTTCTGCTGCTTTATTCTCCTCATTTTTGCATACACTGAGTATTTCTGGGCAGAGGTGTGATTTTCATCACTTTTCTGTGCTGTATAGTGACTAGTCCTTGGAACATTCATCTTCCCTCTGCAGCCCTTCGCTGAAAGCTCTGCTGATAGAATGCAGAATGAGCATCTGAGTTCCCAGGAACAAATCAACTCTCCCCCCTTACAGGGCTCTCACCTGGGGTTGGTAGACTGCTGGAATTGGGGAAATCTAATCCCATGCAAAGCCAGAGACACTCCCCCTCTTGAGTCACACCCATGGTGTCACTGTCACTGCTCTCTGGTGGACAGTGTCCCCACTCCGTGCTCACTCCTGCTCCACTCTGACTCCCTTCCTGGGTCCTGCCCAGGTCTCAGCCCTGCCCAGGTCTCCCTCACCTGCCTGGGCACTGCCTCCTGCACAGGGCACCCTCCTCTTCTGAGGGCCGCCTCCTGCCCCAGTTCTGGACTCCCACACCTGGACCACACACCACCACCCCAGGTGGGGACTCTCAGGACATGTGACAGCCACTCCCCCTGCAGGGCTCCGACCTTCACGCTCCCTCATCTTCTCCCTCATCCTGTTGGGGACCCACTGTCCCAAACCCCTCATTGAGAACTGTGTTTCCTTAGGAACCATAGACTTTTAGTCATGGTAGGATATGGGGTTAGGGGACTCGAATAAACTTAAGTGTAGCAGGAGCACCGGTTGAGAGGGACCTGCACCCTGGGAGACAATGGCTTGGCTGGAGGGAGGAGAGCCAAGGCCATAGTGTGGCCATTCATACCATAGTTGAGGTCCCTGTGTGACCTGAGAAGAGCAAGGATTGTAGTCACATGCATCAGATAGGACAGGAGAACAGTCCAGCCCTTGAATGGCTTTGACAGACGTCGTGGAACATGCATGGATGGAGAGGAAGGCTGAGTGCCTACCTGGAGAGGACAGGTTGGGGGTTGGGGTCAGGTCCCAACCCCCATATCAATCATGAGCTGCCATGTTTTCTTGTGGATTCTCTGCTTTTTGCCAATAGCATCAAGGTATCAGACCAAGAGGAATCTGTTGTGGGCTGCATAACATTCGCAGTTAGAAATGCAAGTAGTTTTCAAATGTTTCCTTCAGTTTCTGGGGTTGTACCATAACGGACAGCCCCTGCCATACATGCCACAGCAGAAACCGGTGCAAGACCTGGACCTGGAAGAGATCAAACCAGCAAGGAATCCAGAAGGCACAGGCCGAGGTGTCCTTTAACATCCAGAGAGGAGAGTAGGTTTTCTGCAGCCAAATATATGTTTCTCTTGTTTGATCCAGGACATCTGGAGACACTGGGCCTCAGCTAAGGGACATAGAGAAGCCAGCACTGCAGCTGTGCTCAGCCCTGCCCAGCCCAGCTGATTTGCATGTGCCAAGAGCACAGCCCACTGCCATGAGGACTTCTTCATAGGCTGCTCACACCCTTTGCAGGACTCAATCCCAGTAAGAAAACAGCATGGACATGAGGGTCTCCACTCATTTCCTGGGTCTCCTGTTGCTCTTCATCCCAGGTAAGGAAGAACAGCACTCGGGATTGACTTAGTCCAGTGTGGTCAGTGCTGCATGACTAATCAGGAGAGTCTGCTAATTACATTAATAATTCGTACATATTTCTTTATGTGCCCGAAACTAGATATGAGATGTGACATCCAGATGACCGAGTCTCCATCCTCCCTGTCCTGCATCTCAAACAGACAGAGTCGCCATCACTTGTCAGGCAAGTGAGGACATTAGTGTAAATTTAGCATGGTTTCAGCAGAATCCCGGGCAATCTCCGAAGCTTCTGATCTATTATGGAACCAGTTGATATTCTGGGGTCCCTCCAGGTTCAGTGGATCTGGGACAGATTACACTCTCACTATCAGCAGCCTGCAGCCTGAAGATTTTGACACTTCCTACTGTCAACAAGGTTACAGTTCCCTCCCACAGTGAAACAGGCCATGACACAAATCCCCCAGGGAAGGAGAAGTGTGAGGCTCCACTGCCCCAGCTGCTCCCTCTGCTGCCTCCACGTGCTGAGAGCTCTTCTCAGAGGCACCAAGCTCTGAAGTTCACTGGAGATTTTCCAAGTAGCAAAGAGGGGGTCCTCTGCATGCTCTTCTTGCTCACCCTCAGCTCCATCAGCACAGACCTGCTAATTTGATAAAGAACCCTTAGAAGTACACTCAGGGAGTCTGGATTGTGGAAATAGTTGGCATTTACACAGCAAAATAGAGGTCATTATTTTCAATACTTGTTCCAAGCAGGGCCATTATTAACGGAAGGATTGGGTCTGCAAGTACAGCTGTGAGTGGGCTTGGGGTCTGCCAAGTAGGAAAACAGACATAAATGGGGTGCTCTGGTCTTACCCTAATCCAGGGCTTATCTGCAGTGAGGGTGCAGGCTGCCAAGCTCTTGGTCTCTCAGTGTTCCAGAACCCCTGTGTTGGGAGCTGCTTCTCTCAGCTGCCTGCAAGTTACAACTGTAATATAAAGCCGATTCCCCGCCCTTTCAAGTGAAGCCATTTTTCCCCCGCCTCCCATCCACTTGTCAATCTGTGATAAAGTTGCTCTGCCCTGCTCTTACTGTTACAGGAATTTCCGGCCTACTCTACAGCCATTTCGTGCTTCCCACATTATGTCCTAGCTTGTCAGTCTGAACATGCTAGCTCACTATTGGTTCATCAGTCAGCTTGCAAGTACTCTCCTCTGCTATTGTTTCCTTCCAGCCTGGAGATTCCAATATCTGGAGAAGCATCCACGCCATCTCTCTTTTTTCCCGTCTTTTCCAACCCCAGAGCGGACGTGCTAGTCGTACACATAATAAAGTCTCTGGTGTGTGGTCCTGTGTCCGTCATGGATTTCTGGGAGCTATTTTTGAGTCTCAGCTGAGATGGGGCGTACAGAGCGCCAGTTCCATCTGAAGGGCTGTAGAAACCGCGGGGCCCAAGCTGAGCTGCATTTTTCCTTACAACAAACTGGTGCTTCTGCACACCTTGCCTCTGCCCAGGTCTCTGCCTGAAGGCTCTCGTCCAAACTAAATTCTCCTGTTCTGATTTCCCAGTACTATGGGAAAATTGTCCTCAGAAAAGGAGGACAGTTCCAAGAAATGATAGAAGAGAAGAGGAGTTCTAAGAAATGTGCTTCTCCTCAGGATGGTGAGCAGAGGTGAGACCAGTGTCCCCTAGGCTCACTGCTGCTTCACCTCTCAACATCTTGATAGTAAGTGAGGGACTCCTATTAGGATGTTATTCCAAGTATTGTCAGCAACTCTGGAATCATGGAGAAAAAGCTGCATTATGTCACATGACCAAAATATCCTCTTGGGCTATACAATTACAATTGCATTAAAATGCAACTGCATTGTAACAAGTGGATAGACTTCATCAGAACTATTGAACCAAATCTAACCTTCCTTTATCACACAAAGCCCTGCTACTCCATGTTGTCCTTTGGCCTGTAGCGCCATCTGCATCCCAGGGAGCTTGTTAGATATGCAAATAAGCATCCATGCTTGACACTTGTCCCATGAGGATCTGCACGCTAAGAAGGTTCCAGGGGATCTGTACATGACAAGGGGCACCCTTAGTACACTTATCCAAAGTGACCACGATCCTGATGATTTAGGAGTTGCTTCCATATCTGGAGCTAAGCTATGACCCCAAAACCTATTCTGATATACAACATTTGAAGACATTTGAAAATGCCTCCTAAGTTTTACTACGAAAAATATCATCTAAACTAAAGAGGTGGATGCTGTTTGAGCTTGATGCCACCTGTTAGGTGGAAACTAAGGCGACTGTAAGTGGCAGAGCAGAGCAGCTGAGACAAAAACCAGCCTGCCAAATGTGACTGATCGGGTGGGCTAGAAAATTCCACTGACCCTTCACATCCACCTATCACTCAGTAGAAACCCCTCCCATTCTGGCCTATAAAAATTCTGGGCAGCCAGGGCCATGTGCGATTTTCTCAGGGTCCCTACTTGAGCTGTATCCCAGGGGCCTGAGAATTTTGCCCCAGAGCTGAATTCCAATAGAGCTTGCTTCAGCCACTTTCTCTCTGATTATATTTGACCACTAACCGTGCCCCCAAGTTTACACCACCTTTCCCCTCCCTGAAGCTTGAGGGACCCAGGAACCTGGAAAGCTCCAGAGAGTCACTGAGGTGAGGTGTGCCTTGCCTGTCCCCTGTGGAGACAGCTGGTCTGCAGGTGGTTTAGGGGTTCCCTGGCTCTGGCCATCCTCCTGCAAGACAAGGGTGCCAGAGCATGTTCTCAGGTAAGTCCCAAGAGGTCCTGCCTTGTGAGCCCCTTAGTGGCTCCAGACACATTAGGGAGTGGCATGATTTCTCATCATGGAGACAAGCTGGTTTAGGGAAAGAGATGGAGAAGGAGAGGGAGAGACTGTGGGGTGTGCAGAGAGTTGGTGCTCTCATGGTTCACTAGACTCTGGCCACCATAATATCAGGTTGTTCCCATGAGGACTTTCGATGTACCTTACTTGGGAAGAGTGCCTTTTCAGGTGGAATGAGGGCTATTTACAGGACAGAGAGTCCTGAATTAGCCAGGGGACATAATTGCAATCACAGCTTTCCTCTGAATAGAAAGAAAGAGGGGGACTTAATGCAGACAGGGTAAGGAATCCCAGGAAAACCACGCTGGACAGGGGAAATCACATAAGGGCATTTATTAAGCAAACAGAGTGTCTCCCTGCAGGGTAAGAGAGAAAAATGAGAGGAAAAGAGAAAGGAAAGAGAAAGGGTGTGTGCCAGAGAGAGTGGAAAGCAAGGAGGAGAAAGAAAGTGAGAGAAAAGCAAGAGAGAAAAGATGGTGGTGAAGTTATCTTTAAGAATCCCTCTTGGCTCACAGGGGACCATAACGGAGACGGGTACTTGAAAGCTGACTGCTGAACCAGTAGCGAGCTAGGATGTTCACAGAGTGACAGTCGTTGGGAGGTGGGGGAAAATGGCTGCACAGGAAAGGGCGGGGAGAGCAGCTTTGTATTACAGACGGAAGAGGCGAGGCCGTGTGAATACACAGACAGAATGGAGAGATGTGGCCACAGCCAGAGAGGATTTCAGCCTCCAGAAGCTGGAGCCAGCAGGGCCCACTCTCCCAGCTCTGCAGGGGCTCCAGCCTGCCAACACCCTGATGTTGGATCATTGAATTGAGTCCAGCCCGTGTCCTGCAGAGCTGTGGGGTAGGGCACTACTGGGGCTTCCAACCACACTGTGTGCCCATTTGTTCCTATAGTCCCTGGAAATGAGGGTATAAGGGCTCAGGAAAACCCAGAGCCAGGGCTGTGTATTTGCTAAGTCCTTGGGACTTTTTCTTGCTTAATATAAATGAGTGGTGGAAATTTTCATGTTTGTAGGGGGTTCATTCTTGTCCAGCCTGGATGAGGCAAGGGAATTCGGTCTGAAGACAGTGCTGGCTATAAATTGAATTAATTTTAAACTTATCTAATCAATAAACAAAAGAGCCAATAATTTTTTCACAAGGGAGCAGGCAAGGCAGATCTAGTCGCTAACAAAATGGAGAAGCCAACAATTCCTTTATTTATAATCGCATGTAAAGGCCCAGACTGGGAGCGGCTGCTTCCATGAGGAAGAGGATGGGGTGTGTAAGTTCAGGTGGGCTAGGTGGGCTCAATGGCAGGACCAAAGGTAAACATGGCAGGCGTGGCAGACACAGTTAGCAGCCGAATAAAATGGGACAGAAAGTGGCCAAAGCAATTGGAATTTGGCTCTTGGGTGAAATTCCAAGACCCCCGGGGTATTGGGACCCAGAGAAAATCGCACATGGCCCTGGCTGCCCAGGGTTTTTATAGACTGGGATGGGAGGCGGTTCTGTTGAGTGACAGGTGGGTGTAAAGAGTCAGTGGAAACTTCCATCCACCTTGCTGTGAACTTTCTGGTCACCTTGGTGGGCTGGTCTTTGTTCCGGCTGCTCAGCTTTGCCCCCTACAGTTGCCTAATTTCTGCCCTAACAGGGTGGAGGTAAGGAAGCAATTTGCTTAGAGAATTCCCATATTCTCAGATGGTGGACCAACTCTGTACAGGGCCTCTTACTGCCTGTCTACCTGAAACACTCTCTCATGGCTGCCAGTTCCTGGGAGTTGGACCTCTGTACCCCATGGCTCAGTCAAGCCTGTTTCTGCTAAACATGGATGGCTTCCCACACATTCGAAGAAAGGATCATGGAACTCCAGGATGGCATAATGGTGCTGGGTGGAAATATCTTACACAGTGTTCTTCAAAGTGCACGGAGAACAGTAGACTTCTTAAAGACTGCTTCACTGATGATGGTCTGTTTAAACTCAGGACACACTTTTGCGCTGCATTTCACAGAGGGGAGACCCAACCATCAGATCACAGGTCATTTCCCAGAGTCTCCATGTCAGTGATAGCGGTGTAATTTGCATGCAGGCGTGCTTTCCTTAGGCACATCTTCAGCCATGTGGCCAGATGCATCCCAGAGACGGGTCAATACCAGGAGGATAGCGTGAAATTGACCGTTTCCTGCTGCCTGCACCACACCATGCTGACCATGAGCCTAAAGTCCCTTCCTCATGCTCTGACTTCATTTCAGATTGAGGCCGGGAGCAACTCTATTGCCTGGATCCTCCCTCACTCACTCTCCTCCCATCTCACTTCTCTCTTCTATTATTCCATCATGCAAATATAATAGTCCCCCTAAGATGGAAAAAGTAAACAAACAGGACACCTAACTCCCCTCCTACCACCCTACGTCCATGTCACTGGTGTCCAGTAAATCAGGTAATTAACATGAGGTTGCATGCTTACACTGAGCATTTCTAACTATGTTGTATTTTTGCAAGCTCTCCTGTTATAATAATTTTCTGTGGTTTTTGACAAAATGACACCAAATCATGACATGGAGGAAATATTTGTGGAATTTGAGCATAAATTTCAAACAGGGGTTTAAAGTCATTCCCACCCCTGGTGTGAGCTCCGTGCTGGGTCTTCAACAGTAGATCCACTTTAGCTTCAAGTAGCCCAATGTGATTGTCTCAAACTTGTGGAGGTCAGAAATCTTACTGAGCCAAGATCAAGGGCTGAGGAGAGCTGAAGACTACAGAGATGTTAGTGACTCCTTTGACTCTGGGACTCAGAAAAGGAATGAATTCTATGCCTATCTAAGAGAGACTGGCAAGGGGAATCCACATACTTCCTGAATGTCTTCATTTCCCACACATCCAAGCAGCAAAAGCCAGAATTTGGAGCAGGGATGTCATCTGAAAATGTGACCTTGGCCCACTGTCCCAGAATGAGTCGCCAGCCACTGGTTCCCATGCAGACAATGTGTCTACTCTTTGCAGGCAATCTAGAAGGGAGGGAGGAAAGAGACAGGGAGGAGCCCATTAGCTGGTGGCAGGTCAGCCACCAGAGGAGAGGACTGAGGCTCAGCCCATCTGGACGCCTAGGGGACAAGCCATGGGTCATTAGAGCTGAGGTGAAGAGCTTGTGTGTGCCTCTCCTGCCATACACTCCCAGGGATTTGCTGGGAACACTATCTGGTTCCTATCTGTGTTCTGTGCAGGCAGAGCTGCCCTCCCAGCTGCTGAGAGCCCAATGAGACACACATGGCTGTCAGGAATACTGTGGGGCACCGTGGTGCTAAAAGGTCCCTGTACCAAACCTCTCAGCTCCCTGCACCCATGAAGGGATTTGGACCTTCAGCATGGAGCTACAAGCTTATCTAGAGACCTCAGCAGGCCACAGGCAAGCCACTTCCCAGGAAGTTCAGGCCCAGGACTGGCAGCAGGAGGCCAGTGCCCAGGCTGCAAGACCATGCTCTAGCCACCTATGGTCATGCATCCCTGAGACTCCTAGGGCCTCGGCACCACTGGCAGTGCTGAAAGGCAGAGCTGGCTCCACCTCCCTCTGCTGACCCTGATTGCCATGCTGGGAACAGAATAGAGAAGCAGGACAGAAGGGTACTGAGTCTTTGTTCATATTTTATCAGACCCAAGAGTTTCTCCATGGACAGACACTCTGGCCTGATGAAGTGGAGACTGTCCTGGACACGTGTCTGGAGGCTGTCGTGGTGGGTCAGCGGCTGTCCCCGCACACTGCTGTGAGCCATTGGTGACTGTTGCATATGTGTGTGGCCCTCAGCTAGGGCAGAGGGTTTGCTGGACTGGCCTCTGCCAGGGCTGCCTCCCTCTCCTGTTCTGTAGAAGGCCCTGCTCCAGAGGAGCTGTCCCTCTGCCTCAGGAACGTGCTGGCAGGGAGGCAAACTCAGGAATATTCCCAGGACAAATTGCCTTGAACTTGTTTTCTCTGAGAGATTAAGAGTAGGAGACCTGGACTGAAACAGAGCACATGCTTTTTCCTAACCCAGAATCCCATAACTGACAGGAGGAAGATGTGGTATTTAATTGAGGATGAGTCTTGGCACCTCTCCTCAAGCTTCATGGTCGTGTGGGGCCAGGGATAATATGGAGGCCCCCGATCCACAATATGCAGTCCATTCATTCCCAGGGCACAGAGGATACTTGTAGCTTCGAATAAGGGCGGGTCTGCGACTCTCTCTAGTAAATTCATTTTGCATCTTCAGTGAACTCCCTGACATTCTGCAGAGTAATGATGACCTAGGGCTCTTAAAATTGACTTGGATATATTACCTGTTCACAATTAATGCTCTATTTATTTCCAAAAAGTGAAATAACTTCATTCTTTTAGAATGTGCACAGTACAGCATGAAATATTTCACAAGTTCCAGAGAAACATGGAGGACTGGTTAGAGACATGCTCTAAGATTCACTAAGAACTTCCATGAGGAATGCCTCTATTCCCTTGCCATTACCCTAGTACAACTGTGAAGTGGATCCCACAGTAAGGCCTTGGTTCATTTTCAGTTTTGCCAGTTGTCCCCAGATCTGTTTCATGTGCCAAGTAGCTTGCAGGGATCAACACATTCACTGCAGGGCAAATCTTACTGCTGTGCTTAAGAGGTGGAGACCCTGGGGAGTCCTACCTTTCTAAGTCACCAAGGAGCCAGTCCTGCAGCTGTGCCCAGCCTGCCTAGCCCTGCTGATTTGCATGTGACCATGAGCACAGCTCAGTGCCCTGTGGACTCCTTATAGGCTGATCACAACACTGTGCAGGAGTCAGTCCCAGTCAGGACCACAGCATGGACATGAGGGCCCCTGCTCAGTTCCTGGGGCCCTGTTGCTACTGCTTCCCTTGTAAGAGGGATAACTTCCCGGATATGCCTCAGGCCCAGTGTGGTCGTGCTGCCTGGCTCTCTAAAGAAGTCTCTTATAACATGAAAAGTACATGGTATTTTTTATACTTCTAATTCGTGCCAGATGAGACACCCAGATGACTGAGTCTCCATCCACCCTGTCTGCATCTCAAGGAGACAGAATCACTATCACTTGCCAAGTGAGTCAGAATACTTACAACAGTTTAGCCTGGTATCAGCAGAAACCAGGGCAAGCTCCTACGCTCCTGATCTATAATACAAACAGTTTGCACTATGGGGTCTCTTCAAAGGTTCAGTGGCAGTGGATCTGGGACGATTACACTCTCACCATCAGCAGCCTGCAGCCTGAAGATGTGGCCAAATATCTGTGGGAGGGGAATCGCAGTTCCCCTCCCACAGTGATACAGTCCATGACAAAAAACCTCCAGGGAGCAGAAGTGTGAGGCTGTGCTGCCCCACCTGCTCCTCCTCCTGCCTCCACCTGTTGAGAGCACTGCTCACAGGCAACCAGGCTGTGGGCCATTGGGTGATTTTAGTAAAAGGGACCACAGAGGCTCCTCTCCACCCTAATTCTTTGCTCCTGCTCAGCCCCAGCAGCTCATGCCTGTACTGATTTAGTAAGAACATCAATCAGCACACCTGAGGAGTGGGGCGAAGGCATCAACTTGAATTCATGCAGCAAAGTTCAAGTTACTGGCAAGAATTCCAAGCAGGAGAGTTTTTTAAACAAAGAAATTATAATTTTAAAAAGTTTTGATTGACATATTAATTCACATATTTTTGGGTAGGATGTGATGATTCTCTCTTGAACATCACATGATCGTGAAGTGTGAAATTGGCATATTCATTTTCTTAGACATTTATAATTGTTCTGTGGTGAGTCTTTCAAAACTATAAGAGTTTGGCAGCAAAGGTGCCCCTCCTGCAGATGGGGATGCTCTGGTCCTCTGCCCGCAAGCATCGTGCCTGTCACAGGAGGTCTAACCTCCAACAGTGAGGCCTTCTGTCCTCTGTGGGCACAGGTTCCCTTCCAGCTCCTGGTGGTCTCCTTACTGACCTTCAGCTCTTCTGCTCTTCAGCTCCAGGTGGTCTCCTTACTGACCTTCAGCTCTTCTGCTCTTCAGCTTCAGGTGGTCTTCTTATTGACAGTCAGCTCTTTCAGTTCCAGGTGGTCTCCTTATTGACCTTCTGCTCTTCCAGTGCCAGGTGTTCTTCTTATTCACCTTCTGCTTCCCAGTGTCAGGTGTTCCCCTTATTGACAGTCAGCTCTTCCAGTGCCATGTGGTCTCCTTAGTGACCTTCTGCTCTTCCAGCTCCAGGTGTTCTCCTAATTTA
This sequence comes from Sciurus vulgaris, assembly GCF_902686455.1. NCBI lineage: Eukaryota > Metazoa > Chordata > Mammalia > Rodentia > Sciuridae > Sciurus > Sciurus vulgaris. The sequence continues at coordinate 3,782,509 of NC_136475.1, forward strand.
CAGACATCACTTCCAACTCCAGGCATTATGTATATTGACCTTCTGGTCTTCCAGCCTCAGGTGTTCTCCTTAATGAACTTCTGCTCTTCCAGCTCCAGGTGTTCCTCTTATTGATCTGGCTCTTGCAGTGCCAGGTGGTCTCCTTATTGACCCTCTGCTTTTCCAGTGCCCAGATGTTTCCTTATTGAGCAATCCTACAGGAAAAAACGGAGGGAAAAGAATTCATGGCAAATGTGCTGCCAGAGCGATCCTCAGAATAGAGAGTGACAGCCGACTGCCCATTGTGCTCATGATTTCCCAACTCACAGGATTTTGCTGGTTATGCCATTAGCCTGACGTGTCCTTGGAGTTGTTTCTAAATGGCTTTAGCAAGTCTGAGATGAGAAAGCAAGAATGATATCGTCATAGGAGAAATAGTAAATAGGAAAATTAAAGATATATAAAGTAATCAGTCGAAAAATCTAAAACATTTTTGAACACATACACACATAATTTTTATTCTTATGATAAAATTGTATTACTCAAACTTTGTCTAGGAGCCAGAAGCCTCCTCGACAACGTGTACACCATGTTACATATGCTAACTAGCTGACACAGTGCAGAAATACTGCATGAGATTCTGCACTGTAAGATGAGCAGGGATCTCTAAAGAGCAAAGCTATGCTTCTGAGATGTTTACTTAAGCTAAGAAGATTGTCTAAAAATGTATTTTAAGTCACGCGTTCGAGACAAAGCCGACTTCAGTATGTAATGAAAACAAAGTTAAATTTCATTTTCTAATTTTAAAATTTGAAAAGCATAATTATTTGTCAATAGCATGACCTCATCCCTTGAAAATAAAATAGCATAAAGTCTTTGTATTAAATTGATGAAGTTTCAAGTTAGACAATTTTTTGGGCTTGTGTTGGAGTAGGTGGGGCCTAAATATTCTTAAGCAGTTTGAACTCAGGATGGGGTTCCTTTGACCTGGATGTTTGGAGACGTTCTCTGACACTTTATGAACATTCCTCTTCCTCTTGAGAATATCACTGTGGATGAAGGGTTCTTTTTCTCATCAGTGTTGTTTTACAATATTCCAGATTCCTCAAAATCCAGTGAGTGGATGTTCCTTAATTGCTGGTTTCTCTTCACTTTGGCGTGACCTTTGAGGACACCTTAGCTTCTGACTAATATAGTCTGCTTTCTGTCATTTTCTCTGTCCCTGGCAAGGAGTCAGTCATTTCCGCAAGGATCACTGGTTCCTTTTATGGAGAAGGTCATTTACATACCAAAACAGGACACTATGGTGCTCATTGGAGTAAGCCTGTTATTATTTCTAGACTAGTTAGAATTATCAGTCATCCATCTACCTAACAACCTATGTATCCATTAATACCTACTGATCTTCCTATACACATATTG
>NC_136475.1:3784009-3868554 GCF_902686455.1 Sciurus vulgaris
AGCAGTGGGTCTGGGGCCTCACTCACTCACAATCAGCAGTGTGGAGGCTGAAGATGTCGCGACCTCCTACTGTCAGCAGGGTTTAGCTCTCCACCACAAGGTGCTGCAGACTTGAACAGAAAACCTTCAGGTTCTCAGGGCCCAGCTGCTTCCTTTTCAGAGGCTGGGGCAATGTCCAGGGCACTCTGTCACAGAACCTCCGTCCTGCTCTGCAGAGGAGCCAGACTGATTTCAGCTCAAGGGCCTTTAGCTCCTGGACAAGAGGAAAGTGCAGATGGGACGAGGTTCCAGAGGGCCCTGCTTCTGTGGAGCAGCACTGAGGAGAGTCTGAGAACTCTGGGCAGAGCCTGAGGGGACATCCAGAAGGAAGTTCCTGGTCTCTGACCCAGTGTGCAGGGCCAAGGAGGAAATGCCCTTCCGGAGGGGTTCCCTGTCAGTGAGGAGCAATTGTGGAGTGACAACCCCTGCCCCAGAACCAAGTCACCCATTAGAGAGCACCCGTGGACCCAGGGTGATTACTGTGAGGTGAAGCCATGATGGCCTCTTCTTTTGGGGATGCTGAAGGTAAATTTCTGCATGTTTCTGAAGAATGTGTGTCACTGTGGAAGTGGGCAGGACACACCCCCAAACATGAGAATGTGACAGAGGTTCAAACCATGACAGAAGGAGTGTCTCGTCCTTGTTCTGTGATTCCTTCCCAGCCCTTCTTTGGGATGCAGTGGCCCTGGTGAGCATGTGAACAGGCCTCTTGTCAAACAACATGTGCACAGGAACACTGTCCGAGGCAGGGAGCTGGGCCTCTGCACCCCACCACATTTACTGAATGACAGGAAGGCTGCCTGATGCCCTTGTCCACCTAAGAGGGTTTAGAAAACTTCAATGTGTCTGAATTTCTCAAAATTGAAATAGAGGACATGAAGGTCAAATGTAAGGAGAGAATGTTTAGTGGGATGCATGGATCCTGTTTAGGACATGGTGAGGCAAGGGTCCCGGTTAGGACATCCTGAGGCATGGGTCCTGGTTAGGACATAGTGAGGCATGGGTACTGGTTAACATCGTGACGGAAATCAGCTGAAAGGCAGCTCTAAGTTTTCTCTCCCTTCTCAATAAAATCTGCTCACGTTCCAATTAAGTAAAGCAGTGGGGTGGCCAGGAGTCGCCTGCTTGGTCACTTCAGTGATTAAACAAAGAGCCTTCAAAGGAGCTTTCAGTTTTATAGGGATTCAGAATAATATTAAATTGCGGGGAAAATTTTGTTGGGTTGTTCAAGACATGCAAGCCCAATATTCTCTGTGCTCAGGACATTGTTCCTATGAATCAGAGAGATGGAATTAGGTAGTTTCTAGAATCTCTCTGCCAAGGTGAGAATCGCAGGGACCCCACTGAGGACTGCTGTCCCCAACCTCACAGAACTGTGCACTGCATGGGTTCTCTGTTCCTGTCATTCCCAGCAATGACCGAGGTTCCGTGCTCTCTCCTCATGGCCTCATTGCTGACCACTGAACTCTTTGCCACTCACGTCTTTCTGAGGACCAGGAGTGTCCATCCAGGTGTTTTCCTTGCTAGCTCAAGTGTGGGAGGCATGACACCCAGCATGCAGAGTCACCAGGTCTCCATGAAAGGGAGGGGACTTCCTTCTGCTGAACCAGGGAACACAGGAAACATCCCTGGGTCCAAGGATCTCTCTGAATCCAGCCATGGAACTGAGATGCACTGCAACAGGATGTTCTTTGCCTCTACGTAGAAAACCCCAGCTGAGCACATTCCCTGTAACCACTGCCTCAATAGAGTCCTTCAGCTTAGATCCAGGTTTTCCTGATGTGCCAGAAATGTGCAGTGGTTTCTAACTACATGCAGCCCACAGCAGGTTCCAAATAATTTACGGTGTTCACTAAGCCATGTCTAGGAGTCCAAGGGGCCATCCTGAATTTTAATGAACTCATGGAAACCATGTGGGTCTGAGAGTTTGAAAGGTTGCTTTCTCTAGAATTGAGTGGACAATGAGGCCTCTTCCATTTCTGATGTAGGGCAGAGATCATTTGTTATTAACATCAAGAAGGGAGGTGAGTGAGAACAAGTCAGAGACAGATTTGAAAGCAAATTTTTTTAATTTGTATATTTTATTATGTATTTCAAAGGAAAATGTCCAAAGGAATAGGATATTTGAAGGAAAAATTATTAGGGAGGATGAAATAGGTATTTCCAGAGGAAACTGGCTGTGCCTTGGCCTGTTAGGTGCAGGCCCTTCCCAGTCTGCACTGTGTAACTCTTGAAAATAACAATAATGCATTTATTCCACTCAAAATGACACTGTCTAACCTGCTCCTGTTTTAAAATGAGGTTGAAGACACAGGATTACTGGGCCAATCTACCCTTACATCCTCTTAGATGTATTTCTTGTTTATTGCATTGAAGATCTCCATGACATCCAGGCATTGTCCTAAGGCAACCCTGACCCTCCATGGTCCTCTTCACAGCAGTTGGCTTGGTGCAGAGGGAGCATCCTCTCAGCTCCCCTGGGGCTGGTAGAACACAATCTCTGAGTTGTCTTGTGCCCAGACAGTCCTGCAAGGGTAAATCTAGTAATGCACCTGAGGAGGAAGAACGTCAACAGGAGGTCTGCTCAGAGAGCCTTTCCCTCAGGCCCCAGCTGAACCTGCTTTGCATAGTCCTTCCCCAGAAGGCCCCACCCCTCACAGGCACTATTAATGGACAACCAGAAGAGGAGCCAGGTGAGCTAGAGGGAGGCAGGCACTCTTGCATGCAAGATGGGGCCACCCACCCAGCTCCTGTGCTTTCTTCTGCTCTTCATCTCAGGTGAGCCAAGGAAGGGGAAATGTTCCCTGAGCCTCCTTCCCATGGATGTTGCCAGAGGGGACCAGAAGACCACACCACACTAGGCTTGTGCCTGGGACAATATGTCTCCCAGAGAAAGGAATTCTTCCTCCAAAGGTTCTTGACCCCATTCACCTGGGTTAAGATTCTTCTGTACTTAGGCTGACTTTGACATGTCTTACAAAATTACAGGTTTGAAAATGAACCAGGCCCTAACCCAGTCTCCAGCTCTCTGGCTGTCTATCCTGGGGAAAGAACCACCATCACCTGCACAACCAATCCCAAGGAGAACACCAAGTTTTCTTGGTATCAGCAGAAACAGGCCAGGTTCCCAAACTCCTGGTGCATGGCACATCCACCCTGGCTTCAGGAGTCCCAACCCGGTTCAGTGGCAGGCAGTCAGGAGCAGATTTTACCCTCAGTATCAGCGGCGTGGAGACGACTGGTGCTGGCATCTATTACTGGCTGAGTGGCCAGGAGACCACAGTGATACAGCCCAGAACAAAAACCCTCAGAGCTGCAGACAGCAGCTGTGCCCTCTGATGCATGAAGCGCAGGGTCCTGGGTGACTACAGCTCTCCGAGAGTTCCTTTTGTTCTTCCATCTGCAGAAACACCTGCTGATGAAATCCAACTCCTCAGACTGCTTTTCAGAAGAAAGGTGGTAGAGCAGGTTTGGTTCCTGGGTGCTTACAGCAGGATGTCAGACATGGAGCATGAGGTGTGCTTTGACTGAGTGGCTTCTCCTCCATACACATCTTCACAGAGATCTGAGGACACAGTGGACATCACAATGGAAACATTCCTCTCTAATGGGAATCTGAGTCACAGAAACCCATATCCTCATTCATTATAATCATAATTAAAGGCAAATTCTAAGTTGAAGGTGCCCTTGAGGGATCCTGAGTAAAACTCATTCATACACCTGCCAGTTGAGGCATCAGACAGAATTTGAAGAAGAGAGGGGTTATCCCCCTCCCACTGGACAACCCCATGGCCCTCTCCTTTAAAGTTTCAGCCACAACCCAACATGCCATGGGCTGGGGGCCCAGCTTTAACACGTGGGCATTTGGGGGTTTATCCAAACCAGAGCTCAGTTTACAGGTTTTCTCTGTGCCACACAAAGGAGCAGATAGCTGTCGAGTTCAGCTTGTCCTGCTTCAGAATAATGTCTTCCCTACGTCAGTAATAAAGAAATGAGGACAAGATGACTGAAACCTGAAATTCCAGAGTTTGTAAGTCATAGTTCTCAGGAAAATGGAAGCAATGGGGTGCACAGATTTATGTCTCCTAGAGGATTCTGTGAGCACCAGCTACATGATGAAGGAGTTAGAGGAGTCCCTGATGACTCCTCTGCTGTGCCTCCAGACAGCACACTTAGCAGCTGGGCCACACGTGGAGGAGGAGTGTGCTAGGGCTGCACCACCCTGGGAGGAGCATGGGTCACTTGGGTCCATACTACTCTCCAGCTTCCTCAGCCTGCACCCTGAGGACTGCTGGGTTGACGTCTGTCCCAGGCCCACTGCCACTGACCTTCCCTGAGCTCCAGAGATCTGCTTGGAAATATGGTCTATTATGTCTCGTCCAGTGAGTACAATGAAGACTCGGCTCTCTGATGGAGTTTTAAGGTCTTTGTTTTTATGGGAGAGCTTCTGAGCCGAGTGCCTGGTTCTTTTTCCTCCACCGCCGCCGTCTTCTTCTTTTCTTCTTCTTGTCGTGCACTCTCTCTCTTCGTCTTCTTCTCGCCACACAGCTCTCCCTCTTCTTCTTCTCACAACGCAGCTGCTGCTGCTCTCCACTGTGAAAAGTACACAGCTTTATGGGATGTAACAGAAATCACCTAACGGGTCAGGCATTTGGCTCGTAGACACTTAATGGTGGGTAATGAGGACATGTACTGATCACGAGCTAAGCATGGACATAGAGGAGATCAGTCAGCCAATAGAAAGCACTTCATTAAAGTTGTTTTTCTTTGTGGTTGGGATTCTCGGCGCCAACATAGGCTACCACTGCCGGCCCTACAGGGCAGCGGCCTCCAACACTATTAGGCCCTGTGGAGCCAGGTTTGCCTTCTGGTCAACCCACTAGAAATAGGCAATCCGTCACTGTGAAGGAGGCTCTGCCTGGACCTGCAGGAGATGGAGGCTGGCTGTCCAGGCTGATGATGGACAGGGAGAGGGGATTGGGTCATCATGATATCTCTACTGGCTCCCAAAATAATGACAGAGAAATGCAAGATTATGTACAACACAAGCCACACTCAAGAAGTGTTTTATGTTTGAGTTTAAATCAGTTTTCGTATGTGATATTCTTATTCTTATCACTCAAATATTCAGTTTCAAAACAGAAGCCAAAATATGCAAGGTCTATTTTCTCTCAGATTCACCCAGCATCATCTCCTTTCTGTTTCAGTCTCACCACACAAAGCTCCTTGCTAAGCTCAGTGGCCCCATCTGGAGCACAAGACCAGACCTCTCCATGTGGGCCCCAGGGCGTCCCCCTTCTCCTTCCTCATCCCCTCTGTCCTCACCAGGGATCCAGAGCATCAGCAGCCCCAGGAGCTGAGCAGGGAGCCTCATTTTGAGAAGGTGAGCTGAGGAGTCCTGGTGAGTGAAGGCCAGGTTAGAGCTGAGCTTTTATGTCAGCCTGGCAGGAAGACCCTCCCCAGGGAGCAGCATGCAAATTTTCTGGTGGGTGCTGGGGTTGAGGAGCCAGTGGGGTGAGTCTGACCTGTCAGAAACTTAACATGAAAGACTACCTGTTAGGATAGTCTCAGCAAGAGAAAGAATATTGTTTACACTTTCTTCTGTTTTTCTTTGGAGTTTTCCAATTCTTCATTACTTTTCCAGACACATTTTATATATTTTTAAACAATGTTGAGTTTCCATGACCCTCTGGTGAGTGTTATTTCCCTGTTGAGAGTAGTATGAATCCTCAAGGTCTGATTACTTGTTGGTGATGTAATACACACACAGACCAAAGGGCAGAGGCTCAGGTTGCACCTGCATGGAGTGAAAGACACACTCCTGACCCAGGAGGAGCTGTGAAGATTTCCTTTTCCTGTTGCCTCCTGCTGCCTCCTCTCCATTAAGGATTTCCCATGGCAGCTCCATCCTCAGATCTAGCTCAAGTGCTTGGGCTCTCTTTAACTTGACCTTCATGTAAAATGAAGTGATGTTTTGTGTCCATAACCTCCCTTGTTTCCTTGCTATCTTGAGCCCTTCTTTCCTCCCTGTGGAATCTAGACCTTGCCTCTGGTCACTTCCTAGGATTCTAGAGGGCTTCTTCTGGGGTTTCAGGTAGGGCTCTCTGGCAATGATGTCTCTTCATTTATATAGCTCTGCCTGCATTTTTCAGTTCTGTTTTCTGGGGTGTGGGATTCTGACATTCCTTTGGACACTGTCCATGGTCATTCCTTTGGATATCCATCACTTCAGTGTCCTTGTTTCCAATGACAGTTGACCATGCCTTGTGTTGAACAGAGTCTGCTTTCTCTGGTTTATTGCAGGTTTTCACTCAGTTCTCCCTTTTGTATGCTTTTCTGCGTTTAGAGACCTAATTCTGTTTTTCTGAAGAGGTTGCTATGATATGCAGATGAATGTGCTTCATTGCATTTGAAAGGCTTTTGCAACATTTCCCCAAATGTTGAATATTTAACATTTAAGTATTTGAAATCACAAGCTGGGTCTTCTTAGGGAATCTGGTGCAAATATCCACCAGAGACACAGCTTTGAGTTCAAGCAAGGTTTACTGGCAGAGAATCTGCCAGGCTGCCCCTCTGCAAGGATCAGCAGCCTGCAGGAAAAACTCCTAAACTGTATAGTCATGTACAATGGAGTAGCCAAAAGATAACTGGTCTGGCCCTGTGACTCTTATGCGATGTCTCTGCTGTGGTTTTGGTTATTGGACTCTTTGACTGGAGGGTGTTATGCCTGTGTGGGCAGGTGATGTTTTTCAAAATGAAGTTACCTTGGCCTAAAAGACCTAACAGGTCTCACTCCAGTGCCATCAAAACCACGTACACCCTTTTGACCACCAGCTGCTGCCCTCTTGGTGGTACTGCAGCTCAACACCATTGAGCTGAGTGTGGAAGGGCTCAGTCCAAGAACACAGGCCACAGACCCTGCTGCAGCTATCCAAAGCCCTAGTGCTTTACAGGAGTGAACACTAATCAGTCTGCTTTATTCCCAGACAACTTCCAGAGAAATGAGTCATTCTTCATGATTTCAAATTTTTTTTCATATTTTTATGCTTATATTTGTCTGCATTGTTGAAAGGATGCACAGAATTGCTGATGGCAAAGTAGCTGAAAAACATTTACCAGTGAGTTGAAAAGTCTTCCTGAAATTCCTCCTGAAGGATGGAGTTGGCAAACTCCACTAATAACATAACACACCTGTGAGAACAGAATGGGGCTGGAGGAGCAGTGGCAGAGCTGTTGGGCAGCATGTGCAGGACTGCTGTTTCCATCAGCAGCACTAGAATGGAAAAATTAGGGTTTGGGTTGGTGCTCTGGGAACAAGGAGAAACCAAACTCTAAACGCATGCTTGTTGAACTCCAATCTGGAGACTTCTCAAAATCAGAGGTTGCAAAGCAGTCTTTTAAAACATTCTATGTAAGTAATAGGATTAAAAATAAGTCAATGCACTGGAGATAATGGGCCAAGGACAGGTTCAAACACAGAGTGACAAAGAGGTGGGAGAGGAGGAGACAGCATGAGTGGGGACTCACTCAGAACTCCTGCTCTCTCCATCAGTTAATTATTTAACTACACATTTAAGTTTATTCTGAATATTTTTAGATGTGAAAAATTTCAAAACATACAAAGCCAGAGGACAGGAAGCAGAGGAGGGCTGGAGAAAGTTGAGGGCTGGTGTTCTGGGCTCAGCAAGTTCAGCTCTGCTGCTTCTATGAGCAGCCACAGGAAGGGAGTCTGAGGTGCAGGCACAGGGCTGGGCAGCAGAGGGACCTGCTGACTTCCTGACTTGATGGCTACACACTGCAGCTGTGCTCTGGACCCCACAGGCTCCTCAATGACTGTGCACAATCTCTAGGTGCCAATCAGAAATAAAACCATGCCAACAAATCTCCCCTGTCTCCTCCTCAAGCTTCCCCAGTGCTCCCTGTTCCCAAAAGCACATCGTGGTTATGCAAATGGGAAATTAGTCTGCACTCAGTGCTGCTGTTGAGTCTGCAATTCTGGATTTTACCTCGCTGGTTTTCTTTCCAAGGATGCAAATTTTGTTCCTAGACCAAAGTCAGGATTCCTTATTTGGTTTAGTTTATTTTCCTACCAACTGTGACAGATTTTTGTACTTTTCTTTATTACCTTGACACTTCTAAAGGGTACTGGGGCTTTGTTCAGAAGGTCCCTCTGATTAGATTTTTCTGGTATTTTCTGTTGGTCAAACTCAAATGCTGCATGTTGATGGCAGTGTTTCAGAAGGAATGCTGCTTCTCACCACATCAGGGGATACACAGTGATGATGTGACATTACTGGGGAGGATAAATGAACAGGACTGTGGAGCACTGTGTGAGGGACAGGAGGTCAGGATATTTCCCTGGTCACAGGCTCACTACCATTAAGAATAGACTCCTTCGAGCTGAGTTTGTCTTTTTCACATTCAGTTCTTATTAAAGCTGGTCTCCAATAAAGAATCATGAAGAAATTAATTGTGTTCATTCAAATGACAAATGATTCCTTGATGGACACTGATGGCTGGAATGACCCTGGAGCAGGAAGAGAAGAGCGGGCTGAGTACACACGGGAGTCCACTAGAGAAGAGCGCTGGCTGAGTCAAGGATGTGGGAAGCACATGGACATTTCTACCACAGGTGTGTTGCTGAAGCCAAATGGACAGACAGAGCATGCAGAGTGCTTCTCCTAAGTAGGGGTGAGGGGTGGAGCTTGCCTTGGTGACATTTTGGACACCATACTGAAAGTCACGCAAGGACAGCAAGCCATCACTACTGAGGAGAAGGGCTCCTGAACAGTCCAGGGCAGGAAGCTGAGGCCACAGCACAGACTCAGCTCTCAGTGTAACAATGGCCCTCAGGGCCCTGTGAATATAGCTCTGAGGGTTACTTTAAATGGGAAAAGGTTTTCCTGTCCTCTTCTCCCTCTCCCCTCCCTAAGCTGGGGGCCTAGAAGATCCCCCTGAGCTATCTGTGCTCCACAGGAAGGAGGTCTCTGCCAGAGGACCTGGGAAGTGCCTATCTCCCAAATTAACAAGTGAATCAACACCACAGGGGCCTGGGACTCCTGTGGGGCACATCTGGAATTTGGCCTTTGAAGAGCTCCTTTAAGAGCCCCCTGAGCCTCTGGATGGGGAGAATCTCAGCCTTTGGAGAGGAGTCCCCTCTTCTTCTCCTCTTCATTTTCTCTAAACAGCATCCTCCTTATTGATTTGCCATCACACTGGGCACAAGGACCAAGCTTCAGTTTACATCTCCACAACTCCTCTCTGGTGACACACTCACTTTCATTTACTACCATTGAGGCTCACTTCTGAGACATAAATTCTGTGATCATCTCTGAAAAATCTGTAACTGCTTTTATTTGGAAATCTGGAAAACTGTGGTTTTCCTTGTTTTCAGTTTTGATTTGATAATCAGTGGATTTTGCTCTTAGATTGTTACTGAATGCAATAACATAGTAGAGATGAGAGGCTCTTCTAAAATGTATGAGCAAAGAACTGCCAGGTATTTAAGGATAACTGAACTCCTTAAGGAAGGGTGTGATGTGCCTGGGACAGTGGTGAAGAGCTGAGCCTGTGGCACTGAAGAGTAGGAAGGAACACCAATTCATCAGGACAGCAAGCAGCGGGGAAGGTCCAAATGTCCCTCCTCTCACTTTTGCAGATCAGACTCACCCCCAGGTTATGTGAGAGCAACTCCTGAGCAGCAGCCAGGCCCTGAGGACCCTCCTGCTCCCCTGCTGGGCTCCCTGGAACCTCCACCTCCCCAGCTGGCCTCCTCTGAGCAGGAGGCTGGCCCCTCATTGCAGGATGTGTTGGGCCTTCCCGATGGAGGTCCCCTGAGTGTCCTGCCCACTAGAGTGTAGCACCTCCAGCCCACAGCAAGACTGCGGTCATCAACCTAACCCAGGTCCCCTCCAGGAAACAGGCCGGGACCCCAGGAGCCCTGGTGACAGCGTAGGGAGCTGGCAGAGGAGGCAGTGTGGCTTCATCAAGAACCAGCTCAGCGAGGGGCTTCCAGCACTGTGGCTGGGCTGAGAGGCCTTGCAGGCATGGAGATGCTCCCTCCTGTGGGCACAGACAGGAGGCATGCAGACTGAGTCAGCATGGCAGTCCCCAAGAAATAAAGGGAACTGCGAAACGAACCATTGTGAATTGTGAACATGATCACAGAACGAAAACTTGGACACACATAATCCATGCATCAGATTCAGGTAATTTTCATAAATACAAAGCATTATATCGCTGGTTCCTAAGGTGCTAGGCTTTGTCAGGTAGATCAATGTCAAAAGGAATCCACACACGTTTTTTCTCAGGTGGCCTACAGACTGAATGAAAATAAACACACATGTCTACCCTGAGAATCACTCCTATGTAGAAAGACTCCCATGGACTGCAGAGCACCAGAGCCAGATGACACGCTCCTTGGCCAGGGAATGTTCTGCTAAGGTGATTTCTTCCCAGGTGAGGAGGACTAGAACTGAGGCTCATGTTATACCTGAGGCAGAAGCAGCGAAACAGCCCACTGCTCTCTTACAAATGACATTCTCACAGCAGGGGCAGTCTCTGAGCCCACCACATGCTCCCACCAGAGGGAGCTCAGTGGCTCCTGAGTGGCCCTTGCAGACACCTGGGGAAGGTCCCTGCATGACTCAGGTGGCAGGGTGAGTGTATGGGATGGGACCATGGTTGAGCTGACACGCTGAGATTCAAGGAGGACCTCAAAGGATCAGTGTGGGAGGTAAGGAGTCACAGGCTGTCATTTGTCATTGGGATGGAGACATATCCCTGTGCCCCTTTTTCTTTCCTGAATGTTGTTATAAAATCTCACCAAATGTACTTGTCCATTGTCCTTTTCCTCCTTGAGATGCTGTGTCTACAGTTGCTGAGGACTGAGGAACCTCAACCACCATCTTTCCAACTCTGGAGCCAGTAAGAGCTATGCAGAAGAGCAGATGTGATCTGAGCCTCTTCTCCAAACTGTGGCCACTCACTCGGAGCAGTGCTACAGGTCTTCGCTTTCTGCCCTGGAACAGGATGCCGGGATGCTAGTCTTCCTAGGCATTCTTCTCATGTCCAGGCCAAACTCCAGGGACCTAGACCATAATGGTTTCCTGTATGGAACAGACCCTCTTACTCACAGCAATTCCTTTGGCATATCTGCCCTGGACACATTTCCCAGGTCTGCACACTTTGGGGATACTATGTGGCACAGAGAAATGGGTGTGGCCAGCTGTGCCCCATTACATCCCTGAACCTCCCTGGCTGTGATTTGCTGTGTGTCCGTGGAGTCTGTTCAGTATGGGCTGGGAAGGTATGCGTAAAATTCCATGGCGATCTTGAGCTGACCCAGATTCCTTACTCACATTTTGCATGAATAACTGCAGAGTGTGCTGGGAACTCCCATCCTGAGGTTAGGGTGGTAGGTGGCTGGGAGAGCCAAGGCTGTTTTGTCCCACGCCATAGGAAGAAATGGCTGCAATGCTTTGCACATGGAGATGCATTGCCCAGAGTGTGAGACACAAGGTGATGGTTTCTTCTAGAGGGGCACAACCTCCTCAAGCCCTGTCACTAGCAGATCTAAGGTTTCCAGCACCACTTTGGGTAATGGGAAATAGCTTCAGCTTCCACATTGTTTGGTAGAGCAGGTCTTCATTTACACAAACCCAATAATAAATGGATACAATTTTAGACATAATAGTGCCATAACTTGCATATAAAGGTACACAAAGAACATTATAAATTAAAAGGTCCTAGCATAGGCATTCTGAAAAAAATTACACAGTGCTTGAACTCAGAGAGTTTTCATTCTGAAACAAGAGACAGATACTGAACAAGGCAACACCAAGTCTGCTGCCCTTGCCCTGCTCCTTCCTGACTCCTCCAATGAGTGCTGCCAGTCCTCAGGCCAGGGAGGCAATGGGCCTCCAGCTCTGTAGGGCCTCCTGTCCTCAGCATGGAAGGAGACAGCGGAAGAGGGAAAAGGCCAGTGCAGTTGAACACCTGTGCTTCCTGGATATATAAAGTCGTTTGGAGTCTCAACAATTAAATACCAAAACACCTTAATCAAGGTCCTGAGACTTCCAGTCCACCATGGCAGCAGCAGGAGTCTACCCAGCTCACAGTCAAAGAAAGGAGTGTGCTCCTGACCACGTGGGAAGCATACTGGACCCACTGCCAACAGAACGTCTTCCAATATGTAATATTTACTTCTAGCAGTGATCTTTTCTGCTGCTTTATTCTCTCATTTTTGCATACACTGAGTATTTCTGGGCAGAGGTGTGATTTTCATCACTTTTCTGTGCTGTATAGTGACTAGTCCTTGGAACATTCATCTTCCCTCTGCAGCCCTTTGCTGAAAGCTCTGCTGATAGAATGCAGAATGAGCATCTGAGTTCCCAGGAACAAATCAACTCTCCCCCCTTACAGGGCTCTCACCTGGGGTTGGTAGACTGCTGGAATTGGGGAAATCTAATCCCATGCAAAGCCAGAGACACTCCCCCTCTTGAGTCGCACCCATGGTGTCACTGTCACTGCTCTCTGGTGGACAGTGTCCCCACTCCGTGCTCACTCCTGCTCCACTCTGACTCCCTTCCTGGGTCCTGCCCAGGTCTCAGCCCTGCCCAGGTCTCCCTCACCTGCCTGGGCACTGCCTCCTGCACAGGGCACCCTCCTCTTCTGAGGGCCGCCTCCTGCCCCAGTTCTGGACTCCCACACCTGGACCACACCACCACCCCAGGTGGGGACTCTCAGGACATGTGACAGCCACTCCCCCTGCAGGGCTCCGACCTTCACGCTCCCTCATCTTCTCCCTCATCCTGTTGGGGACCCACTGTCCCAAACCCCTCATTGAGAACTGTGTTTCCTTAGGAACCATAGACTTTTAGTCATGGTAGGATATGGGGTTAGGGGACTCGAATAAACTTAAGTGTAGCAGGAGCACCGGTTGAGAGGGACCTGCACCCTGGGAGACAATGGCTTGGCTGGAGGGAGGAGAGCCAAGGCCATTGTGGCCATTCATATAGTTGAGGTCCCTGTGTGACCAGAAGAGCAAGGATTGTAGTCACATGCATCAGATAGTACAGGAGAACTCCAGCCCTTGAATGGCTTTGACAGACGTCGTGGAACATGCATGGATGGAGAGGAAGGCTGAGTGCCTACCTGGAGAGGACAGGTTGGGGGTTGGGGTCAGGTCCCAACCCCCATATCAATCATGAGCTGCCATGTTTTCTTGTGGATTCTCTGCTTTTGCCAATAGCATCAAGGTATCAGACCAAGAGGAATCTGTTGTGGCTGCATAACATTCGCAGTTAGAAATGCAAGTAGTTTTCAAATGTTTCCTTCAGTTTCTGGGGTTGTACCATAACGGACAGCCCCTGCCATACATGCCACAGCAGAAACCGGTGCAAGACCTGGACCTGGAAGAGATCAAACCAGCAAGGAATCCAGAAGGCACAGGCCGAGGTGTCCTTTAACATCCAGAGAGGAGAGTAGGTTTTCTGCAGCCAAATATAGTTTCTCTTGTTTGATCCAGGACATCTGGAGACACTGGGCCTCAGCTAAGGGACATAGAGAAGCCAGCACTGCAGCTGTGCTCAGCCCTGCCCAGCCCAGCTCATTTGCATGTGCCAAGAGCACAGCCCACTGCCATGAGGACTTCTTCATAGGCTGCTCACACCCTTTGCAGGACTCAATCCCAGTAAGAAAACAGCATGGACATGAGGGTCTCCACTCATTTCCTGGGTCTCCTGTGCTCTTCATCCCAGGTAAGGAAGAACAGCACTCGGGATTGACTTAGTCCAGTGTGGTCAGTGCTGCATGACTAATCAGGAGAGTCTGCTAATTACATTAATAATTCGTACATATTTCTTTATGTGCCCGAAACTAGATATGAGATGTGACATCCAGATGACCGAGTCTCCATCCTCCCTGTCTGCATCTCAAACAGACAGAGTCGCCATCACTTGTCAGGCAAGTGAGGACATTAGTGTAAATTTAGCATGGTTTCAGCAGAATCCCGGGCAATCTCCGAAGCTTCTGATCTATTATGGAACCAGTTGATATTCTGGGGTCCCTCCAGGTTCAGTGGATCTGGGACAGATTACACTCTCACTATCAGCAGCCTGCAGCCTGAAGATTTTGACACTTCCTACTGTCAACAAGGTTACAGTTCCCTCCCACAGTGAAACAGGCCATGACACAAACCCCCAGGGAAGCAGAAGTGTGAGGCTCCACTGCCCCAGCTGCTCCCTCTGCTGCCTCCACGTGCTGAGAGCTCTTCTCAGAGGCACAAGCTCTGAAGTTCACTGGAGATTTTCCAAGTAGCAAAGAGGGGGTCCTCTGCATGCTCTTCTTGCTCACCCTCAGCTCCATCAGCACAGACCTGCTAATTTGATAAAGAACCCTTAGAGTACACTCAGGAGTCTGGATTGTGGAAATAGTTGGCATTTACACAGCAAAATAGAGGTCATTATTTTCAATACTTGTTCCAAGCAGGGCCATTATTAAACGGAAGGATTGGGTCTGCAAGTACAGCTGTGAGTGGGCTTGGGGTCTGCCAAGTAGGAAAACAGACATAAATGGGGTGCTCTGGGTCTTACCCTAATCCAGGGCTTATCTGCAGTGAGGGTGCAGGCTGCCAAGCTCTTGGTCTCTCAGTTTCCAGAACCCCTGTGTTGGGAGCTGCTTCTCTCAGCTGCCTGCAAGTTACAACTGTAATATAAAGCCGATTCCCCGCCCTTTCAAGTGAAGCCATTTTTCCCCCGCCTCCCATCCACTTGTCAATCTGTGATAAAGTTGCTCTGCCCTGCTCTTACTGTTACAGGAATTTCCGGCCTACTCTACAGCCATTTCGTGCTTCCCACATTATGTCCTAGCTTGTCAGTCTGAACATGCTAGCTCACTATTGGTTCATCAGTCAGCTTGCAAGTACTCTCCTCTGCTATTGTTTCCTTCCAGCCTGGAGATTCCAATATCTGGAGAAGCATCCACGCCATCTCTCTTTTTTCCCGTCTTTTCCAACCCCAGAGCGGACGTGCTAGTCGTACACATAATAAAGTCTCTGGTGGTGTGGTCCTGTGGTCCGTCATGGATTTCTGGGAGCTATTTTGAGTCTCAGCTGAGATGGGGCGTACAGAGCGCCAGTTCCATCTGAAGGGCTGTAGAAACCGCGGGGCCCAAGCTGAGCTGCATTTTTCCTTACAACAACTGGTGCTTCTGCACACCTTGCCTCTGCCCAGGTCTCTGCCTGAAGGCTCTCGTCCAAACTAAATTCTCCTGTTCTGATTTCCCAGTACTATGGGAAAATTGTCCTCAGAAAAGGAGGACAGTTCCAAGAAATGATAGAAGAGAAGAGGAGTTCTAAGAAATGTGCTTCTCCTCAGGATGGTGAGCAGAGGTGAGACCAGTGTCCCCTAGGCTCACTGGCTGCTTCACCGCTCAACATCTTGATAGTAAGTGAGGGACTCCTATTAGGATGTTATTCCAAGTATTGTCAGCAACTCTGGAATCATGGAGAAAAAGCTGCATTATGTCACATGACCAAAATATCCTCTTGGGCTATACAATTACAATTGCATTAAAAATGCAACTGCATTGTAACAAGTGGATAGACTTCATCAGACTATTGAACCAAATCTACCTTCCTTTATCACACAAATGCCCTGCTACTCCATGTTTCCTTTGGCCTGTAGCGCCATCTGCATCCAGGGAGCTTGTTAGATATGCAAATAAGCATCCATGCTTGACACTTGTCCATGAGGATCTGCACGCTAAGAGGTTCCAGGGGATCTGTACATGACAAGGGGCACCCTTTAGTACACTTATCCAAAGTGACCACGATCCTGATGATTTAGGAGTTGCTTCCATATCTGGAGCTAAGCTATGACCCCAAAACCTATTCTGATATACAACATTGAAGACATTTGAAAATGCCTCCTAAGTTTTACTACGAAATATCATCTAAACTAAAGAGGTGGATGCGGTTTGAGCTTGATGCCACCTGTTAGGTGGAAACTAAGGCGACTGTAAGTGGCAGAGCAGAGCAGCTGAGACAAAAACCAGCCTGCCAAATGTGACTGATCGGGTGGGCTAGAAAATTCCACTGACCCTTCACATCCACCTATCACTCAGCAGTAGAAACCCCTCCCATTCTGGCCTATAAAAATTCTGGGCAGCCAGGGCCATGTGCGATTTTCTCAGGGGTCCCTACTTGAGCTGTATCCAGGGGCCTGAGAATTGTGCCCCAGAGCTGAATTCCAATAGAGCTTGCTTCAGCCACTTTCTCTCTGATTATATGTTGACCACTAACCGTGCCCCCAAGTTTACACCACCTTTCCCCTCCCTGAAGCTTGAGGGACCCAGAACCTGGAAAGCTCCAGAGAGTCACTGAGGTGAGGTGTGCCTTGCCTGTCCCCTGTGGAGACAGCTGGTCTGCAGGTGGGGTTTAGGGGTTCCCTGGCTCTGGCCATCCTCCTGCAAGACAAGGGTGCCAGAGCATGTTCTCAGTAAGTCCCAAGAGGTCCTGCCTTGTGAGCCCCCTTAGTGGCTCCAGACACATTAGGGAGTGGCATGATTTCTCATCATGGAGACAAGCTGGTTTAGGGAAAGAGATGGAGAAGGAGAGGGAGAGACTGTGGGGGTGTGCAGAGAGTTGGTGCTCTCATGGTTCACTAGACTCTGGCCACCATAATATCAGGTTGTTCCCATGAGGACTTTCGATGTACCTTACTTGGGAAGAGTGCCTTTTCAGGTGGAATGAGGGCTATTTACAGGACAGAGAGTCCTGAATTAGCCAGGGGACATAATTGCAATCACAGCTTTCCTCTGAATAGAAAGAAAGAGGGGGACTTAATGCAGACAGGGTAAGGAATCCCAGGAAAACCACGCTGGACAGGGGAAATCACATAAGGGCATTTATTAAGCAAACAGAGTGTCTCCCTGCAGGGTAAGAGAGAAAATGAGAGGAAAAGAGAAAGGAAAGAGAAAGGGCGTATGCCAGAGAGAGTGGAAAGCAAGGAGGAGAAAGAAAGTGAGAGAAAAGCAAGAGAGAAAAGATGGTGGTGAAGTTATCTTTAAGAATCCCTCTTGGCTCACAGGGGACCATAACGGAGACGGGTACTTGAAAGCTGACTGCTGAACCAGTAGCGAGCTAGGATGTTCACAGAGTGACAGTCGTTGGGAGGTGGGGAAAATGGCTGCACAGGAAAGGGCGGGGAGAGCAGCTTTGTATTACAGACGGAAGAGGCGAGGCCGTGTGAATACACAGACAGAATGGAGAGATGTGGCCACAGCCAGAGAGGATTTCAGCCTCCAGAAGCTGGAGCCAGCAGGGCCCACTCTCCCAGCTCTGCAGGGGCTCCAGCCTGCCAACACCCTGATGTTGGATCATTGGAATTGAGTCCAGCCCGTGTCCTGCAGAGCTGTGGGGTAGGGCACTACTGGGGCTTCCAACCACACTGTGTGCCCATTTGTTCCTATAGTCCCTGGAAATGAGGGTATAAGGGCTCAGGAAAACCCAGAGCCAGGGCTGTGTATTTGCTAAGTCCTTGGGACTTTTTCTTGCTTAATATAAATGAGTTGGTGGAAATTTTCATGTTTGTAGGGGGTTCATTCTTGTCCAGCCTGGATGAGGCAAGGGAATTCGGTCTGAAGACAGTGCTGGCTATAAATGAATTAATTTTAAACTTATCTAATCAATAAACAAAAGAGCCAATAATTTTTTCACAAGGGAGCAGGCAAGGCAGATCTAGTCGCTAACAAATGGAGAAGCCAACATTCCTTTATTTATAATCGCATGTAAAGGCCCAGACTGGGAGCGGCTGCTTCCATGAGGAGAGATGGGTGTGTAAGTTCAGGTGGGCTAGGTGGGCTCAATGGCAGGACCAAAGGTAAACATGGCAGGCGTGGCAGACACAGTTAGCAGCCGAATAAAATGGGACAGAAAGTGGCCAAAGCAATTGGAATTGGCTCTTGGGTGAAATTCCAAGACCCCCGGGGTATTGGGACCCAGAGAAAATCGCACATGGCCCTGGCTGCCCAGGGTTTTTATAGACTGGGATGGGAGGCGGTTCTGTTGAGTGACAGGTGGGTGTAAAGAGTCAGTGGAAACTTCCATCCACCTTGCTGTGAACTTTCTGGTCACCTTGGTGGGCTGGTCTTTGTTCCGGCTGCTCAGCTTTGCCCCCTACAGTTGCCTAATTTCTGCCCTAACAGGGTGGAGGTAAGGAAGCAATTTGCTTAGAGAATTCCCATATTCTCAGATGGTGGACCAACTCTGTACAGGGCCTCTTACTGCCTGTCTACCTGAAACACTCTCTCATGGCTGCCAGTTCCTGGGAGTTGGACCTCTGTACCCCATGGCTCAGTCAAGCCTGTTTCTGCTAAACATGGATGGCTTCCCACACATTCGAAGAAAGGATCATGGAACTCCAGGATGCATAATGGTGCTGGGTGGAAATATCTTACACAGTGTTCTTCAAAGTGCACGGAAACAGTAGACCTTCTTAAAGACTGCTTCACTGATGATGGTCTGTTTAAACTCAGGACACACTTTTGCGCTGCATTTCACAGAGGGGAGACCCAACCATCAGATCACAGGTCATTTCCCAGAGTCTCCATGTCAGTGATAGCGGTGTAATTTGCATGCAGGCGTGCTTTCCTTAGGCACATCTTCAGCCATGTGGCCAGATGCATCCCAGAGACGGGTCAATACCAGGAGGATAGCGTGAAATTGACCGTTTCCTGCTGCCTGCACCACACCATGCTGACCATGAGCCTAAAGTCCCTTCCTCATGCTCTGACTTCATTTCAGATTGAGGCCGGGAGCAACTCTATTGCCTGGATCCTCCCTCCTCACTCTCCTCCCATCTCACTTCTCTCTTCTATTATTCCATCATGCAAATATAATAGTCCCCCTAAGATGGAAAAGTAAACAAACAGGACACCTAACTCCCTCCTACCACCCTACGTCCATGTCACTGGTGTCCAGTAAATCAGGTAATTAACATGAGGTTGCATGCTTACACTGAGCATTTCTAACTATGTTGTATTTTGCAAGCTCTCCTGTTATAATAATTTTCTGTGGTTTTTGACAAAATGACACCAATCATGACATGGAGGAAATATTTGTGGAATTTGAGCATAAATTTCAAACAGGGGTTTAAAGTCATTCCCACCCCTGGTGTGAGCTCCGTGCTGGGTCTTCAACAGTAGATCCACTTTAGCTTCAAGTAGCCCAATGTGATTGTCTCAACTTGTGGAGGTCAGAAATCTTACTGAGCCAAGATCAAGGGCTGAGGAGAGCTGAAGACTACAGAGATGTTAGTGACTCCTTTGACTCTGGGACTCAGAAAAGGAATGAATTCTATGCCTATCTAAGAGAGACTGGCAAGGGGAATCCACATACTTCCTGAATTGTCCTTCATTTTCCCACACATCCAAGCAGCAAAAGCCAGGAATTTGGAGCAGGGATGTCATCTGAAAATGTGACCCTTGCCCACTGTCCCAGAATGAGTCGCCAGCCACTGGTTCCCATGCAGACAATGTGTCTACTCTTTGCAGGCAATCTAGAAGGAGGGAGGAAAGAGACAGGGAGGAGCCCATTAGCTGGTGGCAGGTCAGCCACCAGAGGAGAGGGACTGAGGCTCAGCCCATCTGGACGCCTAGGGGACAAGCCTGTGGTCATTAGAGCTGAGGTGAGAAGCTGTTGTGTGCCTCTCCTGCCATCACTCCCAGGGATTATGCTGGAACACCTATCTGGTTCCTATCTGTGTTCTGTGCAGGCAGAGCTGCCTCCCAGCTGCTGAGAGCCCACTGAGACACACATGGCTGTCAGGATATCTGTGGGGCACCGTGGTGCTAAAAGGTCCCTGTACCAAACCTCTCAGCTCCCTGCACCCAATGAAGGATTTGGACCTTCAGCATGGAGCTACAGCTATCTAGAGACCTCAGCAGGCCACAGGCAAGCCACTTCCCAGGAAGTTCAGGCCCAGGACTGGCAGCAGGAGGCCAGTGCCCAGGCTGCAAGACCATGCTCTAGCCACCTATGGTCATGCATCCCTGAGACTCCTAGGGCCTCGGCACCACTGGCAGGTGCTGAAGGCAGAGCTGGCTCCACCCTCCCTCTGCTGACCCCTGATTGCCATGCTGGGAACAGAATAGAGAAGCAGGACAGAAGGGATCTGAGTCTTTGTTCATATTTTTATCAGGACCCAAGGAGTTTCTCCATGGACAGACACTCTGGCCTGATGAAGTGGAGGACTGTCCTGGACACGTGTCTGGAGGCTGTCGTGTGGGTCAGCGTGCTGTCCCCGCACCACTGCTGTGAGCCATTGGTGACTGTTGCAATATGGTGTGTGGCCCTCAGCTAGGGCAGAGGGTTTGCTGGACTGGCCTCTGCCCAGGGCTTCCTCCCTCTCCTGTTCTGTAGAAGGCCCTGCTCCAGAGGAGCTGTCCCTCTGCCTCAGGAACGTGCTGGCAGGGAGGGCAACTCAGGAATATTCCCAGGACAAATATGCTCTTGAACTTGTTTTCTCTGAGAGATTAAGAGTAGGAGACCTGGACTGAAACAGAGCACATGCTTTTCCTAACCCAGAATCCCATAACTGACAGGAGGAAGATGTGGTATTTAATTGAGGATGAGTCTTGGCACCTCTCCTCAAGCTTCATGGTCGTGTGGGGCCAGGGATAAAATATGGAGGCCCCCGATCCACAATATGCAGTCCATTCATTCCCAGGGCACAGAGGAGACTTGTAGCTTCGAATAAGGGCGGGTCTGCGACTCTCTCTAGTAAATTCATTTTGCATCTTCAGTGAACTCCCTGACATTCTGCAGAGTAATGATGACCTAGGGCTCTTAAAATTGACTTGGAATATATTACCTGTTCACAATTAATGCTCTATTTATTTCCAAAAAGTGAAATAACTTCATTCTTTTAGAAATGTGCACAGTACAGCATGAAATATTTCAACAAGTTCCAGAGAAACATGGAGGACTGGTTAGAGACATGCTCTAAGATTCACTAGAATTCCTGAGGAATGCCTCTATTCCCTTGCATTACCCTAGTACAACTGTGAAGTGGATCCCACAGTAAGGCCTTGGTTCATTTTCAGTTTTGCCAGTTGTCCCCAGATCTGTTCATGTTGCCAAGTAGCTTGCAGGATCAACACATTCACTGCAGGCAATCTTACTGCTGTGCTTAAGAGTGGAGACACCTGGGGAGTCCTACCTTTCTAAGTCACCAAGGAGCCAGTCCTGCAGCTGTGCCCAGCCTGCCTAGCCCCTGCTGATTTGCATGTGACCAGAGCACAGCTCAGTGCCCTGTTGGACTCCTTAATAGGCTGATCACACACTGTGCAGGAGTCAGTCCCAGTCAGGACACAGCATGGACATGAGGGCCCCTGCTCAGTTCCTGGGGCTCCTGTTGCTCTGCTTCCCTTGTAAGGAGGGATAACTCCGGATATTTCCTCAGGCCAGTGTGGTCAGTGCTGCCTGGCTCTCTAAAGAAGTCCTCTTATAACATGAAAAGTAACACGGTATTTTTATACTTCTAATTTCAGGTGCCAGATGAGACACCCAGATGACTGAGTCTCCATCCACCCTGTCTGCATCTCAAGGAGACAGAATCACTATCACTTGCCAAGTGAGTCAGAATACTACAACAGTTTAGCCTGGTATCAGCAGAAACCAGGGCAAGCTCCTACGCTCCTGATCTATAATACAAACAGTTTGCACTATGGGGTCTCTTCAAGGTTCAGTGGCAGTGGATCTGGGACAGATTACACTCTCACCATCAGCAGCCTGCAGCCTGAAGATGTGGCCACATATCTGTGGGAGGGAATCGCAGTTCCCCTCCCACAGTGATACAGTCCATGACAAAAACCTCCCAGGGAAGCAGAAGTGTGAGGCTGTGCTGCCCCACCTGCTCCTCCTCCTGCCTCCACCTGTTGAGAGCACTGCTCACAGGCAACCAGGCTGTGGGCCATTGGGTGATTTAGTAAAGGGGAACACAGAGGCTCCTCTCCACCCTAATTCTTTGCTCCTGCTCAGCCCCAGCAGCTCATGCCTGTACTGATTTAGTAAGAACATCAATCAGCACACCTGAGGAGTGGGGCGAAGGCATCAACTTGAATTCATGCAGCAAAGTTCAAGTTACTGGCAAGAATTCCAAGCAGGAGAGTTTTTTAAACAAAGAAATATAATTTTAAAAAGTTTTGATTGACATATTAATTCACATATTTTGGGTAGGATGTGATGATTCTCTCTTTGAACATCACATGATCGTGAAGTGTGAAATTGGCATATTCATTTTCTTAGACATTTATAATTGTTCTGTGGTGAGTCTTTCAAAACTATAAGAGTTTGGCAGCAAAGGTGCCCCTCCTGCAGATGGGGATGCTCTGGTCCTCTGCCCGCAAGCATCGTGCCTGTCACAGGAGGTCTAACCTCCAACAGTGAGGCCTTCTGTCCTCTGTGGGCACAGGTTCCCTTCCAGCTCCTGGTGGTCTCCTTACTGACCTTCAGCTCTTCTGCTCTTCAGCTCCAGGTGGTCTCCTACTGACCTTCAGCTCTTCTGCTCTTCAGCTTCAGGTGGTCTTCTTATTGACAGTCAGCTCTTTCAGTTCCAGGTGGTCTCCTTATTGACCTTCTGCTCTTCCAGTGCCAGGTGTTCTTCTTATTCACCTTCTGCTCCCAGTGTCAGGTGTTCCCCTTATTGACAGTCAGCTCTTCCAGTGCCATGTGGTCTCCTTAGTGACCTTCTGCTCTTCCAGCTCCAGGGTTCTCCTAATTTACAGGACATCACTTCCAACTCCAGGCATTATGTAATATTGACCTTCTGGTCTTCCAGCCTCAGGTGTTCTCCTTAATGAACTTCTGCTCTTCCAGCTCCAGGTGTTCCTCTTATTGATCTGGCTCTTGCAGTGCCAGGTGGTCTCCTTATTGACCCTGCTGCTTTTCCAGTGCCCAGATGTTTCCCTTATTGAGCAATCCTACAGGAAAAAACGGAGGGAAAAGAATTCATGGCAAATGTGCTGCCAGAGCGATCCTCAGAATAGAGAGTGACAGCCGACTGCCCATTGTGCTCATGATTTCCCAACTCACAGGATTTTGCTGGTTATGCCATTAGCCTGACGTGTCCTTGGAGTTGTTTCTAAATGCTTTAGCAAGTCTGAGATGAGAAAGCAAGAATGATATCGTCATAGGAGAAATAGTAAATAGGAAAATTAAAGATATATAAAGTAATCAGTCGAAAAATCTAAAACATTTTTGAACACATACACACATAATTTTTATTCTTATGATAAAATTGTATTACTCAAACTTTGTCTAGGAGCCAGAAGCCTCCTCGACAACGTGTACACCATGTTACATATGCTAACTAGCTGACACAGTGCAGAAATACTGCATGAGATTCTGCACTGTAAGATGAGCAGGGATCTCTAAAGAGCAAAGCTATGCTTCTGAGATGTTTACTTAAGCTAAGAAGATTGTCTAAAAATGTATTTTAAGTCACGCGTTCGAGACAAAGCCGACTTCAGTATGTAAATGAAAACAAAGTAAATTTTCATTTTCTAATTTTAAAATTTGAAAAGCATAATTATTGTCAATAGCATGACCTCATCCCTTGAAAATAAAATAGCATAAAGTCTTTGTATTAAATTGATGAAGTTTCAAGTTAGACAATTTTTGGGCTTGTGTTGGAGTAGGTGGGGCCTAAATATTCTTAAGCAGTTTGAACTCAGGATGGGGTTCCTTGACCTGGATGTTTGGAGACGTTCTCTGACACTTTATGACATTCCTCTTCCTCTTGAGAATATCACTGTGGATGAAGGGTTCTTTTTCTCATCAGTGTTGTTTTACAATAGTCCAGATTCCTCAAAATCCAGCAGTGGATGTTCCTTAATTGCTGTTCTCTTCACTTTGGCGTGACCTTTGAGGACACCTTAGCTTCTGACTAATATAGTCTGCTTTCTGTCATTTTCCTCTGTCCCTGGCAAGGAGTCAGTCATTTCCGCAAGGATCACTGGTTCCTTTTATGGAGAAGGTCATTTACATACCAAAACAGGACACTATGGTGCTCATTGGAGTAAGCCTGTTATTATTTCTAGACTAGTTAGAATTATCAGTCATCCATCTACCTAACAATCTATGTATCCATTAATACCTACTGATCTTCCTATACACATATGAATCTGCACGGATCTTTATACATCCACCCAATACAACAGTGTATTCTGAAGTAGTACAACATGAGTAGACTCAGGAGGCCCACAAAGCACTGACTTCAAGTATCGGACCTGACCTGCAAATGTAACCCAGAGATTACATCTGTTCAAAGTTCATGGAAAGATGAAATAACGCATGAATTATTCACACTGCAACTGAAATGATCTTCCAGACTCCACATGTGCACTGCTCCAGGTCTCTAATCAGAGAAGAAGGGCATTGTCCCATTCCGGGTGCTGGACGTGAAAGAGAGCAGACAGGGGTACAGAAGAGTCTTCATCACACCTTCCAGAAAAACTTGCAAGAGTTTCAGAGCCTAGCTACCTCTTAGAAATGCTCTCAGCAGGTGGAAACTTCAGAGGGAGCTGTTGAGTTGGCCTCACACTTCTGCTTCCCTGGGAGGTTTTTGGTATGGCCTGTGTCACTGTGGGAGGGAACTGTAGTGCTGTTGACAGTGATTCAGTATGCAGGCTGCTGCTGATGAGAGTGAACTGAGTCCCAGATCCACTGCCACTGAACCTTGATGGGAAGCCAGAATGCAGACTTGTTTCAGCATAGAGCAGAAGCATAGGAACTAGCCTTGGTTTCTGTTGAAACCAGGATAAATTGCTAAAATCCTGACTTTCCTGACAATTGATATTAACTCTGTCTCCTAAGGTGAGAGGCAGAAGAAGATGGAGGACCGAGTCATCTAATTATTGCATCTGGAACCTGATATCAGCAATAAAAAACAAATATCCACAAGTTAATCAAGTTAATGGAGGATTTACCTGAATAGCCAGGTATCACTCCCAAACTGGTTAGTAAATATTTAGTGTGGCCCCTCCTTACCTGAATGTCAGAGGGATCGGGGTCTCCTGGATATGAGTGGAGATGCTCAGGTCCATGCTGTGTCCTGACGGAACTGAGTCCTGCACAGGGTGTAGTCAGTCTCTTAGAAGTCCTCAGGGCAGTGGGCTGTGCTTTGGGCACATGCAAATGAGCAGGGCTGTGCAGAGCTGGGCACATCTGCAGGACTGGCTTCTCTCGGTCACTCAGCTGAGGCCCCGTGTCTCCTGATGTCCTGGATCAGACAAGAGCAACATATATTTGGCTGCAGGATCGTCCTCTCCTCTATAGAGGTCAAAGGATACTCACCCTGGTGTCTTCAGGATCCTTGCTAGTTTGATCTCTTCCTAGTCCAGGTCACACACTGGTTTCTGCTGTGGCATGTATGGCAGGGGCTGTCCATTTGGCACAACCCCCAAAACTGCAGGAAATGTTTGAAAACTGCTTGCTTTTTTGTCTGTGAATGTTATACAAGGCCATAACAGATTCCTCTTGGTGTGATGCCCTGATGCTATAGGGCATAAAGCAGAGAATCAGCAAGAAAATATGGCATGCCATGACTGATGCAGTGGTGGGATCTGCCCCCCAACCTGTCTTCTCCAGCAAGGCCACTCTGCCTTCCTCTCCATCCATGCATGGCCCAGGATGTCTATCAAAGCTGTTCAAGGGCTGGATAGTTCTCCTGTCCTAGCTGATGCATGTGACTTCCATCCTTGCTCTGCTCTGTCCACAGGACCTCACCATGGTCTGAATGGCCACTCCATGGCCTTGGCTCCCTTCCAGCCAAGCATTGTCTCCCAGGGTGCAAGACCCTTCAACCAGTGCTTCCTGCTACCCTTAAGCTTTTCAAGTCCCTTAACCCCATATCCTACCATTACTGAAAGTTCATGGTTCCTAAGGAAACACAGATCTCAATGAGGGTTTGAGATTGGTGGGGCCCAACAGGATGATGGAGAAGATGAGGGAGTGTGAAGGTGGCAGCCCTGCAGGGGAAATGGCTGTCACATGTCCTGAGAGTCCCCACCTGGGGTGGTGGTGTGTGGTCCAGGTGTGTGAGTGCAGGACTGGGACAGGAGGAGGCCCTCAGAGGAGGAGGGTGCCCTGTGCAGGAGGCAGCGCCCAGGCAGGTGAGGAGACCTGGGAAGGGCTGAGACCTGGGCAGATGAGGAAGGGAGTGAGAGTGGAGCAGGAGTGAGGATGGGGTGGGGACACTGTCACCAGAGAGCAGTGACAGTGACACCACAGGTTGGAACTGAGCAGGGGTCAATTATACAATCAGAGAACTGCACATAAGTAGAGCCAAGGTCCTCACAGTTAGAGAAAGATTACTGATGTGGGAATATGTCACATCTGCAGTTAAGGAGTGGAATAAAGTACCCCAGAGTGAACTTGTGACTGTTGTAGAAGAATCAAAAAAGTATGATTCATCCCCTGTGTAGAGGAAACGATCTTCCCTCGTCCAAGGCACCCAATTCTCCTAACTAGCACCATTCACGGATAGAAATGATTGATCCTTGGACAAAAGTCTATTAATTCATGCAGAACTGGGGAACACATGGGCCTGGACCATATAGAAAATCGAGGAAATGCTCAAACCGTGAAGGGGTAAGAACAAAACCAAGTAGAAGCCAACATGAGTGAGACAACAACTGGCCAAACTGGAGGAAATTGTGTATCTGGTCACTCAGAGGTCATGGTAAGACCAGTCCACGGAAGGAAATGTGACTCCATCAAATCAGATTGACATTTCAGTGAGGATCAGAGCACCCATGAAGTAAGGGGCTCCCTTCCAACAAATCCTCTTCTTTTACCAAGGGGAATGAACTGCAGCAGGGGATTCAGGCAGGGCCTCCTGCATGTAGGTTCAGAGGGAGCATCACAAGGTGAGGGAGCCAGGAAGCCCTGCCCCACCCAGCAGGAGGTCATGGGCAGGCAGAGCTTCACCTTCGCATAGGCTGCTTGATGGGACTATCTGTGTCCCCTCAAAATGCACAAGTGGGTTGAGACCCAGAATGAGAGGTGAGCTCAGCTGGAGACACGGTGTTGAAGAGGTGATTAGGTAGAGGCAGGCTTGGGTGGGTCTAATGCAATGTGACTGGGGCCTCAGAGGAAAGAGGAAATGAGGACCAAGACAGCCTCAGGAGACCTCAGGAAGACACAGGAACGTGGGGAGAGAAGGTACCAAGCCACTGACACCATGGTCTCTAACTCACTGCCTCCAGACTCTGAGTAAATGTAGTCTGGGGTTTGAGCCACCCAGTCTCTGATATTTGATAAGCGTTGCCCCAGAAATAATGACAGTCAGAGGTGCTCTCACCGAATCTCGTCAGGAAGGAAAAGCAGCTTGTGAGAAGGAGGGAACCTCCTTAAAATTACTGGTGGTGTGGTCTTAAGAAGTGACAGGAACATGACATTCTAGGAAAGGCCGCCGAACTCTCCAGATGAAGGGAACTGAGGAGACCTGGCGGTTTCTGGATCTGGAACTGGGTCATTTTCTTATGCCATGCAGGAAGGAGGCCATGGAAAGCACTGGAACTGGGCCTGAGGCCTTGAGGTGGAGACCTGCTGGTCGACATAGTTCTGGTTGTGCTGGGGTTGTGCAGAGGTGGGCTTAGTAGGAACCACATAGTGACAGGTTCCATGGTCATTGGGTCTGACTTGGTTCCAGCAGGAAATAAGAGCTTCCTGTTGTTCTTACACATCTGTGAGCATAAAATTTTTAAGAATGTTTTATACAGGACACACCAGGCAGGTCCCAAAAGCATACTTACAGATATCTGACATTTTCGTCATAGTTCTGACCTATCTGTTTTGTCACTTTCTGTGTCCCAAATATGGATTTCTTTTGAAGGGGTCCTGTCCTGAAGCCTGGAGTTATGAAGCGATGGTGGACACTTCCAGAGGCAGATATATGGAATATGGTTATGTCTCCATGAACACTGCCTCAAAGGGGTCGTACTGTTCCCTTGAGACCTGTGTCACTCTCAAGCAGTGGGTTTTAAATGGTCTGACTGTGTCCTACAGACAGGGCTTTGACGTTTTTTAATGTGGGTCTCCATTCTCAGGAGGTCCTCCATAATGGTGGTGTCCACTGCATTTCCAGGTATTCAAGAGAATCCTCACCACAACAGGTCAGGAGCCACTGCCCAACCTTGAACTTTGAGTGTCCAAAGCTTTGAGTCAAATAAATTCATTTTCTTTGTAGTACACTTAGCCTCAAGTATTTTGTTTTGCTTAGAAATTGAAACTGATACACCATTGTAAGCTTCAATCATTGACCACTGATAGGCTAAGAGGAGGCCATGTTACTTCAGTCTGTAGGCATGTACGCATTTGACATGTTACAGATATGTATGTATATATACACACACACACACACACACACACAGAGAGAGAGAGAGAGGAGAGAGAGAAAGTATTTAATAACCAGTACTTCTCCATCATTGTAATATTGCCTTGTGCTTTATTGTTCAGCAGGAAAGAAGGTTGTGACTTGTGATCCTACACTGAATACCTCCAAATAAAGAGATGGTCTTGGAATTGGAGCCTGCATTAGGAGAAGCAGAGATTCTGGCTCTCCTGGGACACCAATAATCAATTTCTCCTAAAGTAGGATGAACAGCAAGACCAAACCACCTTGGAAACTGCTGTTCACTGCAGAGAGAGAAAGAGTACATGGGGTGAAGGCAGAGCCTGCTCTGGGGAGTGTGCCAAGCCAAGGTGCCCCAAGTTCAGGTCCCACAGCAACAGGGCCTGTGTCTGCAGAGCACAGTGGGAGGTGGGATGCTGGTGCACAGTGGTGCTTTTCACCCTCTGTCTGCAGAGCACAGTGGGCGGTGAGTTGCTGGTGAACAGTGGTGCTGGTGACCCTGTGTCTGCAGAGCACAGTGGGCGGTAGGGTGCTGGTGCACAGTGGTTCTGGTGACCCTGTGTCCCGCGGCTCCAGGCTGCTGTTGCATAGACGTGTCCACCCAGCACCTGGCAGTGTGTGTCCTCAAATGTGTGCTCGATTTTCACCCAAGTCTGCAAGGGATGAAGATGATGGAATCCACATGAGGAATCCATCCTCAAAGGTGTGTGAACAGGCACAGGAAATTCCAGTTAAGCGTCCTTTCTGCGACCAGATAAGCTAGTATCCTTTAGTAAGTTTGCATGTGTGTGACTTCAGGTCCTTCCTGTTTTCTGAGCCTATTTTGAATGAGAACATGTGTGAGAGCTCTTTGTCCCAATTAAAATTGTTCACTTATATCTCAACTTAAGGGAATTTAATGACTGAAAACAATGATATTATGACACTGAAATTTCTCCTAAGCAAATGTTGACATGTACAATACTGAGCTACTATTCCCCAGGTTAAGTGTAATGAAGTGCAGACCATTGTAAACCATGACTCTTTGTTTGCATTTTTTTTGGAGTATCCTGAGACATGATCTGTAGGAGGCAAAAAAATTCTGGTGTCTCCAAACCCTTTTCCAAATCTGGTAGGTTAAGACTATAAGCTATTTTGAATATTTTCAGTAGTTATTAACTAAAATCTCATCCTACACTCCATGAAGTAGAAAAGGGAACTGGGGCATAAAGCTAATGTACCCTGAGGAGGGAAGCTCCCTGGGAAGCTCGGACAGTGGCTCCTCTTTAGCACTGAAATGCAGTTTCCCACCTCTCCACTCTGCCTTCTTTGTGCTGGGGACGCCTTAAGGAGACCATTGAATGCAGGCTAGTAGATCCTGGGGTTTCAACTCCTGCTCATATGCAGTGTTAGCTCCTCAACCACAAGCAGGAATTCTGAGATTCTGATCACCGGAGCGAGGCTAGGGAATGACCTTCCACCAGATCCCAAGAGACCACTGCAGCCTACAAGAGTGTCTCTGCACGCTGACGTCAGGTCCCACGGTTCGTCTCTGGCATTGGACGGAAATGGTCTTCCCAGTCCCAGCAGTCTGCCAGCAGTAGGTGAGAGCCCTGGAAGGAGGAGAGACTTGCTCAGACCAGAGAACAGGGATGCTCATTCTGCCCTGCACCAGCAGAGCTCTCAGTGAAGGACTGCAGAGGGGAAGACCAAAGATCCAGAGACTAGTCACTACACAGATGCGAAAAATGTAAGGAACACTGATTCCAAACGTTCATCCTGTTATTCGTATAACTCTACGAAAATTTTTTATTGGGTATGAGATGAATGAAAAATTTCCCCACTAGAGCCATTTGGGAGTTGAAGCGATTTCCGTTATTACCCCAAGGTGGCGCTGTGGCAACCTTAGATCTGGGAGTGACCAAGAGCTTGAGGAACATGTGCCTTATTGAGAAAACCCACGTCACGTGTGTTTTACTCTCTGGATAATGCATCTCCATGTGCAGAGCTTTGCAGCCCTTTCTTCCTAGGGGGGAAAGAACGGAGACTGGGCTCTCCAGTGATCTGCCCTTTTACATCAGGATGTTGAGTTCACAGCACTCTTGGCAATTAATCAGAGAAACTACACGTGAGGAAGGAGGGAACTGGGTCAGACTATGTCCTTCCAAGGAATTTTATGAAAAACCTTTCACAGTCTTCTTGAGCAGATTCCATGGACATAGAGCAAATCCTTCCTCCGGAGGTCTCAGGGTACTAACAGTGGAGAGCTGGCTACACACCCCCTTTTCTTGCCACCTACAAACAGTGCAGACCAGGGAAATGATAACAAGTAAAGTAGAATCAAAGCAAATTCCTGCAAGCAGGAGGATCTATTCATAAAGGAAATCATTAAGGTCTAGGTCCTGGAGTGTGGGCTGGACCTGAACAATGGAACCTAGGAATAAGGATTGAGGTGCTCCTCATCCAGTTGGAGAAAGCACAGACCTGCAGCACCTGTCCTGGTCAGAGGTCACAAGCGATGGAGATGAGGCTCAGACTCACATTGGATCATGTGCAAGCATATTTCCCCTCCTGGCTGTGAAGATGGAAATGGGTGGTTGAGCATCCTCACTCCTCAACACACAGTGTGGCTGGAAGCCCCCAGTAGTGCCTGCCCCACAGCCCTGCAGGACAAAGGCTGGACTCACTTCCAATGATCCAACATCAGGGTGTTGGCAGGCTGGAGCCCCTGCAGGCCTGGGAGAGTGGGCCCTGCTGGCTCCAGCTTCTGGAGGCTGAAATCCTCTCTGATGTTGGCCACCATTCTCCAGTCTCTGTGTGTTCACATGGCCTCCCCTCTTCTATCTGCAGTAAATCTCCCTGTGTCAATCTTTACAGGACAATTGTGACTGCAGTCAGCCACCCTGGCTAATTCAGGTTCTCTCTCCTGTAATAGCTTTCATTCAACCTGAAAAGGCAGTCTTCCCAAGTAAGGTACATCAAAAGTCCTCATGGAATGGACCTGATATTTTGGTGGCCATAGCCTAGTGAAACACGAGAGCACCAACTCTCTGCACACCTCACAGTCTCTCCCTCTCCTTCTCCATCTCTTTTCCTAAACCACCATGTCCCCATGAGAGAATCACGCCATTCCTAATGTGTCTGGAAACACTAGGGGGCTATAAGGCAGGACCTCTTGGGACTTACCTGAAGGCCTGCTTTGGCACCCTAGTCATGCAGGAGGAGGGCCAGAGCCAGGGAACTCCTAAACCACCTGCAGACTAGCTGTCTCCACAGGGGACAGGCAAGGCGCACCTCACCTCAGTGACTCCTCTGGAGCTTTTCAGTATTCTGTGTCCCTCAGGCTTCAGGGAGGATAAAGGGGGGTGTCAGTCGCAAACTGGATCCACCTCTTAGTTTTGATACAATCTGCTTTAGTAAAGGTAAGATGCATTTTCAAATGTCTTGAAAGGTTGTATATCAGAATAGTTTTGGGGTCATAGTTTAGCTCCAGATATGGAAGCAACTCCTAAATCATCAGGATCGTGGTCACATTGGATAAGTGTCCTAAATGGTGCCTCTTGTCATGTACAGATCCCCTGGGACCTTCTTAGCATGCAGATCCTCATGGACAGGTGTCAAGTATGGATGCTGATTTGCATTTCTGACAAGGTCCCTGTGATGCAGATGGTGCTGCAGGCCAAGGACAATATGGAGCAGCAGGGCATTTGTGTGATAAAGGAAGTTTACATCCGAGTTCAATAAGTTCTGATGAAATCTATCCACTTGTTAAATGCAGTTGCTTGTTTTAATACAATTCTAATTCTGTTATCATGTGAACTTAATGCGGCTTTTTCTCCATGATTCCAGACTTGCTGACAATACTTGGAATAACATCCTAACAGGAGTTCCTCACTTACTGTCAAGATGCTGAGAGGTGAAGCAGCAGTGAGCCTAGGGGACACTGGTCTCACCTCTGCTCACCATCCCAAGGAGAAGCATATTTCTTAGAACCCCTCTTCTCTTCTATCATTTCTAGTAACTGTCCTCATTTCTGAGGACAATTTTCCCATAGTACCTGGAAATCAGAACAGGAGAAGTTAGTATGGATGAGAGCCTTCAAGCAGAGACCTGGGCAGGATGGTGAGGTATGCAGAAGCACCAGGCTGTGACTTGCAGGCAGCTGAGAGAAGCAGCCCCACACAGGGGTTCTGGAACACTAAAGACCAAGATTTTGGTGGCCTGTACCCTCACTGCAGAGAAAGTCCTGGATTAGGGTGAGACCCACAGCACCCCGTTTCTGTCCCAGTGTTCCTGCTTGGCAGACCCCAAGCCCACTCACAGCTGTACTGCAGACCCAATCCCTCCCTTTATATAATGGACCTGCTTGGAACAAGTATGCAAATAGTGGCCTCTATTTGCTGTGTAAATACAGGACTGTTTCCACAATTCCAGACTCCCTGTGTATACTCTGATTGGTCTTTCATCAAATTAGGAGGTTTGTGCTGCTGGAGCTGATTAAGAGAAAGGACAGCATGTAGAGAACCTCCTCTCTCTCTTGAAAAAATCTCCAGTGACCTCATGGTTGGCCTGCCTCTGAGAAGTGCTCTCAGCAGGTGGAGGCAGCAGGAGGAGCAGCTGGGGCAGCCCAGCCACACACTTCTGCTTCCCTGGGAGGTTTGTGTCATGGCTTGTATCACTGTGGGAGGAAAAATGTTATGCTGTTGACAGTAATAAGTGGCCACATCTTCAGGCTCCAGGCTGCTGATGGTGAGAGTGAAATCTGTCCCGATCCACTGCCACTGAACCTCAAGGGGAACCCAGACTGCAAAGTGGTTGTATGATAGATCAGGAGGGTAGGCGCTTGCCCTGTTTTTTGCTGATACCAGTTTAAGTCATAGCTAATGCTGTGACTGGCCTGGCATGTGATCATGACTCTGTCTCCTTGAGATGCAGGACAGGGATGATGGAGACTGGGTCATCTGGATCTCACATCTGGAATCTGATATCAAAACCCAAAATTAAATAAGTAAATATCCACACAATAATTCTGCAGTGTATGTCACTGACCACTTTTGGCTGAGCAAATCCCCGGAGATTTCATTCCTTACCTAGGAGGTTGAGTACCAGTAACCCCAGGAGCTGAGTGGGGACCCTCATGTCCATGCTGTACCTTGACTGGGACTGACTCCTTCCTTTTTTCTTTTTCTTTTTTGAAAGGAACCATGATTTGATGTTTCAACTAGGGCTAATTTGCTGATTGTGGTAGATCCATCCTGACTTCCCTAGGGAAGGTTGGTCTGGGAAGAGAGAAGGCAGGACTTCCCAAGTCTCATGGGGATGAAAAGCAACCTAAAAAAGTCTGGTTTGTACTCCCAGAATGCAATGACATAAACAGAGAGCTGTAAAGGACTCTAGGTGCAGGCTGAGCTGATGGCACCATCTATCCATGATTGTGGTGCTTATGTTGGCTTGGAGGCACCGATGACCCTCTGATCTCTGAAGCCCTGGAGATAAAGGTATCATCTGGAGGATGTGCACTGGGGCATCCAAGGGAACAAGTGTGTGATGGTCACCCCTGTGTAACTCAGCAGGGACCTCAATGTTCCAGCCTGTTTGTTCTCAAAGAAAAATCAAGGTGTGGGGTTTGGGAGCGCCAGTCTTGAAGACAAGGGCTGGGTTGTAGGTCCATCTTCTTTGCCTGGAAATATTGAGATCCACCAAAATATTTGAGATCACCCTTCTAGAATCACCAGCTCTCTCCTCTCTCCTCAGAGGACAGGCGAGTGGATGGGAGGGCAGCTTCACCGAGTGGAAGTGACTATCTCCTCTCTGTGGGACACCTAGGGCCACACAGGCATGTCTAGATCTCCATGTCTACAGGGCAAATGTTGCCTGTTTTATTCTCTCTGATCCACAGCTTTCTGTCTTTGGCCAGGTCCACTTTTCGAAGCAGTTGGTCCACAGCCTGAACTCTTTTGGTTGAACATGTCCATCTCGTGCCACAGCTAGGTATATTGGCACAAATGTTGCTACATATCATCTCCCCCTCTCCACTTCCAGCTTCTTCAGCTCCAAAGTGGTGGTTACCGTCTCTTCAAACCTCTTGGACTGGGCCTGGTTGTAGAGGTTCATGCAGTGCATGAGGTCATCGCCAGCCTGTGTGGACTTACTCTGTGCCTTTTTGATGTCCTCCTCCATCTTGTTGCTCAGCTTGATCTCCAGCTGCTGGGTTTTCATCTCCAGGTCTCTCTGCCACTCTGTGAGAGCTTTCTGGGCTCTCTTCACTGATGCATAGTGGTTGGTGAGTTGCTTGTGGAGGTCAGCATTATGGTGGTCACACTTTTTCATGTCTTTCTTGGAGTTCTCACAAAAGTTATTTGGGGGCTTCTCTACCTCGTTGTGAAGGTTGGAGAACTTCAGATGAACTTCTGCTTCATCTGCCAAACTCTTCTTCACCTGAGCCCATTCTTCTCCTGGGGAACATTCCTCCTGTGCAGACAAGGAGCTCTGAGAGAGCTTTTCCAAGTTCTTTGCATATTGTTCTTCGATCTTTGTCCTCTATTGGATGAATTCTGAAATTTCTTTCTGCATTTCTTTGCCTTTCAGTTGATTTTGGAGCAGCAGCTCGAACCCCAACATGCTGCCATTGCCTTTGGGGGGTCCTTCTTATCAGCCCAGAAGTAGTGCCTCTCAAATCTGGATTTCAGTTCTGTAGGCTCTGCCACACTGCAGTCATAAGATGACTCCGGGATTGTGGATGATCAATCTGTACTGTGGTTTTAAGGTTTCACTTTTTGTTTTGTTCTGTTTTCTGGTAATCTAATTGTGCCTCCCACAATCTAGGCAAGCTCTGACGTACATCCCAAAATTCTTTTCATTTTGTCTTGAGTCAGTGTTCATCTGAGTTGCCTAAGCTGGCCTTAGACTGCTGATACTTTTCCCTCAGTCTCTAAAGCAGCTGGATTTACAGTTCTGTGCCAACATATGTACCTGTCCTTATGTTTTCTACAATCACTTTGGGCATTTAAAACCAACATCTGTTCCTCAGTCCATTGCCCTTTCTCTACCCAAGAGAAACAAGCATCAGGAAGCTCAATACCTGTGGCTATGCTCCTACTGCCTGGAACAGTGACTTTCCCATTGCTGAAGACACTGGCTGACCAAGGATCTGTAGTTACACAGAGATGTCACAGAGTTGTATAGTTGTTCTGGGCTTAAAGGGAACAGAAGTTCTGTGTCCAGAGCTGGGCATAGGCAGCTCCTCCCTGGTGGCTTCTTCCAGGCAGGGAAGAACAGCTGGCTCAGAGACTCATGGCCACAGGACAAACCCATCACACCTGCAGGTGGCCATCCCTCTGACTGGAAAGATAGGGTGCTTCTGTCATCTTCACAGCTGACATCACTGCAGTGTCTCTGCTCATGGTGGACTAGGGTGGCCACACGTACAGCTTCTGAACATCTGCTGTTTCCTTTTTGGTCTCTAAAGACCACCAAGCACCTCCACTGACTCTCCCATGAAAATCCAAGGAATGGAGTCAGAAGGTAGTCCAAGGGCCAGGATGTGCAAGAGAACAGGGTTGTGACCCATATGAGGACAGTCAGGTGTGGAGTAAGGATTGACAGGTGTGAATTCAGAGTAGGAGGGGGCAGGACAGAGAAGACCCAAGCAGAAATGCAGAGGAGAAATGCGGGAGCAACCAAGGACTATGAGAGAAGGGACGGGAAGGGAGAGAGGGTGAGATTTCAGAGCTGTCCCCCACCTTCTCCTCTGACAAATCAGGA
Source organism: Sciurus vulgaris (assembly GCF_902686455.1). Taxonomy (NCBI): domain Eukaryota; kingdom Metazoa; phylum Chordata; class Mammalia; order Rodentia; family Sciuridae; genus Sciurus; species Sciurus vulgaris. The sequence continues at coordinate 3,820,210 of NC_136475.1, forward strand.
ATGTCAGCAGCACCTGGACAGGAACAGCTGGGTGGGGGAGTTTCCTCTAGTGGTGAGAGGAGGAGGTTCATGTGCCTTGGAAGGAAGTGCAGCTACTGGTGTCCAGAATGACCTGAGTCCCTGCCCCACCACCACCCCAGGAGCTGGCAGGAGCCTCATTTTGAGGTGAGCTGAGGAGTCTTGCTGAGTGAAGGTCAGGTTAGAACTGAGCTTTTATCTGAGCTATACAGGCAGGTCCTCCCCTGGGAGCTACATGCAAATCCCCTGCTGGGTGCAGTAGAAGACAGGAGGTGGGTCCCTCTCCTGTGAGTCAAGTGACCGAAGTCTCCTGTTTCAAGGAAAGCAAAGACATTGTTCTGTGTCCTCATCAGGAGAAAGGACATTCCCCACTCCTTCCTGTTTTCCGTCCACCTGCTTCCTGATCCCTCAGCACCTTCCCAGTCATATTTCTGTGGTTCCAAAGGGTTTTCTTTTGAATCTCTTGTAATGTGTATTTGCACATGAAATTTTTTTCTTCATTTCTATTTGTCAAGAGAATGGTTTTACTTGGCCTCAGATGAAGATGTCCTCAGCTGGGGATTATGTGGCTACAGCTGTCCCTTATTTCTACAAATGTACATATTTCTGAGTTTTCCACTTATGATCTGACAAATCAATGGAATTGTGTCTTTGGACTTTTGTTGAAAATAAAGACCTAGGAGAGGGTTGGGGTGTGGAGAGAGAGGGTGTCAGAGAAATGCTCATGTGACTTTACAGGATACAGTCAGACTGATTGGAACTTTTTGGAATGAGATGGAATAAGGAACGTGGAGAAGTCATACATGGCATAAGAAACCCCAGATACTCAGAATTCAAATAGCACTTTCCAAAGACAAGAGATGACTCTCTAAAAGGTGAATGGCAGGTGAAGGGACCTAGCCTCTGAGAGAAACTCACATTTCTCCTGAGCTTTAAAATGTTACTTCTGCAGAAATACAGGAACTGTGAAGAGAGTCCCAGCATGGCCAGGGTGGCAGCTGGGACTGGGGTCAGGCTGAGAGAGAAGGCCTGGGCAAGGTGAGTGCAAGAACACATGGACACGACTTTTAAGCAGGAAGCTCAGACACAGAGGTAGTAGAATGAGCTTGGAGGCTCTGATTGAAGGACTCCTGTAAAATATTTAAAACCTTTTCCATCTTGTTAGCTCTCATAGGGCTGATGATTTCATGTTTAGGATAATTGTAGAAAGGAACTCAGCTTCTTATGACCTAGGGAGACCACCAATAGGCCTGCCCTATAACCCTAGTCATTGTTCTCTCTCCTCACACTGGATGGGAATGACCATCACAGTTCATAACATAGAAAGTACTCATTTGTGAAGAAATCCCGCACCATGACTGCAGAGCAGTAGAGCCAGATGATCTGTCCATTAGGACCATGCTTGGCAGGGAAATTTTTGGGTCTCAGCTGGGACTTTGCCTTAGGTCTCAGATGAGACTTTGAACTTGAACTTGGGGTAATGCTGAATTTAAGACTGTGGGGCTTTTGATAGACTAAATACATTTGCATTGTGATATGGACATAAACTTTTGGAGGTCACCAATGGAATGTAATGGTTTGGATGTGAGGTGTCCCCTCCAAAAACTTATGTTGATCCCAGATCTCCGAGATAAATGTTCATATACAAAGCTATAACCTAATCATTCTACCTTATTTTTCATGGACTGTTTCAGTGATAACTGTCAGCAGGTGGAGAAAGGCAGGATGGGTGGGTCTCTGAAGGTGTACCCTGGAAAAGTTGTTCTTCCTGAGGCCCCTTCCTCTCTCTCTCTCTCTCTCTCTCTGTCTGTCTCTGTCTGTCTCTCTCTGTCTCTCTCTCCTTCTCTCTCTCCCCCCATCCTGTTTCTCTCTACCATGTCCTCTGCCATGATGTTCTGCTTCCTCCTGGACCCTGAGCTATAGAACCAGTTAGCCATGGATGGAATCTCTGAAATCATGAGCCAAAATAACCTTTCCTTATCTAAGTTGTTCATGTCTGGGTTTTAGTCATAGACATGAAGATCTGACTTAAACATGTACTTTGACCAGTTCTTATGTATGAGTATGTTACCTTTTCTCATATTTTGAATTTCTAGTTCACTTTTGGCTGTTAATTTTTAACTTCATACCATCGTTTTCAGAGGAGATAACATACATGTTCTATGTTCTAAATTTTTATATATTTATTGACATTTGTTTTGTGCCTTAACATAGGCGGGATCTTGGAGAACATTCCATGTGCACTTGAGCAATCTTGTAAGATGCTACTGTGGGAGGAATCTTCTCTCCATGTCTGTTAGGTGGATGACATTGCTGCAGTTCTCTGTTTCCTGACTTGCCCCTTGACTGGTTGTCCCATGGAGAAATCAAAGTACATAGTGAGTTCCCCTCTGTTACTGTATTCCATCTATTTGTCCCTCACATCTGTCACTGTTTTGAAATGTGTTTTGGAGTCTTGCTGTTTGATGTCGTGTATGTTTGTAACTTATATCTTCCTGGTGAATTGAGCCTGCGATCATTGTGTAATTTCCTCCTTTGTCTCTTTAAGCAATTTTGACAGTATATATGTCTGACAGTAGCATAACTCTTTTTCCTGTCTTTAGCTCACTGTTTGCCTATAATGTTTTTCCAAGTTTTACCATCAAGTTCTGCTTGTTCTAAGTCCTAAAGTGAGACATATACCTAGATAATTTTAATCCATTTTGCCAGTCCACATATTTTGAAGGTAGGTTCATCTATCCACATTCAGCATAATTACACACAGGGAAGAACTTCCTTTTCCATTCTTTGCTCTCTCTCTGTCTTCTGTCTTTGTGTTCCCTCCATCTCCCCCATTACAACCTCCTTTCTCATTAGTTGAGTTGGGGCAAGATACTTTTAATTCTCTCCCCATTTTTTTTCCTCTATATATTTTGGCATTTTTTCTTTTTCTTAGTTAATTTTGGGTTGAAACATGAGACACTACATTTAAAACATTTTAACGTAAGCTGGTGACAATTTGGCTTCCATCTCATTAAATACTACCCTCCCTTAGGCATCAGCACTCCTGGGTCTTACTGATGTCATGACTCCCATCTTTTTTCTTGTGCTTTTATTAATTAATATTATGATGAACTTTAATACATATTTCTTAAAAATACTGTGAAAAACAAATACCAGTGCTATAATGAAAATTACACTGGTGATTTAAAAAACATTTCTCATATATGTTTTGGCAGAACACTGTATATTGAGTAGCTTCTAGAGACTCTTCAGCATACTTAATTTCACCTTGGAGCACTCCATTTCCCCCAGAAATCTCCTTTCTGGTCGTGCCACCCCAGGGCTTTTGCAGCTGGTGGGACCTTAATATGTGGTGACTGAGCCCTGGTTATGGCACCCAAGGTCCAGAGCCCTCAGCTGCAGCTTCTTCCTCTCACAGACACAATCTGCTGAGCTACTGCCAGACCAGCAGCACATGTGGCAGCTGGGCCACCCGAGCAGGGAGGTTTTTGTTTGGGGCTGCACCACTGTGGGAGGATCATGTGTAGCTTGAATGCAGTAATAGACTCCAGCATCCTCAGCCTCCACCCTGATGATTGTCAGTGTGAAGTCTGTCCTTGATCCACTGCCACTGAACCTTTTTGGGACCTGTAATATAAACCCTATAACCGGCCTCCCAACGACTTGTCAATCTGCATTCTGCCCTTCTCCTACGTTACAGGAATTTCTGGCTCCAACCACTTGTCAATCTGCGCTCTGCCTGCCTCTTACAGGAATTTCTGGCTTATGCTGCCGCCATTTTCCTGCTTCCCACGTGATGTCCTAACATACTAGATAGCTATTGGTTCATCAGTAAGTATTCTCCTCTGCTACTGGTTCCTTCCAGCCCAGGAGATTTCAATATCGGGGCAAAGCTACACACCATCTTCTCTTTTTTCCTTTTTTTTCACCCTGGAGTGGATGTGTTAGTCATCCACATAATAAAGTCTCTTGCGTGAGACCTTGTGTCTGTAGTGCATTTTTCTGGGAGCTATTGGCGAGCCGCAACTGAGACGAGTGAGCAGGCAGCAGTTCAGCGGGAGTACCCAGCTGCGGCTAGAATCGCCACGGGTCCCAAGCTGCCTTATATCTGGTGCCGAAACCCAGGATGGGTCCTTCCGCTAACTAAGCAAGCAGAACCCCATCCAATACTCCAGTGCCAATGGATACAGGCTCACCTTCCATTTACCTGAATGCCCAGTTTTCTGCATGCAACACCGGCCTCCAAATTGGTGAGTTCCCTTTAGGCAGGTCCCTCAGACCATTTAAACACACCTCTGCTGACCTGAGAAGTGACTGTTGAGTATCCAGGCCTCTCGAGGCTGCTGAGGTGTGGGGGTACCCCCAGCCCCAACTTTCAGAGTTACAGCTGGTCCCTATAGTGGTCTTATTTGGGGGGTGGATTTTATGGTGCTGAGATTCTCTCTCAGGGTTTGAGGCTTATTTCCTCGTCGCGCTCAAAATCCTGGCCAGGTCCTCAAACTCTCTTGGCTGTTTCCCAGTAGACACTGGTACTGTGTGTTGACCAGATCTGTGTACTACCTTCTCTTTGCCTAACGTGGTCTTGGGACGCCCAGTCACTAACTTGGGCATTTCTTAGTCTTCGCCATGGGATCTAGGACTTCCACCCCAGCAAACTCGCCCCTTCAAACACCCTCACCTGTTCCCTGAATTAGAGCCAAACTGTCCTTTAGATAGTAAATCAGAATGGTCTATTTATGACACCCTAAATTCTAGCATTATACTAGGTATAATTATATGCATAATTATACTAGTTATAATTAAGTACATATGTGGGCAACCTGGTGAATGGAAAGAGACTTTTCCCCTTCGTGTTTTTCCTTTCTTTCATGCTAAACCTAATCTCTGCTCTCCTCAAAAACCTGAAAACGTTCTCTTGGCTTCTCCTCCCCTTTTAACCCTTCTTTATCTTCTGAGTTTGATCCAGGTGATAAATCATCTCCTTACAGGCCTCCTACTGCAAAAGCCCCTGTTCATTCCTCTCCTTTGCCTCATTCTGTTTCTCCTTCTGCTCCTCCACTCAGCCCAACAAGTCCTCTCAACACGTGGTCTCGTGCACATGTCCTAACTCCTTTATTGAAGGTGGCTGATGCAGAGGGAGTAATCAGAGTCCATTTCCCTTTTCACTGTCTGATCTGTCCCAAATAGAGAAACGGCTAGGCTCCTTCACCAACAACCCTGCAACCTTCTAAGGAATTTCAGTACCTTACCCAGTCTTATAACCTTATCTGGCATGACATTTACATGATCATGTCCAACACCCTAACCCCTGAGGAACACAGGAGAGTTTGGGAACAGGAGCACAATTATGCAGATGAGATTCATCAATCGACCCCAACCCACCCCATTGGGGCTGAAGCAGTACCAGATAGGGAGCCCCTATGGAACTATAATACTGAGGCTGGGTGTCTACAGGGGGATAAGTTTCAAACCTGCGTCCTTTCAGGTCTACGAAAGGCTACTATTATACCCATTAACTATGACAAACTTTAGGAAGTGATAAAGGACAGAGATAAAAACCCGTCAGCATTTCTAAGCTGCCTCACAGAGGCCATGCTCAGGTACACTAACCAGGATCCTGAGACTCCAGAGGGATGGCAGCTACTCATGACTTATTACTTTTCCCAAAGTTACCCTAACATAAAGGTTAAATTGAGGCAGTTGGATAGGGGACCCCTTACCTCACAGCCACAGGTTCTAGCAGTGGCATTCAAGGTTTATAACAGAAGAGAAGAAAAAAAAAAAAATTAAAATACCAAATGCTGGCCAAAGCCTTTCAGCCAGCTAGACCTGCCCAACTGTCCACCACTAGGGGTGCCCAAGCTCCCAGAAGACCTCCAACTCATGCCTCAAGTGCAGGCAAGAGGGCCACTGGACACGAGCCTGCCCCAACCCTCGGCAGCCCCCAAGTCCTTGTCCAAAATGCCACCAACTGGGACATTGGGCAATGGATTGCCTTGGTGCTCAGAGAAGTGCCAAGTCATCCTTGGCCCCTCCCTCCAGCGACTTGCTGGGATTGGCAATGGATGAATGAAGGGACCTGGGATTTCTTCACCAGACTACCATCACCACTCAGGAGCCCCGGGTGACCCTTACGGTGGCAGGCAGGCAGATCCCTTTCCTTATAGACACTGGAGCCACCTTCTCATTGCTGCGGGAGTTTTGGGGACCCACTTCCCCTGCCAAATCCTCTATTGTTGGGGGAGAGGGAAAACCATATAATCTCTTACAAACGCCTCCAATAAGCTGCCATATAGGACAAATTGGCTTTACTCATTACCTTTTGATAATTCCTTCATGTCCCATTGCTCTTCTGGGAAGGGGCATACTAACCAAATTGAGTACCTCTATTTCCTTCTCACCCACCGTGCACCTTAGCCAAGACTCCTCTGCTATTCCTCTCCCTACAGCTCAAACAGAAGCCCAATATCCCCTCCCCCAAAGGAGCCTTATAGGACTTCAACCAATCATCCAGGATTTAAGGCAGAAAGGCTTCCGGCGCCCTGCCAACTCACCTTATAACACTCCCATCCTGGCTGTTAGGAAGCCTAACGGATCTTACCGTCTAGTGCAAGACCTCCGCATCATTAACTCAGCAGTGGTCCCCATCTTTCCCACTGTGTCCAATCCTTACACCCTGCTTTCTTCTATCCCTATTTCCACCACATACTTTTCAGTGCTAAATCTCTTTGCTTTTACTTGGATTGACCCTTTCACTTGAGTTTCTTCTTAGATAACCTGGACAGTTCTCCCACAGGGATTCCAAGACAGCCCTCATTCTGGTCAAATGCTAACCCCTCTCCAGCTCCTAATCCACAGGCTTCTTCCATCTGATACTTGGCTACTCCTGTGGAACACCTTCATCTCAGACTGAAGATCATGAAGCCCTTCACCCTTTCTCCCATTCCAGAAATTGGGAACCAGACAACTGAAACACCAGACAACCACGCCCAGTCATGAGGACTGGATTCCTGTTTGTAATTTTCCTAACCACTGAATTTTTTCCAATAGAATGCCAGCCAAAAAAGGGGAGCCCCCTGTCATTTTACTTCCATATCAACTAATCAGCTTGTATTACAGAAATATCAGGATCTTACAGAAATCAGAGCCTGGCAACAGGTGTGCCCCCAGAGGAACTATCAAGTCCCCAACTCTTCCTGCCACCATGATCTCTCCCCTGAATCAGCTCTACATCCACACTCAGCAGAAAGTAATTACAGAAGACTGACCTTCATTCATGTACCCAAAAAGATTTTTTTACAAAGTCAAAAATGGGGGAATGTAATATAAAGCCAATACCCCACCTCCCAACCACTTGTCAATCTGTGCTCTGCCCACCTCTTACATTACAGGAATTTCCGGCTTATGCTGCCACCATTTTCCTGCTTCCCACATTATGTCCTAACATGCTAGGTAGCTATTAGTTCATCAGTCAGCTTGCAAGTATTCTCCACTGCTATGGTTCCTTCCAGCCCGGGAGATTCCAATATCTGGGAGAAGCGCACACGCCATCTTCTCTTTTATCCTTTCTTTTCACCCTGGAGCAGACATGTTAGTTGTCTGCATAATAAAGTCTCTTGCGTGAGACCTCGTGTCCACGGTGCATTTTTATGGGATCTATTGGTGAGTCGCAACTGAGACGAGTGAGCAGGCGGCAGTTCAGTGGGAGTGCCCAGGGGCAGCTAGAATCACCGCAGGTCCCAAGCTGCCCTACAGGACCCCATTGAACATGTTGGAAACTTTGTAGGTCAGAAGGCTTGGAGAACAGTCTGCCTTCTGCAGACACCAACTCAACTGTTTCCTTGACTACTTAGGATGCTCTGCCTAGGCCTGTAGGAGATGGAGGCTGGCTCTCAAGGATGATGGGCAGGGAGAGAGGAGTCTGAGTCATCACAGTATCCCTACTGGATCCTTAAATGATGATAGAAAGAAAAGTTTATGCATGTTATAAATGTTCGCATGATTTCTCCTTCGTTCCTTTCTTTGTTCTTTAATTTTTTTTAATTAATTATACATGACAGTAGAATGAACTGTAATATATCATATATAATGGAGTAGAACTTCTCATTTTTTGGTTATACATGCTGTAGAATCCCACAGGTCATATAGTTATATGTGTACATAGGGTAATAATTGTCTAATTCGTCCTACTCTGATTCCCACCCCCATATCCCCTCCCCTTCCTACACTCATCTCTATTTAAAATAACTCTATTCTTCCTAGTTCCCCACCACCTGCATTGTGAATTAGCATCTGCATATCCAAGAGAACATTCAACTTTTGGGTTTTGGAGATTGGCTTTTTTGCTTAGCATAATATCCCTTTGGATCCTTCATTTACAGGGAAATGGCATCCTTTTTCTTCAAGGCTGAGTCATTCCTGTGTTCCTTTCTGAACTAAATCATGTGTATGTGCATGTGTATGTAGTTGGGTTCTGTCCGTTCATACCCCATGTCATATAAGACTAGAGTTTTGCCATGTAGAATGCCTACCTAGAGGAATACCATGTCACTCCCCTCTTTCTGTCTCGACTTTATCAGTACACAGATCTTTCTTTTCTCCCTCTAGAAACTTTCTACTTTTCATAGATCTAGACATCACATGCCTCAACCTGTGTGGTGAAACCCACACCACTAACATCGACAGAATTGGCATGAAGGAAGCAGTGAATTCAACCTCCTCTCCCTTCTCCTTCCTCATCCCCTCTGTCCACACCAGGGATCCAGAGCATCAGCAGCCCCAGGAGCTCAGAAGCAGGGACTCTCATTTTGAGAAGGTGAGTTGAGGAGTCCTGGTGAGTGAAGGGCAAGTTTGAGCTGAGCTTTTATGTCAGCCTTGCAGGCAGGTACTACCCAGGGAGCAGCATGCAAATCCCGGGTGGTGCCAGGTGGTGTGGAGAGAGGGAACATCTCCAGGGGCCTCTGATGTTTGCAAAATAACACTAAAATATCCTCTGTGTGGAGGAAAATTAGAGCAGAGAAGCCTCTCTTGCCCCAGTGGGAGTCTGATGCTCAAGTGCTGTGTTGCAAGAATCCCTGCCAGCAGTGCCTCAGCCTGCTTCCTGCTCTTCCTAGTGTACCCCACCCCACAGGCAATGACCAGGTTACTGTTTAAACAACCACAAGTCCTCTCTCACTTCCAAGAGGCTCAACAACAGCACAGTGAGGGGGAAGGAAAGGGTGGACCCTGTGCTCCTCAGCCCTCATGCTGACCAAGAGGCCCTGGTGGGCATTCATGTCTACATGGCTCTCTGTATACTTCCTGTTTCCTGTGTCTCTGGAGCCTGTGAGGGCCTGTGTTGTCCACCTGCCTTTACCACCTGAAGGTCCAGCTGACTTCTGTGAAGTGACAAGCTTTCACCAGTGGAAATGGCAGTGAATAGAACATTCCAGAAGCTCCTCCACTTTCCACACATTCTCTACCTGTCTAAAGCGGGTAAGAGCAACTTCATTTTCCCTTTCAGTGGGTTTGGAATTGATACACTCAGTCCATACTCTATGAACACTTGGTTGATAAATTACCCTGGATCATAGAAATATTTCAAGTGTGTTACTTCTTTTTCCAAATAATGGGGATCTTGTCACATCAACGCTTTAGATCAAGACCTGTTTGAAAGAAAACCACAGAGCTGAGCAAAAAGAAACCAATTTCAACGTGTTAAGTCAGTAAAATAACTCTTGATGGGGTCGCATTGTTTTCCAGACACCAACATCCTGTGTAACAGTAGCATCACCAACCACACACAGTCAGAGCTCCGAGCTTCCACTGCCCTGGTAGAAAAACTAATGGTGGTTTTGATTCATCTTATCTTGGCTGATGTAAGGACAGCTGAAAATGCATACAAGGAAAGATAGTGAACATACTCACCTCATACTTTACCTCCCTACCTGCCTCTCAGCAAGTTCTACATCTTTTCTGTACTAAGGGGGGCAAATTTGATGTTCTTCATCTGTAGTGTATTTTCAAGGTCCACTTTTAGAATTGCAAGTACTCACTTCTCAGTGAGCAAAAAGAAATTGAGTCAAATCAAACTTCTTGGCATTAGGAACATAAACCTGCTATGAAATTATAAAAGTCAATTTAGGGTAATGATGTCTTTCTCATTCCACCATGTTTCATACCCCTCTCCCTCTCATTTCCTTGAACATAATCTAAAGTTCCTCCAGAATCAAAATGCAGTCTGTAAAAAATAAAAAATAACTAAATAATTTTAAAAATAGTCAATATATGGTCAGAAGGCAAACGTTACTACTGATTGTTCACCTCAGACTCCACCTGGGGGTAGGTATGTGGAAGGAAGGATTCCCTGAACAAAGGGATGAAAAGTAGAGAGTAATATGGTGCTAGAAATTGGGTAAGTGGGGAAAACACAAATTTCTGAATATTACCACATGGGATCTGATGATAAATACACAGCTACCCGGTCTTCTCCAGCAGATCCTCCAATCCTGTTCCTCTGATCTGCACCAAGGCCTGTCCGTTCTGCTGCAGGGATCTCCTCAAAAACTCTGGGCAGGCAGCAGGGTGGTGCTGAGCTGTCACTCAGCTCTGCCTGCCACCATGATTGCTGCACACAGCACGTGGACCACCTCACTCTCCCAGGCTCATGCCGTCCAGGGCTGCTCAGAAGAGGAGACACAACCTGTGGCACCTGAGCTGTAGGCCGAGGGCCAGGGGAGCAGAAGGCAGCCAGCGTTTCCCCAGGCACTGCTGCACCCTCCTTTCCCTCACACTGATGCAAGTCATCTGCTCCACTGCTCCCCAGACAAGCAGCAGGAGTGGCAGCTCGGCCACCACAGCAGGGCGGTTTTTGTTCGGGGCTGCATCACTGTGGGAGGAAGCTGTACACTTTGTTGGCAGTAATAGACTCCAGCATCCTCAGCCTCCACCCAGCTGATTTTCAGTGTGAAGTCTGTCCTTGACCCACTGCCACTGAACCTGTCTGGGAACCCAGTGAACATGTTGGAAACTTGGTAGATCAGAAGCCTTGGAGACTCTCCTGGCCTCTGCAGGTACCAATGCAAATAGGTATTTCCATTACTGTGTAGGAGGCTCTGACTGGCTGTGCAGGAGATGGAGGCTGCCTGTCCAGGGGTGGCAGGCAGGGTGAGGGGATTCTGGGTCATCACAACCTCCCCGCTGGATCCTGAAACAATGAGAGAAACGTGTAAAGTCATATACAACCCACATGAGAGATTCTCATAGTTTTTTTTCTGGTTATTTATTTCAAGCTAAACATTGTAATCTATGTAATAAGAAAGCAATCTTTTAGAAAAATAAAACATACTGCCACTAAATTTACAAGACCCAAGAAGCTGCCTTCTTATTCAAGACCTTCATTAGAGAGTTGGTCACTGTTAGGTGGTTTTGGATTCTCACAGAGCAAGACATCAAAATTCTCTTCCTTGGAACATAGAATGTATCCTTCAACATGGTCAGAATAAACATGACAGCAACGGGACCTCCACCCCCTTATTCTTCCTCATCCCCTCTGTCCAGGGATCCAGAGCATCAGCCTCCCCAGGAGCTGAGCAGGAGCCTCATTTTGAGAAGCTGAGCTGAAGAGCCCTGTTGAGTGAAGGCCAGGTTAGAGCTGAGCTTTTATCTCAGCCTTGCTGGTAGGTCCTCCTCAGAGAGCACAGTGCAAATGTCCTGGGGACTGCAGTGGGGTGAGACAACCCGCTGTGTGAAGTGCAAAGAACAGCTGGAGGACAGGCCCTCCTCTGTGGTCAGTGACATCAATGGTCCTTTGGAGGAAAACAAGTAAAAAGGAAGTTGAATCTACTTCCAGGAATGGGAGAAGGAACTGCATTTGAAAATTTAAATTAAGGAAATGCAACCTTGAACCACCATGTTAAGAGAGAGCATGGAGGTCCCCAGTGCAACGTGGGCGTTGCGTCCACGTTTAACTCAGGAGCATGGTCGTCCCCAGTGCACACGTGGGTGTCCAGGTCTAACGCAGGAGCTGGGCACCATCCTGACTGCTCTGTCCTCAGCTAATGTAGAGAAGGACTTGGTTCCCACCCCACATGCCATGGAGGGCAGAGGCCTCGGAGTGGAGAGGTGAACTTGAGGCATTTGAAGAGCTGCCTATTAGTGACCACCAGGTTTGAAGATGTAGGAAGCCCATGTTAGAACAGCTTTTATTGGGGCCTGAGCTCAGCAACAGTGAAATGTCAAAGGGCTTTACAGAGAGAGAGGAAGTGTCTCTTATGGTCACAAATGCCTCAAGCAGCAAATGAGCCATTCCCAGTGAGACTTGTGGCCATTGGATATGAATTCCACCATAATGTCCTCAAGCACACCAGGCTAACCACAAGGGCTACTTAGGGGAAGAAATTTCCATGATATTGACATAGAGTTAAATAGAAGACCTTTGTTTCTTCTGAGAGGTGTTTAGAAAAACTCTGTCCACCCAGTCTGTCCACAGAAGCAGGATCCTGCAGGACCTGCTTCCTGTCTGCTGTGTGAGAACACGTCTCTTGTCTGTGTGTTGGAGCCACAGCCTGGAGTCCAGTTCAAGGAGATCCCATGTGGAAGAGGCAACCTCGCCATTCTTCCTGGGCCTCCATGCAGTGATATTGAGACCATTAGCTGCTGTACCGTGGGGTCGTGTCACATCACTTCCCAAGGATTGTCACTGACCTGAAACATCACTCCTGGTGCAAAGGAAAGAATGGTGTGTAGCAGGACATAAATGCGGGTAATTAAGTCCAAGGTCATACTAGTTGTTAAAGGAAAAGCAAAAAAAAAAAAGAGGGGAAAAAAAAAAAGCAATCAAAATTCTAAGTGTGATTTCATAAGAAACTCTGTCTGGAGACCTCCTGGGAAATGTACAAGAATCCCATGCTTTAACAAGATTGGAAGAGAAAGTTGAGTAAAAATGATATTGACCTTTAAACATTTGATTCCAGATTGTGAATCTTACTTCTGTTAACACTGGGGAGGAGGTAGGGTGACAGTAAACACCTCCCACTTTTCTTTTGGTACAAGTTTTGTGCATTTCTTCTTTTTTCTTAGGATATTAACCAACTTAAATTGTCCCTGTTCTTCAAAAAGTCAGTTCCCTAACTTCTCACCAGTGAGAGGAGTCACATCCATCCAGAGCTGGAAGGGAAAAATAAAGATAGACATGAACAGCAAAGATGCAGACTGCTTGAGAGCACTGTGGAGCTGGCTTGGTGATGCCCGATGGGTGCTGAGAATCACTGCTCCAGGGCTGCAGAAGGAAGCTTGGTTCCTCTAAAAGGAGCACCAGTAAGAAATAGGCCACCGTCTCTTTTACTATAAGTCAGTTCTTAAAGTGTCATTGTTCTACTAAGTAATCTTTTATTGAACTTGAGAATGTTTTTCTATTTCTTATGAATATCAACAAGAAAATTTAAAAAGTCCTCCATTTCTTTTGGTTGTTTTGTCATAATCTGCTGCCCTTAAAATCCAGAGAATGTCTCAGCCCAGTAGTGCACACCTGTAATCCCAGTGGCTTGGAGTCTGAGGTCGGAGGATCACAAGTTCAAAGTCAGTCCCAAGAAAACAGTGAGACCACAAACAACTTAGTGAGGACCTGTCTGAAAGGAAAAGATAAAAACTTGGGGATGTGGCTCTATGGTTAAACATTCCCTGGTTCAGTCCATGGTACAAAGAAAGAAAAATCTGAAAATTGGAAGTCTCATAAAAATTTATCTTTTAAAAATCAAGTCCTTTGGTTTTTTCCATTCAGAATGATGTTGGCTTTGAGGTTGGTTGTTGAGTTCCTTCTGTACCTTGCTTGTTGTGGTTTAATATGAATGGTCACTGAGTTTTGTTATGGGCTTATTCTTCATTGATTGAGATGATTGTGTGATGTTTTCCCCTTGATTCTACTTATGTAGTGAATTAGAGTTATTGCTTTATATAATTTGAACCAACCAGCATCCCTGGGGTGAAAGCCCTGGATCATGATGTACGATCTTCTTAATGTTTTTGAATGAGGCTTGCTGGGATTTGCTTGAGGAGTTTTTGCATCCATTTCCATCAGGAATAGTGCTCTGTAGTTTTCTGTCCTTGTTGCAGCACAACAGTTCGGAGGCTGTGTAATCAGCAAGCTTCTGCACAAGAAGGATGCAACTGAGATCATGAAGGAAACCTGCAGATTGGGAGGGATCTTTGACAACTAATTCTTTGATGGGGTAATATCCCGGATTTATAATAAACTCAAAAACCACAGCACACACACACACAAAATAGTCCAATCAATAAAGGGACAAAGGAAGTATAAAGACACATTTGTTCAGGTGCATCGAGCCAACGGCAGAGTTTCGGGAATAGAGAGTGTGCTTCTGTTTGTGCGAGGCTGGAGGGACCAGGTACAGCATCAGAAGAGACACGACTCAGGGCACAGGAGCTCACAGGGCTGTTTTGGCTGATGCTGTGACTGGCTGCCAGCCTCAGCCCCTCACCGAAGGGGTCTCTCCAGAGGCTGAGGTGCCATGCTGCTGCTCAGAGGGGAGGGACCCTGGAGAAGGGGCTTATGCGTGTTGGTGAGGTCACCCAGGTACTGAGGAACCTCTGGATCAGGGAGCTCCGAGGGCAGCAGTGGTCAGGAGATTCCTGAGCTGGGCTCACCTTTCCTGTGGCTGGAGGATATGGCTGAGGTCTCCGGGGATGTGCATAGCAAGCACTAGTGGCTGAAAACCTGCAGCTTTGGACTGTTTTCCACCTAACTGGGTGCATGAAAGGTCAGCTTGTCAGGCAAATTAGAAATGAACTTCCTGTTTAGAAATAAATAAGATATGGGTCAATGGATACACACAAGTCACCTCTGGCTAACTGCAAATCACTGCTGGTCATTCTGTAGATTTGCATCCCCTTCTGCATGAGTTCAGTGAGTCCAAACCTACACTGCTTTGGATGTCACTGGACACACATAGTGGAGGGTCTTTTTGATTCAAGGTGAGAGTCTGTCCTGGGGTGAGAACTGAGAGGCAGCTGCCACTGGAGGCAGCTCTCTGGGTGCAGCTCCAGGTTCCCCAGAACTGACTCCTGGCTCTAGGCACTGTGGTTGAAGCTATCAGGGGACAGACAGGTGAGGATGGTCAGAACATGAGAAAAGAGAATAATTCTACACTATGGGCACACTGCGCTGACCCCCACACATTTTTTTTTTTTTTACCAAAAAGCAATTTGTCTGCAGCCCTGCCATGCATAAGTAGACAGGATATGTCATATTCCTGAGCAAACTACCTGTTATCTGTGAGGAAATGGAGGCTGAAAATAACATACATAAAAGAAGCTCAAGTTATGTGAAAGAGTAGAGAACCCCTTATCAAAAGAAAAAGGTAGAGACCCTCTGATAGATTAAAAAAAAAAAAAAAAAAATCTAGTTATTGACCAAACCAAAATGGGTGTGAATAAATCATTGTGTTGTGCTGACTGTGGTAAAATACAAGGACAGGACCCAAGATAAAATAATGTGACCATGAGTTAAGGACATTTCTGTGAAGCAACCCATCCCTTTGGAGGCCCCAGAAGCTGCCGGTTTCACACATGGGTAGTCTGGCTCCCCCTGCCTAGCTCTCCCTGCGAAACTGCCAGGTGCAGCCTGAAATAGATAAGCTGGAGCTGGCTGCCTGCATTCCTTGGGGAAAAAAAGGGAAAAGACCCATATCGTAAGCCTGCCAGGATTTTTTTTATGGTATTCACATTAAAAATCAGCATGCTGAAGTCACTCCCTACTACTGTCCCACTTGGAGTAGTGGTCCTGACACAAGAGCCCATTTTTTCTTTCTCTCTCATCAAAATATAATTTTTTCCTACTTTAGTCTCTGGTGGTCTCACTATGCATCAATATCTGGACACCATAATAGTTAGTCTGAAGGGAGTGGTATAGGTGGACATTCTCACAGACCAGATTCTGGAAGATCAGGATAGTTCCTCCAAAACATGAAGTCTGCAAGGAAGAACAGTTAAGAATCCAAATGGGATTGGTCAGCATGCACCAAGGTGGCCTAGAGTTGCCAAGGCAGTGGGAACTTGAAAGTCTGATGTCACCAGTGAGAAGTCAAGAGGTGGACCTGGGCAGGACTCTCTGGAAACTTCTCTGGGATTTCTAATAAAACTGGAGTGCAGGAGAGTTATGTTGTCCCTCTCCTCTCTGAGAGGACGCAGTTTCTCCCCTGAGAGTGTCTCCTTTCTCTCTTCCTAGCCCTTCAATGAACTCATTTTGTTACACCAAGGGACATGTCTGAAATCTTCCTGACTTGGTATCAAGAATTGGGGTTGAAGAGGGAGTCTTTGTGCTGCTTTGGTTTCTCAGATTATCACAGCCAGTCACATTTTCCTATCTGCAGTTGTCACTCACTAGAGGATGGATTTGTGGTAAACATTTTGGTACGTGGGGTGCTCAGAGAAGGCCCTATAAATATGCACACTTGTGATTTCTACACATTCATATCTTGTAGGTAAGCAAGCCGAGAAAGCAGAAAATCTACCCTTGAAACCAACGATGGTATCGTGGCTTTGTCCTCCCCACACCATCCAGTACACACACAGCAGGACTCTTCAGGAAGAGAGCAAATTCTTTTCTTCCATTTTTCATATAAAAATGAAATCAGCACCTGTTTTAAAGGGCAGACCAAGAACACTGAAGAGAAACACAGGGAGATTTAATGCAGACAGAAGAGGGGAGGCTATGTGAATGCACAGACATAGACTGGAGAGAGGTGGCCACAGCCAGAGAGGATTTCAGCCTCCAGAAGCTGGAGCCAGCAGGGCCCACTCTCCCAGGCCTGCAGGGGCTCCAGCCTGCCAACACCCTGATGTTGGATCATTGGAAGTGAGTCCAGCCTTTGTCCTGCAGGGCTGTGGGGCAGGCACTACTGGGGCTTCCAGCCACACTGTGTGTTGAGTGAGGATGCTCAACCACCCATTTCCATCTTCACAGCCAGGAGGGGAAATATGCTTGCACATGATCCAATGTGAGTCTGAGCCTCATCTCCATTGCTGTGACCTCTGACCAGGACAGGTGCTGCAGGTCTGTGCTTTCTCCAACTGGACGAGGAGCACCTCAATCCTGATTCCTAGGTTCCGTTTTCAGGTCCAGTCCACACTCCAGGGACCTAGACCTTAATGATTTCCTTTATGAATAGACCCTCCTGCTTGTAGAATTTGCTTTGATTCTACTTTCCTTGTTAATCATTTCCCTGGTCTGCACTGTTTGTAGGTGGCAAGAAAAAGGGGGTGTAGCCAGCTGTCCACTGTTAGTACCCTGAGACCTCCGGAGGAGGGAATTGCTTTATGTCCATGGAATCTGCTCAACATGACTCTGGAAGGTGCTCGCATAAAATTCCTTGGGAGGACATAGGTGACCCAGTACCCTCCTTCCTCACGTGTAGTTTCTTGATTAACTGCCGAGAGTGCTGTGAACTCAACATCCTGATGTAAAAGGGCAGATCACTGGGAGAGCCCAGTCTCCGTTCTTTCCCCCCTAGGAAGAAAGGGCTGCAAAGCTCTGCACATGGAGATGCATTATCCAGAGAGTAAAACACACGTGAGGTGGATTTCTCAATAAGGCACATGCTCCTCAAGCTCTTGGTCACTCCCAGATCTAAGGTGCCACAGCGCCACCTTGGGGTAATAACGGAAATAGCTTCAACTCCCAATTGGCTCTAGTGGGGAAATTTTTCATTCATCTCATACCCAATAAAAAATTTTCGTAGAGTTATACGAATAACAGGATGAACGTTTGGAATCAGTGTTCCTTACTTTTCGCAGCTGTGTAGTGACTAGTCCTTGGATCTTTGGTCTTCCCCTCTGCAGTCCTTCACTGAGAGCTCTGCTGGTGCAGGGCAGAATGAGCATCCCTGTTCTCTGGTCTGAGCAAGTCTCTCATCCTTCCAGGGCTCTCACCTACCGCTGGCAGACTGCTGGGACTGGGAAGACCATTTCCGTCCAATGCCAGAGACGAACCGTGGGACACTGACGTCAGCGTGCAGAGACACTCTTGTAGGCTGCAGTGGTCTCTTGGGATCTGGTGGAAGGTCATTCCCTAGCCTGCTCCTGTGGTCAGAATCTCAGAATTCCTGTTTGTGTTGAGGAGCTAACACTGCATATGAGCAAGGAATTGAAACCCCAGGATCTACTAGCCTGCATTCAATGGTCTCCTTAAGGCGTCCCCAGCACAAAGAAGGCAGAGTGGAGAGGTGGGAAACTGCATTTCAGTGCTAAAGAGGAGCCACTGGCCGAGCTTCCCAGGGAGCTTCCCTCCTCAGGGTACATTAGCTTTATGCCCAGTTCCCTTTTCTACTTCATGGAGTGTAGGATGAGATTTTAGTTAATAACTACTGAAAATATTCAAAATAGCTTATAGTCTTAACCTACCAGATTTGGAAAAGGGTTTGGAGACACCAGAATTTTATTTGCCTCCTGCAGACCATGTCTCAAGATACTCAAAAAAAATGCAAACAAAGAGTCATGGTTTACAATGGTCTGCACTTCATTACACTTAACCTGGGGAATAGTAGCTCAGTATTGTACATGTCAACATTTGCTTAGGAGAAATTTCAGTGTCATAATATCATTTTTTTTTTCAGTCATTAAAGTCCCTTAAGTTGAGATATAAGTGAACAATTTTAATTGGGACACAGAGCTCTCACACATGTTCTCATTCAAAATAGGCTTAGAAGACAGGAAGGACCTGAAGTCACACACATGCAAACTTACTAAAAGGATACTAGCTTATCTGGTCGCAGAAAGGACCCTTAACTGGAATTTCCTGTGCCTGTTCACACACCTTTGAGGATGGATTCCTCAGTGTGGATTCCATCATCTTCATCCCTTGCAGACTTTGGGTGAAAAATCGAGCACACATTTGAGGACACACACTGCCAGGTGCTGGGTGGACACGTCTACGCAGCAGCAGCCTGGAGCCGCTGGACACAGGGTCACCAGCACCACTGTGCACCAGCACCACACCACCCACTGTGCTCTGCAGACACAGGGTCACCAGCACCACTGTGCACCAGCACCCTACCGCCCACTGTGCTCTGTAGACACAGGGACCAGCACCACTGTGCACCAGCACCCCACTGTCCAATGTGCTCTGCAGACACAGGGACCAGAACCAATGTGCAGCAGCACCTAAACTCCCACTATGCTCTGCAGACCCAGGGACCAGCACCACTGTGCACCAGCACCCCATTCCCACTGTGCTCTGCAGACACAGGAGCACCAGCACCACTGTGCACCAGACCCCACCGCCCACTGTGCTCTGCAGACACAGGGGCTCCAGCACCACTGTGCATCCACACACCACCACCCACTGTGCTCTGCAGACACAGGGGCACCAGCACCACTGTGCAGCAGCACCCCACCTCTCACTGTGCTCTGCAGACACAGGGACACCAGCACCAATGTGCACCAGCAACTCACCGCCCACTGTGCTCTCCAGACACAGACCCTGTTGCTGTGGGACCTGAGCTTGGGGCACCTTGGCTTGGCACACTCCCCAGAGCAGGCTCTGCCTTCACCCCATGTACTCTTTCTCTCTCTGCAGTGAACAGCAGTTTCCAAGGTGGTTTGGTCTTGCTGTTCATCCTACTTTAGAGAAAATTGATTATTGGTGTCCCAGGAGAGCCAGAATCTCTGCTTCTCCTAATGCAGGCTCCAATTCCAAGACCATCTCTTTATTTGGAGGTATTCAGTGTAGGATCACAAGTCACAACCTTCTTCCTGCTGAACAATAAAGCACAAGGCAATATTACAATGATGGAGAAGTATTGGTTATTAAAGAGTTCTCTCTCTCTCTCTCTCTCTCTCTCTCTCTCTCTCTGTGTGTGTGTGTGTGTATATACACATACATATCTGTAAAATGTCAAATGCGTACATGCCCTACAGACTGAAGTAACATGGCCTCCTCTTAGCCTATCAGTGGTCAATGATTGAAGCCTACAATGGTGTATCAGTTCAATTTCTAAGCAATAACAAAATACTTGAGGCTAAGTGTACTACAAAGAAAATGAATTTATTTAACTCAAAGCTTTGGACACTCAAAGTTCAAGGTTGGACAGTGGCTCCTGACCTGTTTGTGGTGAGGATTCTCTTGAATACCTGGAAATGCAATGGACAACACCATTATGGAGGACCTCCTGAGAATGGAGACCACATTAAAAAAACGTCAAAGCCTGTCTGTAGGACACAGTCAGACCATTTAAACCCACTGTCTTGAGAAGTGACACAGGTCTCAAGGGAATAGTACTGACCCCTTTGAGAACAATGTTCATGGAGACATAACCACATTCCATATACCTGCTCTGGAAGTGTCCACCATCTCTTCATAACACCAGGCTTCAGGACAGGACCCCTTCAAAAGAAATCCATATTTGGGACACAGAAAGTGACAAAACAGATAGGTCAGAACTATGACGAAAATGTCAGAATATCTGTAAGTATGCTTTTGGGACCTGCCTGGTGTGTCCTGTATAAAAACATTCTTAAAAATTTCATGCTCACAGATGTGTAAGAACAACAGGAAGCTCTTATTTCCTGCTGGAACCAAGTCAGACCCAATGACCATGGAACCTGTCACTATGTGGTTCCTACTAAGCCCACCTCTGCACAACCCCAGCACAACCAGAACTATGTCGACCAGCAGGTCTTCACCTGAAGGCTTCAGGCCTAGTTCCAGTGCTTTCCATGGCCTCCTTCCTGCATGTGTAAGAAAATGACCAAGTCCAGATCCAGAAACCACCAGGTCTCCTCAGTTCCCTTCATCTGGAGAGTTCGGCGGCCTTTCCTAGAATGTCATGTTCCTGTCACTTCTTAAGACCACACACCAGTAATTTTAAGGAGGTTCCCTCCTTCACAGCTGCTTTTCCTTCCTGACGAGATTCGGCGAGAGCACCTCTGACTGTCATTACTTTCTGGGGCGATGCTATCAAAATATCAGAGACTGGGTGGCTCAAACCCCAGACATACGTTTACTCAGAGTCTGGAGGCAGTGAGTTAGAGACCATGGTGTCAGTGGGCTTGGTACCTTCTCTCCCCACTTTCCTGTGTCTTCCTGAGGTCTCCTGAGTCTGTCTTGGTCCTCATTTTCTCTTCCTCTGAGGCCCCAGTCATATTGCATTAGACCCACCCCAAGCCTGCCTTCTACCTAATCACCTCTTCAATACCGTGTCTCCAGCTGAGCTCACCTTCTCATTCTGGGTCTCAACCCACATGTGAATTTTGAGGGGACACAGACAGTCCCATCAAGCAGCCTATGCGAAGGTGAAGATCTGCCTGCCCAGGACCTCCTACTGGGTGGGGCAGGGCTTCCTGGCTCCCTCACCTTGTGATGCTCCCTCTGAACCTACATGCAGGAGGCCCTGCCTGAATCCCCTGCTGCAGTTCATTCCCCTTGGGAAATGAAGAGGATTTTTTGGAAGGGAGCCCCTTACTTCATGGGTGCTCTGATCCTCACTGAAATGTCAATCTGATTTCATGGAGTCACATTTCCTTCCGTGGACTGGTCTACCATGACCTCTGAGTGACCAGACACACAATTCCTCCAGTTTGGTCAGTTGTTGTCTCACTCATGTTGGCTTCTACTTGGTTTTGTTCTTACCCCTTCACGGTTTGAGCATTTCCTGATTTTCTATATGGTCCAGGCCCATGTGTTCCCCAGTTCTGCGCGAATTAATAGACTTTTGTCCAAAGATCAATCATTTCTATCCATGAATGGTGCTAGTTAGGAGAATTGGGTGCCTTGGACGAGGGAAGATCGTTTCCTCTACACAGGGATGAATCATACTTTTTGATTCTTCTACAACAGTCACAAGTTCACTCTGGGGTACTTTATTTCACTCCTTACCTGCAGATGTGAAGTATTCCCATGTCAGTATCTTTCTCTAACTGTGAGGACCTTGGCTCTACTTATGTGCAGTTCTCTGATTGTATAATTGACCCCTGCTCAGTTCCAACCTGTGATGTCACTGTCACTGCTCTCTGGTGGACAGTGTCCCCACCCCATCCTCACTCCTGCTCCACTCTCACTCCCTTCCTTATCTGCCCAGGTCTCAGCCCTGCCCAGGTCTCCCTCACCTGCCTGGGTGCTACCTCCTGCACAGGGCACCCTCCTCCTCTGAGGGCCTCCTCCTGTCCAGTCCTGCACTCACACACCTGGACCACACACCACCACCCCAGGTGGGGACTCTCAGGATATGTGACAGCCATTTCCAATGCAGGGCTGCCACCTTCACACTCCCTCATCTTCTCCATCATCCTGTTGGGCCCCACAATCTCAACCCTCATTGAGAACAGTGTTTCCTTAGGAACCATGGACTTTCAGTAATGGTAGGATATGGGGTTAAGGGACTTGAAAAGCTTAAGGGTAGTAGGAGCACTGGTTGAGAGGGTCTTGCACCCTGGAAGACAATGGCTTGGTTGGAAGGGAGGAGAGCCAAGGCCATGGAGTGGTCATTCAGACCATGGTGAGGTCCCTGTGTGACCACAGCAGAGCAAGGATGGAAGTCACATGCATCAGCTAGGACAGGAGAACTATCCAGCCCTTGAACAGCTTTGATAGACATCCTGGGCCATGCATGGATGGAGAGGAAGGCAGAGTGCCTTGCTGGAGAAGACAGTTGGGGGACAGATCCCACACTGCATATCAGTCATGGCATGCCATGTTTTCTTGCTGATTCTCTGCTTTATGCCAATAGCATCAGGGCATCACACCAAGAGGAATCTGTTGTGGCCTGTATAACATTCACAGACCGAAAATCAAGCAGTTTTCAAACATTTCCTGCAGTTTTGGGTGTTGTGCCAAAATGGACAGCCCCTGCAATACATGCCACAGCAGAAAACCAGTGCGTGACCTGGACTAGGAAGAGATCAAACTAGCAAGGATCCTGAAGACACCAGGGTGAGGTATCCTTTGACCTCCATAGAGGAGAGGACGATACGTGCAGCCAAATATATGTTGCTCTTGTCTGATCCAGGACATCTGGAGACACGGGGCCTCAGCTGAGTGACCGAGAGAAGCCAGACCTGCAGATGTGCCCAGCTCTGCACAGCCCTGCTGATTTGCTTGTGCCCAAAGCACAGCCCACTGCCCTGAGGACTTCTTAAGTGAGTGACTACACCCTGTGCAGGACTCAGTTCCTGTCAGGACACAGCATGGACCTGAGCGTCTCCACTCATATCCAGGAGACCCCGATGCTCTGACTTTCAGGTAAGGAGGGGCCACACTAAATATTTACTAACCAGTTTGGTGAGTGATACCTGGCTATTCAGGTAAATCCTCATTAACTTGATTAACTTTGTGGATATTTGTTTTTTTATTGCTGATATCAGGTTCCAGATGCAATAATTAGATGACTCGGTCTCCATCTTCTCTGCCTCTCACCTTAGGAGACAGAGTTAATATCAATTGTTAGGAAAGTCAGGATTTTAGCAATTTATCCTGGTTTCAACAGAAACCAAGGCTAGCTCCTATGCTTCTGCTCTATGCTGAAACAAGTCTGCATTCTGGCTTCCCATCAAGGTTCAGTGGCAGTGGATCTGGGACTCAGTTCACTCTCATCAGCAGCAGCCTGCATACTGAATCACTGTCAACAGCACTACAGTTCCCTCCCACAGTGACACAGGCCATAACAAAAACCTCTAGAGAAGCAGAAGTGTGAGGCCAACCCAACAACTCCCTCTGAAGTTTCCCCTACTGAGAACATTTCTAAGAGTTAGCTAGGCTTTGAAACTCTTGCAAATTTTTCTGGAAGGTGTGATGAAGACTCTTCTGTACCCTGTCTGCTCTCTTCACGTCCAGCACCCGGAATGGACAATGCCCTTCTTCTCTGATTAGAGACCTGGAGCAGTGCACATTGGGAGTCTGAAAGATCATTTCAGTTGCAGTGTGAATAATCATGCGTTATTTCATCTTCCATGAACTTGAACAGATGTATCTCTGGGTTACATTTGCAGGTCAGGTCCGATACTTGAATTCAGTGCTTCATGGGCCTCCTGAGTCTACTCATGTTGTACTTCAGAATACACTGTTGTATTGGGTGGATGTATAAACATCCGCGTAGATTCATATGTGTATAGGAAGATCAGTAGGTATTAATGGATACATAGGTTGTTAGGTAGATGGGTGACTGATAATTCTAACTAGCCTAGAAATAATAACAGGCTTACTCCAATGAGCACCATAGTGTCCTGTTTTGGTATGTAAATGACCTTCTCCATAAAAGGAACCAGTGATCCTTGCGGAAATGACTGATTCCTTGCCAGGGACAGAGAAAATGACAGAAAGCAGACTATATTAGTCAGAAGCTAAGGTGTCCTCAAAGGTCACGCCAAAGTGAAGAGAAACCAGCAATTAAGGAACATCCACTACTGGATTTTGAGGAATCTGGAATATTGTAAACAACACTGATGAGAAAAAGAACCCTTCATCCACAGTGATATTCTCAAGAGGAAGAGGAATGTTCATAAAGTGTCAGAGAACGTCTCCAAACATCCAGGTCAAAGGAACCCCATCCTGAGTTCAAACTGCTTAAGAATATTTAGGCCCCACCTACTCCAACACAAGCCCAAAAAATTGTCTAACTTGAAACTTCATCAATTTAATACAAAGACTTTATGCTATTTTATTTTCAAGGGATGAGGTCATGCTATTGACAAATAATTATGCTTTTCAAATTTTAAAATTAGAAAATGAAATTTAACTTTGTTTTCATTACATACTGAAGTCGGCTTTTGTCTCGAACGCGTGACTTAAATACATTTTTAGACAATCTTCTTAGCTTAAGTAAACATCTCAGAAGCACAGCTTTGCTCTTTAGAGATCCCTGCTCATCTTACAGTGCAGAATCTCATGCAGTATTTCTGCACTGTGTCAGCTAGTTAGCATATGTAACATGGTGTACACGTTGTCGAGGAGGCTTCTGGCTCCTAGACAAAGTTTGAGTAATACAATTTATCATAAGAATAAAAATTATGTGTGTATGTGTTCAAAAATGTTTTAGATTTTTCGACTGATTACTTTATATATCTTTAATTTTCCTATTTACTATTTCTCCTATGATGATATCATTCTTGCTTTCTCATCTCAGACTTGCTAAAGCCATTTAGAAACAACTCCAAGGACACGTCAGGCTAATGGCATAACCAGCAAAATCCTGTGAGTTGGGAAATCATGAGCACAATGGGCAGTCGGCTGTCACTCTCTATTCTGAGGATCGCTCTGGCAGCATATTTGCCATGAATTCTTTTCCCTCCGTTTTTTCCTGTAGGATTGCTCAATAAGGAAACATCTGGGCACTGGAAAAGCAGAGGGTCAATAAGGAGACCACCTGGCACTGCAAGAGCCAGATCAATAAGAGGAACACCTGGAGCTGGAAGAGCAGAAGTTCATTAAGGAGAACACCTGAGGCTGGAAGACCAGAAGGTCAATATACATAATGCCTGGAGTTGGAAGTGATGTCTGTAAATTAGGAGAACACCTGGAGCTGGAAGAGCAGAAGGTCACTAAGGAGACCACATGGCACTGGAAGAGCTGACTGTCAATAAGGGGAACACCTGACACTGGGAAGCAGAAGGTGAATAAGAAGAACACCTGGCACTGGAAGAGCAGAAGGTCAATAAGGAGACCACCTGGAACTGAAAGAGCTGACTATCAATAAGAAGACCACCTGGAGCTGAAGAGTAGAAGAGCTGAAGGTCAGTAAGGAGACCACCTGGAGCTGAAGAGCAGAAGAGCTGAAGGTCAGTAAGGAGACCACCAGGAGCTGGAAGGGAACCTGTGCCCACAGAGGACAGAAGGCCTCACTGTTGGAGGTTAGACCTCCTGTGACAGGCACGATGCTTGCGGGCAGAGGACCAGAGCATCCCCATCTGCAGGAGGGGCACCTTTTGCTGCCAAACTCTTATAGTTTGAAAGACTCACCACAGAACAATTATAAATGTCTAAGAAAATGAATATGCCAATTTCACACTTCACGATCATGTGATGTTCAAAGAGAGAATCATCACATCCTACCCAAAAATATGTGAATTAATATGTCAATCAAAACTTTTTAAAATTATAATTTCTTTGTTTAAAAAACTCTCCTGCTTGGAATTCTTGCCAGTAACTTGAACTTTGCTGCATGAATTCAAACTGATGCCTTCGCCCCACTCCTCAGGTGTGCTGATTGATGTTCTTATTAAATCAGTAGAGGCATGAGCTGCTGGGGCTGAGCAGGAGCAAATAATTAAGGTGGAGAGGAGCCTCCGTGGTCCCTTTTACTAAAATCACCCAATGGTCCACAGCCTGGTTGCCTGTGAGCAGTGCTCTCAACAGGTGGAGGCAGGAGGAGGATCAGGTGGGCAGCACAGCCTCACACTTCTGCTTCCCTGGGAGGTTTTGTCATGGACTGTATCACTGTGGGAGGGGAACTGCTGTACTTTGACAGTGATATGTGGCCACATCTTCAGGCTGCAGGCTGCTGATGGTGAGAGTGTAATCTGTCCCAGATCCACTGCCACTGAACCTTGAAGAGACCCCATAGTGCAAACTGTTTGTATTATAGATCAGGAGCGTAGGAGCTTGCCCTGGTTTCTGCTGATACCAGGCTAAACTGTTGTAAGTATTCTGACTCACTTGGCAAGTGATAGTGATTCTGTCTCCTTGAGATGCAGACAGGGTGGATGGAGACTCAGTCATCTGGGTGTCACATCTGACACCTGAAATTAGAAGTATAAAAAATACCATGTTACTTTTCATGTTATAAGAGGACTTCTTTAGAGAGCCAGGCAGCACTGACCACACTGGCCTGAGGAAATATCCGGAGTTATCCTTCCTTACAAGGGAAGCAGAGCAACAGGAGCCCCAGGAACTGAGCAGGGGCCCTCATGTCCATGCTGTGTCCTGACTGAGACTGACTCCTGCACAGTGTGTGATCAGCCTATTAAGGAGTCCACAGGGCACTGAGCTGTGCTCTGGTCACATGCAAATCAGCAGGGCTAGGCAGGCTGGGCACAGCTGCAGGACTGGCTCCTTGGTGACTTAGAAAGGTAGGACTCCCCAGGTGTCTCCACTCTTAAGCACAGCAGTAAAGATTTGCCTGCAGTGAATGTGTTGATCCCTGCAAGCTACTTGGCAACATGAACAGATCTGGGGACAACTGGCAAAACTGAAAATGAACCAAGGCCTTACTGTGGGATCCACTTCACAGTTGTACTAGGGTAATGCAAGGGAATAGAGGCATTCCTCAGGAATTCTTAGTGAATCTTAGAGCATGTCTCTAACCAGTCCTCCATGTTTCTCTGGAACTTGTTGAAATATTTCATGCTGTACTGTGCACATTTCTAAAAGAATGAAGTTATTTCACTTTTTGGAAATAAATAGAGCATTAATTGTGAACAGGTAATATATTCCAAGTCAATTTTAAGAGCCCCTAGGTCATCATTACTCTGCAGAATGTCAGGGAGTTCACTGAAGATGCAAAATGAATTTACTAGAGAGAGTCGCAGACCCGCCCTTATTCGAAGCTACAAGTCTCCTCTGTGCCCTGGGAATGAATGGACTGCATATTGTGGATCGGGGGCCTCACATATTTTATCCCCTGGCCCCACACGACCATGAAGCTTGAGGAGAGGTGCCAAGACTCATCCTCAATTAAATACCACATCTTCCTCCTGTCATCTATGGGATTCTGGGTTAAGAAAAGCATGTGCTCTGTTTCAGTCCAGGTCTCCTACTCTTAATCTCTCAGAGAAAACAAGTTCAAGAGCATATTTGTCCTGGGAATATTCCTGAGTTGCCCTCCCTGCCAGCACGTTCCTGAGGGCAGAGGGACAGCTACTCTGGAGCAGGGCCTTCTGCAGAACAGGAGAGGGAGGCAAGCCCTGGGCAGAGGCCAGTCCAGCAAACCCTCTGCCCTAGCTGAGGGCCACACACCATATCTGCAACAGTCACCAATGGCTCACAGCAGTGTGCGGGGACAGCACGCTGACCCACACGACAGCCTCCAGACACGTGTCCAGGACAGTCTCCACTTCATCAGGCCAGAGTGTCTGTCCATGGAGAAACCTCCTGGGTCCTGATAAAATATGAACAAAGACTCAGATCCCTTCTGTCCTGCTTCTCTATTCTGTTCCCAGCATGGCAATCAGGGTCAGCAGAGGGAGGGTGGAGCCAGCTCTGCCTCAGCACCTGCCAGTGGTGCCGATGGCCCTAGGAGTCTCAGGGATGCATGACCATAGGTGGCTAGAGCATGGGTCTTGCAGCCTGGGCACTGGCCTCCTGCTGCCAGTCCTGGGCCTGAACTTCCTGGGAACTGGCTTGCCTGTGGCCTGCTGAGGTCCTCTAGATAGCTGTGGCTCCATGCTGAAGGTCCAAATCCTTCATTGGGTGCAGGGAGCTGAGAGGTTTGGTACAGGGACCTTTTAGCACCACGGTTTGCCCCACAGATTCCTGACAGCCATGTGTGTCCTCAGTGGGCTCTCAGCAGCTGGGAGGCAGCTCTGCCTGCACAGAACACAGATAGGACCCAGATAGGTGTTTCCCAGCACAGCCCCTGGGAGTGATGGCAGGAGAGGCACACAACAGCTTCTCACCTCAGCTCTAATGAACACAGGCTTGTCCCCTAGGCGTCCAGATGGGCTGAGCCTCAGTCCTCTCCTCTGGTGGCTGACCTGCCACCAGCTAATGGGCTAATCCCTGTCTCTTTCCTCTCCCCTTTTCGATTGCCTGCAAAGAGTAGACACATTGTCTGCATGGGGACCAGTGGCTGGCGACTCATTCTGGGACAGTGGGCCAGGTCACATTTTCAGATGACATCCCTGCTCCAAATTCTGGCTTTTGCTGCTTGGATGTGTGGGGAAAATGAAGACAATTCAGGAAGTATGTGGATTCCTCCTTGCCAGTCTCTCTTAGATAGGCAATAGAATTCATTCCTTTTCTGAGTCCCAGAGTCAAAGGAGTCACTAACATTTCTGTAGTCTTCAGCTCTCCTCAGCCCTTGATCTTGGCTCAGTAAGATTTCTGACCCTCCACAAGTTTTGAGACAATCACATTGGGCTTACTTGAAGCTAAAGTGGATCTACTGTTGAAGACCCAGCACGGAGCTCACACCAGGGGTGGGAATGACTTTAAACCCCTGTTTGAAATTTATGCTCAAATTCCACAAATATTCCCACCATGTCATGATTTGGTGTCCCATTTTGTCAAAAACCACAGAACATTTATTATAACAGGAGAGCTTGCAAAATACAACATAGGTAGAAATGCTCATGCATAAGCATGCATCCTCATGTTAATTACCTGATTTACTGGACACCAGTGACATGGACGTAGGGTGGTAGGAGGGGAGTTAGGTGTCTTGTTTGTTTACTTTTTTCCATCTTAGGGGGAACTATTATATTTGCATGATGGAATAAGAGAGGAGAGAAGTGAGATGGGAGGAGAGTGAGGAGGGAGGATCCAGGCAATGGAGTTGCTCCCGGCCCCCAATCTGAAATGAAGTCAGAGTATGAGGACGGGACTTTAGGCTCATGGTCAGCATGGTCTGTGGTGCAGGCAGCAGTAGGAACGGTCAACTTTCACGCCATCCTCTGGTATTGACCCGTCTCTGGGATGCATCTGGCCACATGGGCTGAAGATTGTGCCTAAGGAAGGGCATGCCCTCATGCAAATTACACCGCTATCACTGACATGGAGACTCTGGGAAATGACCTGTGATCTGATGGTGGGCCTCCCCTCTGTGAAATGTCAGCGCAAAAGTGTGTCTTCCTGAGTTCTAAACAGACCACTCATCAGTGAAGCAGTCTTTAAGAAGGTCTACTGTTTCCGTGCACTTTGAAGAAACACTGTGTAAGATATTCCCACCCAGCACCATTATGCATCCTGGAGTTCCATGATCCTTTCTCTTCGAATGTGTGGGAAGCCCATCCATGTTTTAGCAGAAGAAACAGGCTTGACTGAGCATGGGGTACAGAGGTCCAACTCCCAGGAACTGGCAGCCATGAGAGAGTGTTTCAGGTAGACAGGCAGTAAGGCCCTGTACAGAGTTGGTCCACCATCTGAGAATATGGGAATTCTCTAAGCAAATGCTTCCTTACCTCCACCCTGTTAGGGCAGAAATTAGGCAACTGTAGGGGGCAAAGCTGAGCAGCCGGAACAAAGACCAGCCCACCAAGGTGACCAGAAAGTTCACAGCAAGGTGGATGGAAGTTTCCACTGACTCTTTACACCCACCTGTCACTCAACAGAACCGCCTCCCATCCCAGTCTATAAAAACCCTGGGCAGCCAGGGCCATGTGCGATTTTCTCTGGGTCCCAATACCCCGGGGGTCTTGGAATTTCACCCAAGAGCCAAATTCCAATTGCTTTGGCCACTTTCTGTCCCATTTTATTCGGCTGCTAACTGTGTCTGCCACGCCTGCCATGTTTACCTTTGGTCCTGCCATTGAGCCCACCTAGCCCACCTGAACTTACACACCCATCTTCCTCATGGAAGCAGCCGCTCCCAGTCTGGGCCTTTACATGCGATTATAAATAAAGGAATGTTGGCTTCTCCATTTTGTTAGCGACTAGATCTGCCTTGCCTGCTCCCTTGTGAAAAAATTATTGGCTCTTTTGTTTATTGATTAGATAAGTTTAAAATTAATTCATTTATAGCCAGCACTGTCTTCAGACGAATTCCCTTGCCTCATCCAGGCTGGACAAGAATGAACCCCCTACAAACATGAAAATTTCCACCAACTCATTTATATTAAGCAAGAAAAAGTCCCAAGGACTTAGCAAATACACAGCCCTGGCTCTGGGTTTTCCTGAGCCCTTATACCCTCATTTCCAGGGACTATAGGAACAAATGGGCACACAGTGTGGTTGGAAGCCCCAGTAGTGCCCTACCCCACAGCTCTGCAGGACACGGGCTGGACTCAATTCCAATGATCCAACATCAGGGTGTGGCAGGCTGGAGCCCCTGCAGAGCTGGGAGAGTGGGCCCTGCTGGCTCCAGCTTCTGGAGGCTGAAATCCTCTCTGGCTGTGGCCACATCTCTCCATTCTGTCTGTGTATTCACACGGCCTCGCCTCTTCCGTCTGTAATACAAAGCTGCTCTCCCCGCCCTTTCCTGTGCAGCCATTTTCCCCACCTCCCAACGACTGTCACTCTGTGAACATCCTAGCTCGCTACTGGTTCAGCAGTCAGCTTTCAAGTACCCGTCTCCGTTATGGTCCCCTGTGAGCCAAGAGGGATTCTTAAAGATAACTTCACCACCATCTTTTCTCTCTTGCTTTTCTCTCACTTTCTTTCTCTCCTTGCTTTCCACTCTCTCTGGCACACGCCCTTTCTCTTTCCTTTCTCTTTTCCTCTCATTTCTCTCTTACCCTGCAGGGAGACACTCTGTTTGCTTAATAAATGCCCTTATGTGATTTCCCCTGTCCAGCGTGGTTTTCCTGGGATTCCTTACCCTGTCTGCATTAAGTCCCCCTCTTCTTTCTATTCAGAGGAAAGCTGTGATTGCAATTATGTCCCCTGGCTAATTCAGGACTCTCTGTCCTGTAAATAGCCCTCATTCCACCTGAAAAGGCACTCTTCCAAGTAAGGTACATCGAAAGTCCTCATGGGAAAACCTGATATTATGGTGGCCAGAGTCTAGTGAACCATGAGAGCACCAACTCTCTGCACACCCCACAGTCTCTCTCCTTCTCCATCTCTTTCCCTAAACCAGCTTGTCTCCATGATGAGAAATCATGCCACTCCCTAATGTGTCTGGAGCCACTAAGGGGCTCACAAGGCAGGACCTCTTGGGACTTACTGAGAACATGCTCTGGCACCCTTGTCTTGCAGGAGGATGGCCAGAGCCAGGGAACCCCTAAACCACCTGCAGACCAGCTGTCTCCAGGGGACAGGGCAAGGCCACCTCACCTCAGTGACTCTCTGGAGCTTTCCAGGTTCCTGGGTCCCTCAAGCTTCAGGGAGGGGAAAGGTGGTGTAAACTTGGGGGCACGGTTAGTGGTCAAATATAATCAGAGAGAAAGGGCTGAAGCAAGCTCTATTGGAATTCAGCTCTGGGGCAAAATTCTCAGCCCCTGGGATACAGCTCAAGTAGGGACCCTGAGAAAATCGCACATGGCCCTGGCTGCCCAGAATTTTTATAGGCCAGAATGGGAGGGGTTTCTGAGTGATAGGTGGATGTGAAGGGTCAGTGGAATTTTCTAGCCCACCCGATCAGTCACATTTGGCAGGCTGGTTTTTGTCTCAGCTGCTCTGCTCTGCCATACAGTGCCTTAGTTTCCACCTAAAAGGTGGCGTCAGCTCAAACAGCATCCACCTCTTTAGTTTAGATGATATTTTTCGTAGTAAAACTTAGGAGGCATTTTCAAATGTCTTCAAATGTTGTATATCAGAATAGGTTTTGGGGTCATAGCTTAGCTCCAGATATGGAAGCAACTCCTAAATCATCAGGATCGTGGTCACTTTGGATAAGTGTCCTAAAGGGTGCCCTTGTCATGTACAGATCCCCTGGGACCTTCTTAGCGTGCAGATCCTCATGGACAAGTGTCAAGCATGGATGCTTATTTGCATATCTAACAAGCTCCCTGGGATGCAGATGGCGCTACAGGCCAAAGGACAACATGGAGTAGCAGGGCATTTGTGTGATAAAGGAAGGTTAGATTGGTTCAATAGTTCTGATGAAGTCTATCCACTTGTTACAATGCAGTTGCATTTTAATGCAATTGTAATTGTATAGCCCAAGAGGATTTTGGTCATGTGACATAATGCAGCTTTTTCTCCATGATTCCAGAGTTGCTGACAATACTTGGAATAACATCCTAATAGGAGTCCCTCACTTACTATCAAGATGCTGAGAGGTGAAGCAGCAGTGAGCCTAGGGGACACTGGTCTCACCTCTGCTCACCATCCTGAGGAGAAGCACATTTCTTAGAACTCCTCTTCTCTTCTATCATTTCTTGGAACTGTCCTCCTTTTCTGAGGACAATTTTCCCATAGTACTGGGAAATCAGAACAGGAGAATTTAGTTGGACGAGAGCCTTCAGGCAGAGACCTGGGCAGAGGCAAGGTGTGCAGAAGCACCAGTTTGTTGTAAGGAAAAATGCAGCTCAGCTTGGGCCCCGCGGTTTCTACAGCCCTTCAGATGGAACTGGCGCTCTGTACGCCCCATCTCAGCTGAGACTCAAAAATAGCTCCCAGAAATCCATGACGGACACAGGACCACACACCAGAGACTTTATTATGTGGACGACTAGCACGTCCGCTCTGGGGTTGGAAAAGACGGGAAAAAAGAGAGATGGCGTGGATGCTTCTCCAG
This sequence comes from Sciurus vulgaris, assembly GCF_902686455.1. Classification (NCBI taxonomy): domain Eukaryota; kingdom Metazoa; phylum Chordata; class Mammalia; order Rodentia; family Sciuridae; genus Sciurus; species Sciurus vulgaris. The sequence continues at coordinate 3,853,548 of NC_136475.1, forward strand.
ATATTGGAATCTCCAGGCTGGAAGGAAACAATAGCAGAGGAGAGTACTTGCAAGCTGACTGATGAACCAATAGTAGCTAGCATGTTCAGACTGACAAGCTAGGACATAATGTGGGAAGCACGAAATGGCTGTAGAGTAGGCCGGAAATTCCTGTAACAGTAAGAGCAGGGCAGAGCAACTTTATCACAGATTGACAAGTGGATGGGAGGCGGGGGAAAAATGGCTTCACTTGAAAGGGCGGGGAATCGGCTTTATATTACAGTTGTAACTTGCAGGCAGCTGAGAGAAGCAGCTCCCAACACAGGGGTTCTGGAAACTGAGAGACCAAGAGCTTGGCAGCCTGCACCCTCACTGCAGATAAGCCCTGGATTAGGGTAAGACCCAGAGCACCCCATTTATGTCTGTTTTCCTACTTGGCAGACCCCAAGCCCACTCACAGCTGTACTTGCAGACCCAATCCTTCCGTTTAATAATGGCCCTGCTTGGAACAAGTATTGAAAATAATGACCTCTATTTTGCTGTGTAAATGCCAACTATTTCCACAATCCAGACTCCTGAGTGTACTCTAAGGGTTCTTTATCAAATTAGCAGGTCTGTGCTGATGGAGCTGAGGGTGAGCAAGAAGAGCATGCAGAGGACCCCCTCTTTGCTACTTGGAAAATCTCCAGTGAACTTCAGAGCTTGTGCCTCTGAGAAGAGCTCTCAGCACGTGGAGGCAGCAGAGGGAGCAGCTGGGGCAGTGGAGCCTCACACTTCTGCTTCCCTGGGGGTTTGTGTCATGGCCTGTTTCACTGTGGGAGGGAACTGTAACCTTGTTGACAGTAGGAAGTGTCAAAATCTTCAGGCTGCAGGCTGCTGATAGTGAGAGTGTAATCTGTCCCAGATCCACTGAACCTGGAGGGACCCCAGAATATCAACTGGTTCCATAATAGATCAGAAGCTTCGGAGATTGCCCGGGATTCTGCTGAAACCATGCTAAATTTACACTAATGTCCTCACTTGCCTGACAAGTGATGGCGACTCTGTCTGTTTGAGATGCAGACAGGGAGGATGGAGACTCGGTCATCTGGATGTCACATCTCATATCTAGTTTCGGGCACATAAAGAAATATGTACGAATTATTAATGTAATTAGCAGACTCTCCTGATTAGTCATGCAGCACTGACCACACTGGACTAAGTCAATCCCGAGTGCTGTTCTTCCTTACCTGGGATGAAGAGCACAGGAGACCCAGGAAATGAGTGGAGACCCTCATGTCCATGCTGTTTTCTTACTGGGATTGAGTCCTGCAAAGGGTGTGAGCAGCCTATGAAGAAGTCCTCATGGCAGTGGGCTGTGCTCTTGGCACATGCAAATGAGCTGGGCTGGGCAGGGCTGAGCACAGCTGCAGTGCTGGCTTCTCTATGTCCCTTAGCTGAGGCCCAGTGTCTCCAGATGTCCTGGATCAAACAAGAGAAACTATATTTGGCTGCAGAAAACCTACTCTCCTCTCTGGATGTTAAAGGACACCTCGGCCTGTGCCTTCTGGATTCCTTGCTGGTTTGATCTCTTCCAGGTCCAGGTCTTGCACCGGTTTCTGCTGTGGCATGTATGGCAGGGGCTGTCCGTTATGGTACAACCCCAGAAACTGAAGGAAACATTTGAAAACTACTTGCATTTCTAACTGCGAATGTTATGCAGCCACAACAGATTCCTCTTGGTCTGATACCTTGATGCTATTGGCAAAAGCAGAGAATCCACAAGAAAACATGGCAGCTCATGATTGATATGGGGGTTGGGACCTGACCCCAACCCCCAACCTGTCCTCTCCAGGTAGGCACTCAGCCTTCCTCTCCATCCATGCATGTTCCACGACGTCTGTCAAAGCCATTCAAGGGCTGGAGTTCTCCTGTACTATCTGATGCATGTGACTACAATCCTTGCTCTTCTGGTCACACAGGGACCTCAACTATATGAATGGCCACAATGGCCTTGGCTCTCCTCCCTCCAGCCAAGCCATTGTCTCCCAGGGTGCAGGTCCCTCTCAACCGGTGCTCCTGCTACACTTAAGTTTATTCGAGTCCCCTAACCCCATATCCTACCATGACTAAAAGTCTATGGTTCCTAAGGAAACACAGTTCTCAATGAGGGGTTTGGGACAGTGGGTCCCCAACAGGATGAGGGAGAAGATGAGGGAGCGTGAAGGTCGGAGCCCTGCAGGGGGAGTGGCTGTCACATGTCCTGAGAGTCCCCACCTGGGGTGGTGGTGTGGTCCAGGTGTGGGAGTCCAGAACTGGGGCAGGAGGCGGCCCTCAGAAGAGGAGGGTGCCCTGTGCAGGAGGCAGTGCCCAGGCAGGTGAGGGAGACCTGGGCAGGGCTGAGACCTGGGCAGGACCCAGGAAGGGAGTCAGAGTGGAGCAGGAGTGAGCACGGAGTGGGGACACTGTCCACCAGAGAGCAGTGACAGTGACACCATGGGTGCGACTCAAGAGGGGGAGTGTCTCTGGCTTTGCATGGGATTAGATTTCCCCAATTCCAGCAGTCTACCAACCCCAGGTGAGAGCCCTGTAAGGGGGGAGAGTTGATTTGTTCCTGGGAACTCAGATGCTCATTCTGCATTCTATCAGCAGAGCTTTCAGCAAAGGGCTGCAGAGGGAAGATGAATGTTCCAAGGACTAGTCACTATACAGCACAGAAAAGTGATGAAAATCACACCTCTGCCCAGAAATACTCAGTGTATGCAAAAATGAGAGAATAAAGCAGCAGAAAAGATCACTGCTAGAAGTAAATATTACATATTGGAAGACGTTCTGTTGGCAGTGGGTCCAGTATGCTTCCCACGTGGTCAGGAGCACACTCCTTTCTTTGACTGTGAGCTGGGTAGACTCCTGCTGCTGCCATGGTGGACTGGAAGTCTCAGGACCTTGATTAAGGTGTTTTGGTATTTAATTGTTGAGACTCCAAACGACTTTATATATCCAGGAAGCACAGGTGTTCAACTGCACTGGCCTTTTCCCTCTTCCGCTGTCTCCTTCCATGCTGAGGACAGGAGGCCCTACAGAGCTGGAGGCCCATTGCCTCCCTGGCCTGAGGACTGGCAGCACTCATTGGAGGAGTCAGGAAGGAGCAGGGCAAGGGCAGCAGACTTGGTGTTGCCTTGTTCAGTATCTGTCTCTTGTTTCAGAATGAAAACTCTCTGAGTTCAAGCACTGTGTAATTTTTTTCAGAATGCCTATGCTAGGACCTTTTAATTTATAATGTTCTTTGTGTACCTTTATATGCAAGTTATGGCACTATTATGTCTAAAATTGTATCCATTTATTATTGGGTTTGTGTAAATGAAGACCTGCTCTACCAAACAATGTGGAAGCTGAAGCTATTTCCCATTACCCAAAGTGGTGCTGGAAACCTTAGATCTGCTAGTGACAGGGCTTGAGGAGGTTGTGCCCCTCTAGAAGAAACCATCACCTTGTGTCTCACACTCTGGGCAATGCATCTCCATGTGCAAAGCATTGCAGCCATTTCTTCCTATGGCGTGGGACAAAACAGCCTTGGCTCTCCCAGCCACCTACCACCCTAACCTCAGGATGGGAGTTCCCAGCACACTCTGCAGTTATTCATGCAAAATGTGAGTAAGGAATCTGGGTCAGCTCAAGATCGCCATGGAATTTTACGCATACCTTCCCAGCCCATACTGAACAGACTCCACGGACACACAGCAAATCACAGCCAGGGAGGTTCAGGGATGTAATGGGGCACAGCTGGCCACACCCATTTCTCTGTGCCACATAGTATCCCCAAAGTGTGCAGACCTGGGAAATGTGTCCAGGGCAGATATGCCAAAGGAATTGCTGTGAGTAAGAGGGTCTGTTCCATACAGGAAACCATTATGGTCTAGGTCCCTGGAGTTTGGCCTGGACATGAGAAGAATGCCTAGGAAGACTAGCATCCCGGCATCCTGTTCCAGGGCAGAAAGCGAAGACCTGTAGCACTGCTCCGAGTGAGTGGCCACAGTTTGGAGAAGAGGCTCAGATCACATCTGCTCTTCTGCATAGCTCTTACTGGCTCCAGAGTTGGAAAGATGGTGGTTGAGGTTCCTCAGTCCTCAGCAACTGTAGACACAGCATCTCAAGGAGGAAAAGGACAATGGACAAGTACATTTGGTGAGATTTTATAACAACATTCAGGAAAGAAAAAGGGGCACAGGGATATGTCTCCATCCCAATGACAAATGACAGCCTGTGACTCCTTACCTCCCACACTGATCCTTTGAGGTCCTCCTTGAATCTCAGCGTGTCAGCTCAACCATGGTCCCATCCCATACACTCACCCTGCCACCTGAGTCATGCAGGGACCTTCCCCAGGTGTCTGCAAGGGCCACTCAGGAGCCACTGAGCTCCCTCTGGTGGGAGCATGTGGTGGGCTCAGAGACTGCCCCTGCTGTGAGAATGTCATTTGTAAGAGAGCAGTGGGCTGTTTCGCTGCTTCTGCCTCAGGTATAACATGAGCCTCAGTTCTAGTCCTCCTCACCTGGGAAGAAATCACCTTAGCAGAACATTCCCTGGCCAAGGAGCGTGTCATCTGGCTCTGGTGCTCTGCAGTCCATGGGAGTCTTTCTACATAGGAGTGATTCTCAGGGTAGACATGTGTGTTTATTTTCATTCAGTCTGTAGGCCACCTGAGAAAAAACGTGTGTGGATTCCTTTTGACATTGATCTACCTGACAAAGCCTAGCACCTTAGGAACCAGCGATATAATGCTTTGTATTTATGAAAATTACCTGAATCTGATGCATGGATTATGTGTGTCCAAGTTTTCGTTCTGTGATCATGTTCACAATTCACAATGGTTCGTTTCGCAGTTCCCTTTATTTCTTGGGGACTGCCATGCTGACTCAGTCTGCATGCCTCCTGTCTGTGCCCACAGGAGGGAGCATCTCCATGCCTGCAAGGCCTCTCAGCCCAGCCACAGTGCTGGAAGCCCCTCGCTGAGCTGGTTCTTGATGAAGCCACACTGCCTCCTCTGCCAGCTCCCTACGCTGTCACCAGGGCTCCTGGGGTCCCGGCCTGTTTCCTGGAGGGGACCTGGGTTAGGTTGATGACCGCAGTCTTGCTGTGGGCTGGAGGTGCTACACTCTAGTGGGCAGGACACTCAGGGGACCTCCATCGGGAAGGCCCAACACATCCTGCAATGAGGGGCCAGCCTCCTGCTCAGAGGAGGCCAGCTGGGGAGGTGGAGGTTCCAGGGAGCCCAGCAGGGGAGCAGGAGGGTCCTCAGGGCCTGGCTGCTGCTCAGGAGTTGCTCTCACATAACCTGGGGGTGAGTCTGATCTGCAAAAGTGAGAGGAGGGACATTTGGACCTTCCCCGCTGCTTGCTGTCCTGATGAATTGGTGTTCCTTCCTACTCTTCAGTGCCACAGGCTCAGCTCTTCACCACTGTCCCAGGCACATCACACCCTTCCTTAAGGAGTTCAGTTATCCTTAAATACCTGGCAGTTCTTTGCTCATACATTTTAGAAGAGCCTCTCATCTCTACTATGTTATTGCATTCAGTAACAATCTAAGAGCAAAATCCACTGATTATCAAATCAAAACTGAAAACAAGGAAAACCACAGTTTTCCAGATTTCCAAATAAAAGCAGTTACAGATTTTTCAGAGATGATCACAGAATTTATGTCTCAGAAGTGAGCCTCAATGGTAGTAAATGAAAGTGAGTGTGTCACCAGAGAGGAGTTGTGGAGATGTAAACTGAAGCTTGGTCCTTGTGCCCAGTGTGATGGCAAATCAATAAGGAGGATGCTGTTTAGAGAAAATGAAGAGGAGAAGAAGAGGGGACTCCTCTCCAAAGGCTGAGATTCTCCCCATCCAGAGGCTCAGGGGGCTCTTAAAGGAGCTCTTCAAAGGCCAAATTCCAGATGTGCCCCACAGGAGTCCCAGGCCCCTGTGGTGTTGATTCACTTGTTAATTTGGGAGATAGGCACTTCCCAGGTCCTCTGGCAGAGACCTCCTTCCTGTGGAGCACAGATAGCTCAGGGGGATCTTCTAGGCCCCCAGCTTAGGGAGGGGAGAGGGAGAAGAGGACAGGAAAACCTTTTCCCATTTAAAGTAACCCTCAGAGCTATATTCACAGGGCCCTGAGGGCCATTGTTACACTGAGAGCTGAGTCTGTGCTGTGGCCTCAGCTTCCTGCCCTGGACTGTTCAGGAGCCCTTCTCCTCAGTAGTGATGGCTTGCTGTCCTTGCGTGACTTTCAGTATGGTGTCCAAAATGTCACCAAGGCAAGCTCCACCCCTCACCCCTACTTAGGAGAAGCACTCTGCATGCTCTGTCTGTCCATTTGGCTTCAGCAACACACCTGTGGTAGAAATGTCCATGTGCTTCCCACATCCTTGACTCAGCCAGCGCTCTTCTCTAGTGGACTCCCGTGTGTACTCAGCCCGCTCTTCTCTTCCTGCTCCAGGGTCATTCCAGCCATCAGTGTCCATCAAGGAATCATTTGTCATTTGAATGAACACAATTAATTTCTTCATGATTCTTTATTGGAGACCAGCTTTAATAAGAACTGAATGTGAAAAAGACAAACTCAGCTCGAAGGAGTCTATTCTTAATGGTAGTGAGCCTGTGACCAGGGAAATATCCTGACCTCCTGTCCCTCACACAGTGCTCCACAGTCCTGTTCATTTATCCTCCCCAGTAATGTCACATCATCACTGTGTATCCCCTGATGTGGTGAGAAGCAGCATTCCTTCTGAAACACTGCCATCAACATGCAGCATTTGAGTTTGACCAACAGAAAATACCAGAAAAATCTAATCAGAGGGACCTTCTGAACAAAGCCCCAGTACCCTTTAGAAGTGTCAAGGTAATAAAGAAAAGTACAAAAATCTGTCACAGTTGGTAGGAAAATAAACTAAACCAAATAAGGAATCCTGACTTTGGTCTAGGAACAAAATTTGCATCCTTGGAAAGAAAACCAGCGAGGTAAAATCCAGAATTGCAGACTCAACAGCAGCACTGAGTGCAGACTAATTTCCCATTTGCATAACCACGATGTGCTTTTGGGAACAGGGAGCACTGGGGAAGCTTGAGGAGGAGACAGGGGAGATTTGTTGGCATGGTTTTATTTCTGATTGGCACCTAGAGATTGTGCACAGTCATTGAGGAGCCTGTGGGGTCCAGAGCACAGCTGCAGTGTGTAGCCATCAAGTCAGGAAGTCAGCAGGTCCCTCTGCTGCCCAGCCCTGTGCCTGCACCTCAGACTCCCTTCCTGTGGCTGCTCATAGAAGCAGCAGAGCTGAACTTGCTGAGCCCAGAACACCAGCCCTCAACTTTCTCCAGCCCTCCTCTGCTTCCTGTCCTCTGGCTTTGTATGTTTTGAAATTTTTCACATCTAAAAATATTCAGAATAAACTTAAATGTGTAGTTAAATAATTAACTGATGGAGAGAGCAGGAGTTCTGAGTGAGTCCCCACTCATGCTGTCTCCTCCTCTCCCACCTCTTTGTCACTCTGTGTTTGAACCTGTCCTTGGCCCATTATCTCCAGTGCATTGACTTATTTTTAATCCTATTACTTACATAGAATGTTTTAAAAGACTGCTTTGCAACCTCTGATTTTGAGAAGTCTCCAGATTGGAGTTCAACAAGCATGCGTTTAGAGTTTGGTTTCTCCTTGTTCCCAGAGCACCAACCCAAACCCTAATTTTTCCATTCTAGTGCTGCTGATGGAAACAGCAGTCCTGCACATGCTGCCCAACAGCTCTGCCACTGCTCCTCCAGCCCCATTCTGTTCTCACAGGTGTGTTATGTTATTAGTGGAGTTTGCCAACTCCATCCTTCAGGAGGAATTTCAGGAAGACTTTTCAACTCACTGGTAAATGTTTTTCAGCTACTTTGCCATCAGCAATTCTGTGCATCCTTTCAACAATGCAGACAAATATAAGCATAAAAATATGAAAAAAAATTTGAAATCATGAAGAATGACTCATTTCTCTGGAAGTTGTCTGGGAATAAAGCAGACTGATTAGTGTTCACTCCTGTAAAGCACTAGGGCTTTGGATAGCTGCAGCAGGGTCTGTGGCCTGTGTTCTTGGACTGAGCCCTTCCACACTCAGCTCAATGGTGTTGAGCTGCAGTACCACCAAGAGGGCAGCAGCTGGTGGTCAAAAGGGTGTACGTGGTTTTGATGGCACTGGAGTGAGACCTGTTAGGTCTTTTAGGCCAAGGTAACTTCATTTTGAAAAACATCACCTGCCCACACAGGCATAACACCCTCCAGTCAAAGAGTCCAATAACCAAAACCACAGCAGAGACATCGCATAAGAGTCACAGGGCCAGACCAGTTATCTTTTGGCTACTCCATTGTACATGACTATACAGTTTAGGAGTTTTTCCTGCAGGCTGCTGATCCTTGCAGAGGGGCAGCCTGGCAGATTCTCTGCCAGTAAACCTTGCTTGAACTCAAAGCTGTGTCTCTGGTGGATATTTGCACCAGATTCCCTAAGAAGACCCAGCTTGTGATTTCAAATACTTAAATGTTAAATATTCAACATTTGGGGAAATGTTGCAAAAGCCTTTCAAATGCAATGAAGCACATTCATCTGCATATCATAGCAACCTCTTCAGAAAAACAGAATTAGGTCTCTAAACGCAGAAAAGCATACAAAAGGGAGAACTGAGTGAAAACCTGCAATAAACCAGAGAAAGCAGACTCTGTTCAACACAAGGCATGGTCAACTGTCATTGGAAACAAGGACACTGAAGTGATGGATATCCAAAGGAATGACCATGGACAGTGTCCAAAGGAATGTCAGAATCCCACACCCCAGAAAACAGAACTGAAAAATGCAGGCAGAGCTATATAAATGAAGAGACATCATTGCCAGAGAGCCCTACCTGAAACCCCAGAAGAAGCCCTCTAGAATCCTAGGAAGTGACCAGAGGCAAGGTCTAGATTCCACAGGGAGGAAAGAAGGGCTCAAGATAGCAAGGAAACAAGGGAGGTTATGGACACAAAACATCACTTCATTTTACATGAAGGTCAAGTTAAAGAGAGCCCAAGCACTTGAGCTAGATCTGAGGATGGAGCTGCCATGGGAAATCCTTAATGGAGAGGAGGCAGCAGGAGGCAACAGGAAAAGGAAATCTTCACAGCTCCTCCTGGGTCAGGAGTGTGTCTTTCACTCCATGCAGGTGCAACCTGAGCCTCTGCCCTTTGGTCTGTGTGTGTATTACATCACCAACAAGTAATCAGACCTTGAGGATTCATACTACTCTCAACAGGGAAATAACACTCACCAGAGGGTCATGGAAACTCAACATTGTTTAAAAATATATAAAATGTGTCTGGAAAAGTAATGAAGAATTGGAAAACTCCAAAGAAAAACAGAAGAAAGTGTAAACAATATTCTTTCTCTTGCTGAGACTATCCTAACAGGTAGTCTTTCATGTTAAGTTTCTGACAGGTCAGACTCACCCCACTGGCTCCTCAACCCCAGCACCCACCAGAAAATTTGCATGCTGCTCCCTGGGGAGGGTCTTCCTGCCAGGCTGACATAAAAGCTCAGCTCTAACCTGGCCTTCACTCACCAGGACTCCTCAGCTCACCTTCTCAAAATGAGGCTCCCTGCTCAGCTCCTGGGGCTGCTGATGCTCTGGATCCCTGGTGAGGACAGAGGGGATGAGGAAGGAGAAGGGGGACGCCCTGGGGCCCACATGGAGAGGTCTGGTCTTGTGCTCCAGATGGGGCCACTGAGCTTAGCAAGGAGCTTTGTGTGGTGAGACTGAAACAGAAAGGAGATGATGCTGGGTGAATCTGAGAGAAAATAGACCTTGCATATTTTGGCTTCTGTTTTGAAACTGAATATTTGAGTGATAAGAATAAGAATATCACATACGAAAACTGATTTAAACTCAAACATAAAACACTTCTTGAGTGTGGCTTGTGTTGTACATAATCTTGCATTTCTCTGTCATTATTTTGGGAGCCAGTAGAGATATCATGATGACCCAATCCCCTCTCCCTGTCCATCATCAGCCTGGACAGCCAGCCTCCATCTCCTGCAGGTCCAGGCAGAGCCTCCTTCACAGTGACGGATTGCCTATTTCTAGTGGGTTGACCAGAAGGCAAACCTGGCTCCACAGGGCCTAATAGTGTTGGAGGCCGCTGCCCTGTAGGGCCGGCAGTGGTAGCCTATGTTGGCGCCGAGAATCCCAACCACAAAGAAAAACAACTTTAATGAAGTGCTTTCTATTGGCTGACTGATCTCCTCTATGTCCATGCTTAGCTCGTGATCAGTACATGTCCTCATTACCCACCATTAAGTGTCTACGAGCCAAATGCCTGACCCGTTAGGTGATTTCTGTTACATCCCATAAAGCTGTGTACTTTTCACAGTGGAGAGCAGCAGCAGCTGCGTTGTGAGAAGAAGAAGAGGGAGAGCTGTGTGGCGAGAAGAAGACGAAGAGAGAGAGTGCACGACAAGAAGAAGAAAAGAAGAAGACGGCGGCGGTGGAGGAAAAAGAACCAGGCACTCGGCTCAGAAGCTCTCCCATAAAAACAAAGACCTTAAAACTCCATCAGAGAGCCGAGTCTTCATTGTACTCACTGGACGAGACATAATAGACCATATTTCCAAGCAGATCTCTGGAGCTCAGGGAAGGTCAGTGGCAGTGGGCCTGGGACAGACGTCAACCCAGCAGTCCTCAGGGTGCAGGCTGAGGAAGCTGGAGAGTAGTATGGACCCAAGTGACCCATGCTCCTCCCAGGGTGGTGCAGCCCTAGCACACTCCTCCTCCACGTGTGGCCCAGCTGCTAAGTGTGCTGTCTGGAGGCACAGCAGAGGAGTCATCAGGGACTCCTCTAACTCCTTCATCATGTAGCTGGTGCTCACAGAATCCTCTAGGAGACATAAATCTGTGCACCCCATTGCTTCCATTTTCCTGAGAACTATGACTTACAAACTCTGGAATTTCAGGTTTCAGTCATCTTGTCCTCATTTCTTTATTACTGACGTAGGGAAGACATTATTCTGAAGCAGGACAAGCTGAACTCGACAGCTATCTGCTCCTTTGTGTGGCACAGAGAAAACCTGTAAACTGAGCTCTGGTTTGGATAAACCCCCAAATGCCCACGTGTTAAAGCTGGGCCCCCAGCCCATGGCATGTTGGGTTGTGGCTGAAACTTTAAAGGAGAGGGCCATGGGGTTGTCCAGTGGGAGGGGGATAACCCCTCTCTTCTTCAAATTCTGTCTGATGCCTCAACTGGCAGGTGTATGAATGAGTTTTACTCAGGATCCCTCAAGGGCACCTTCAACTTAGAATTTGCCTTTAATTATGATTATAATGAATGAGGATATGGGTTTCTGTGACTCAGATTCCCATTAGAGAGGAATGTTTCCATTGTGATGTCCACTGTGTCCTCAGATCTCTGTGAAGATGTGTATGGAGGAGAAGCCACTCAGTCAAAGCACACCTCATGCTCCATGTCTGACATCCTGCTGTAAGCACCCAGGAACCAAACCTGCTCTACCACCTTTCTTCTGAAAAGCAGTCTGAGGAGTTGGATTTCATCAGCAGGTGTTTCTGCAGATGGAAGAACAAAAGGAACTCTCGGAGAGCTGTAGTCACCCAGGACCCTGCGCTTCATGCATCAGAGGGCACAGCTGCTGTCTGCAGCTCTGAGGGTTTTTGTTCTGGGCTGTATCACTGTGGTCTCCTGGCCACTCAGCCAGTAATAGATGCCAGCATCAGTCGTCTCCACGCCGCTGATACTGAGGGTAAAATCTGCTCCTGACTGCCTGCCACTGAACCGGGTTGGGACTCCTGAAGCCAGGGTGGATGTGCCATGCACCAGGAGTTTGGGAACCTGGCCTGTTTCTGCTGATACCAAGAAAACTTGGTGTTCTCCTTGGGATTGGTTGTGCAGGTGATGGTGGTTCTTTCCCCAGGATAGACAGCCAGAGAGCTGGAGACTGGGTTAGGGCCTGGTTCATTTTCAAACCTGTAATTTTGTAAGACATGTCAAAGTCAGCCTAAGTACAGAAGAATCTTAACCCAGGTGAATGGGGTCAAGAACCTTTGGAGGAAGAATTCCTTTCTCTGGGAGACATATTGTCCCAGGCACAAGCCTAGTGTGGTGTGGTCTTCTGGTCCCCTCTGGCAACATCCATGGGAAGGAGGCTCAGGGAACATTTCCCCTTCCTTGGCTCACCTGAGATGAAGAGCAGAAGAAAGCACAGGAGCTGGGTGGGTGGCCCCATCTTGCATGCAAGAGTGCCTGCCTCCCTCTAGCTCACCTGGCTCCTCTTCTGGTTGTCCATTAATAGTGCCTGTGAGGGGTGGGGCCTTCTGGGGAAGGACTATGCAAAGCAGGTTCAGCTGGGGCCTGAGGGAAAGGCTCTCTGAGCAGACCTCCTGTTGACGTTCTTCCTCCTCAGGTGCATTACTAGATTTACCCTTGCAGGACTGTCTGGGCACAAGACAACTCAGAGATTGTGTTCTACCAGCCCCAGGGGAGCTGAGAGGATGCTCCCTCTGCACCAAGCCAACTGCTGTGAAGAGGACCATGGAGGGTCAGGGTTGCCTTAGGACAATGCCTGGATGTCATGGAGATCTTCAATGCAATAAACAAGAAATACATCTAAGAGGATGTAAGGGTAGATTGGCCCAGTAATCCTGTGTCTTCAACCTCATTTTAAAACAGGAGCAGGTTAGACAGTGTCATTTTGAGTGGAATAAATGCATTATTGTTATTTTCAAGAGTTACACAGTGCAGACTGGGAAGGGCCTGCACCTAACAGGCCAAGGCACAGCCAGTTTCCTCTGGAAATACCTATTTCATCCTCCCTAATAATTTTTCCTTCAAATATCCTATTCCTTTGGACATTTTCCTTTGAAATACATAATAAAATATACAAATTAAAAAAATTTGCTTTCAAATCTGTCTCTGACTTGTTCTCACTCACCTCCCTTCTTGATGTTAATAACAAATGATCTCTGCCCTACATCAGAAATGGAAGAGGCCTCATTGTCCACTCAATTCTAGAGAAAGCAACCTTTCAAACTCTCAGACCCACATGGTTTCCATGAGTTCATTAAAATTCAGGATGGCCCCTTGGACTCCTAGACATGGCTTAGTGAACACCGTAAATTATTTGGAACCTGCTGTGGGCTGCATGTAGTTAGAAACCACTGCACATTTCTGGCACATCAGGAAAACCTGGATCTAAGCTGAAGGACTCTATTGAGGCAGTGGTTACAGGGAATGTGCTCAGCTGGGGTTTTCTACGTAGAGGCAAAGAACATCCTGTTGCAGTGCATCTCAGTTCCATGGCTGGATTCAGAGAGATCCTTGGACCCAGGGATGTTTCCTGTGTTCCCTGGTTCAGCAGAAGGAAGTCCCCTCCCTTTCATGGAGACCTGGTGACTCTGCATGCTGGGTGTCATGCCTCCCACACTTGAGCTAGCAAGGAAAACACCTGGATGGACACTCCTGGTCCTCAGAAAGACGTGAGTGGCAAAGAGTTCAGTGGTCAGCAATGAGGCCATGAGGAGAGAGCACGGAACCTCGGTCATTGCTGGGAATGACAGGAACAGAGAACCCATGCAGTGCACAGTTCTGTGAGGTTGGGGACAGCAGTCCTCAGTGGGGTCCCTGCGATTCTCACCTTGGCAGAGAGATTCTAGAAACTACCTAATTCCATCTCTCTGATTCATAGGAACAATGTCCTGAGCACAGAGAATATTGGGCTTGCATGTCTTGAACAACCCAACAAAATTTTCCCCGCAATTTAATATTATTCTGAATCCCTATAAAACTGAAAGCTCCTTTGAAGGCTCTTTGTTTAATCACTGAAGTGACCAAGCAGGCGACTCCTGGCCACCCCACTGCTTTACTTAATTGGAACGTGAGCAGATTTTATTGAGAAGGGAGAGAAAACTTAGAGCTGCCTTTCAGCTGATTTCCGTCACGATGTTAACCAGTACCCATGCCTCACTATGTCCTAACCAGGACCCATGCCTCAGGATGTCCTAACCGGGACCCTTGCCTCACCATGTCCTAAACAGGATCCATGCATCCCACTAAACATTCTCTCCTTACATTTGACCTTCATGTCCTCTATTTCAATTTTGAGAAATTCAGACACATTGAAGTTTTCTAAACCCTCTTAGGTGGACAAGGGCATCAGGCAGCCTTCCTGTCATTCAGTAAATGTGGTGGGGTGCAGAGGCCCAGCTCCCTGCCTCGGACAGTGTTCCTGTGCACATGTTGTTTGACAAGAGGCCTGTTCACATGCTCACCAGGGCCACTGCATCCCAAAGAAGGGCTGGGAAGGAATCACAGAACAAGGACGAGACACTCCTTCTGTCATGGTTTGAACCTCTGTCACATTCTCATGTTTGGGGGTGTGTCCTGCCCACTTCCACAGTGACACACATTCTTCAGAAACATGCAGAAATTTACCTTCAGCATCCCCAAAAGAAGAGGCCATCATGGCTTCACCTCACAGTAATCACCCTGGGTCCACGGGTGCTCTCTAATGGGTGACTTGGTTCTGGGGCAGGGGTTGTCTCTCCACAATTGCTCCTCACTGACAGGGAACCCCTCCGGAAGGGCATTTCCTCCTTGGCCCTGCACACTGGGTCAGAGACCAGGAACTTCCTTCTGGATGTCCCCTCAGGCTCTGCCCAGAGTTCTCAGACTCTCCTCAGTGCTGCTCCACAGAAGCAGGGCCCTCTGGAACCTCGTCCCATCTGCACTTTCCTCTTGTCCAGGAGCTAAAGGCCCTTGAGCTGAAATCAGTCTGGCTCCTCTGCAGAGCAGGACGGAGGTTCTGTGACAGAGTGCCCTGGACATTGCCCCAGCCTCTGAAAAGGAAGCAGCTGGGCCCTGAGAACCTGAAGGTTTTCTGTTCAAGTCTGCAGCACCTTGTGGTGGAGAGCTAAACCCTGCTGACAGTAGGAGGTCGCGACATCTTCAGCCTCCACACTGCTGATTGTGAGTGAGTGAGGCCCCAGACCCACTGCT